>NW_028301713.1:74142500-74767500 GCF_037042655.1 Diuraphis noxia
TCGATGATACCCTTTACAAAGCACTTGAAATCAAAACCGATTTTAAAATATCATATTGTATATAAAATATAATATCATGATGTAAAAATTTCATTTACCGACCCACGAATAATAATTTTATATTACAATAAAATAACTAAAACCATTATTCTTAATTTTAATTTGTTATTTTGTCCAAATTATGATTTAAAATATCTTTAAACCAAAACTTTGGTTATATGTTTTTTAGATCTATTGGTTACAGAATAAACTATTTATGAGAAACCTTATTTAAAATTTCAATTCTTAACTGTAAAAATCGAACATTTTATAATTTTTAACTACATTTTTGAGATTTGATAAATTTGAACTTTAAATATTTATAAATTATGATTATGGATCTATAATATTATATTATTTATGAACTGATTATATTACAAAAACTTATAAAAACCTCGTTTTAAATTTTCAAGCTTTTAGAGTTAACAAAAACATTTTGTTAACATTGATAGAATAAAAACTAAAAAAATTTAAAATCTCTTTGAATAACTCAAAATATGTAGATTAAAATATTAAGAAAATTATAAAATTAACACTTATACCTATAAATAGCTCAAAAAAAGTTAAAAGCATTCAACAAAGTTCATAGAAAATGTTAATATAAACGTTCAGGTAGAATTTCGTGTAATGTAGAATTATTATTTTTAGAGTTACAATAAAAACAAAGTAATTTTTTTTCAAAAACAGGTTTTAACTAAAATTCTCAGTTTTTCATTCAGTTTTTGTTGATTTTTCTTCACAAAGCATTTTTACCACCACAAAAAGTGATAACAAAAAATAAAAACATCATTATAAAATTAATACATTTATTTCTACATTCAGAATCTAAAATCAAGGTACAAACATAGATAATATATGTGCTTAAAAGTTAAACAAACTTTAATCAGAAAGTAAATTCATTCCAATAATATGGCTCCAACACAAAATTAGTTCTAATCAACTCAAGTATATGATGCTGACATGTTTTACATTTTAAGACAAAGGCAAGTGAAAACACAATAAAACATGTGGACATAGGCCTAAATAGGTTAGATAAGGGGGCTATAGCTCCTCTGTAATTTTACTTGGCTTTCTCCGTACATTTTTTTAGTTACCATTTTTAGATTTTGTTACATAGACAACCGAAACATTGTAGGCGAAGCCCCTTCTCCCATAAACTTCATCACACAACGTTCGTGATACAAAGTACGCATTCATACAAACCTATGCATGCGGATGCAGGTCGTGTGAAATCCTTTTAAACGAGATATCGCAGTGTTCGTCAAATCACGAGGAAACAGCCCTTATTACGAGTATTGAAAAAATAACAATTAACATATTATAAAAAGTCTACGCAGCAGAGCACCCCATACAAAGATTTGAAATTTGTTTCAATTTGTTCCATCAACACAAAATACTTAATACCATATTCCACAGCCATTGTTAATTGATATAAGTTATCTCTAATTTTGCACATAATTTGAAGGGGCTTTATTTTTGATGTTATAATAATAGTTTATAAAGCTTTTAATATATTTAATCATATAGTGGCCACTAGCTAGGTATAAATCAAAACCGTTTCGTGCATGGTCTAAGAATATGCGTACATCACAGCACTCGTTCCAGTTGATACAATCCAAATTAATAGGTATATGTACTTATCCTTATTAGAATTATTACAATACTGGAAGCTTATAAAATAATATCTCATAATTCATATTCATTTGACAGTTTACACCCTTGTCAACTGGGATGTTAGTTCTTTGTAAGGTTTTAGTAGGTACTATATAAGTGGTTTTTCGAAGGACTGTTATATTATTATGTTATGGGAGGTGTCACGTTATAAACGTATTCGCAAAGTAGTATTATTATAATGTACCTGTAAAGTGATAGTTCAGGTAAGAGATACTTTTGTACACACGTCGATCGGCCAAAGAATCGCAGTGAGCTATACCCGCTGATGAAATATCCTATTATGTCTACGGCTACTACAGTAGTATGACCACTGCGCCGACACGATCACAATGATTCGCGGCTAAAGCAGCGGATATCGATAAAAATTACAAAACGCAGCACGGCGTACTCCGCCTCTATAACACACACACATATATATATATATATTATATATTATTTAACAGTATGATGATAAAAAGTATTTCCGGCCTAAAACACTGATTTTTAAGTGTATAATGATATTATTATGTACATCAAACGACTATCACAACGATGAAAATTGAACGCTCTCGGCACGCGTGACCACCGCCCCAGTGACCGCCGGCGACCGCGGTTAGACGTATACTGCAGCTGGACCAACGAGCCGCCACGCGCACACTTTGTCCAGCCCTGTCAGCGGCCGTGGCGGTGGTGCTGCGAACACGTCGTCGGTGGTGCAGTTGGCCGCGCGGAGGAGAGACCTTGAACCGACCGGTTCGAACGTTGTATAATATGCTATACACATATATAGATGATAATAATAATAAAAAAAAAATATATACATATATGTGAGTGTGGATGGAACGGTGCGCGCACGCATTACGCGTTGTATTGTAATGTACGGCGTTTGTACAATGGAAATCCGTCCGACGCGTCGTCGTC
This sequence comes from Diuraphis noxia, assembly GCF_037042655.1. NCBI lineage: Eukaryota > Metazoa > Arthropoda > Insecta > Hemiptera > Aphididae > Diuraphis > Diuraphis noxia. The sequence goes on from NW_028301713.1 coordinate 74,145,114, forward strand.
GCGTTCACTCGGTCGGCGGCGAACGTTGGTCGTTACACCGAACCCGTTCGTTGTCGTCCAACACGAACGTTCGGAGGTATACAACACTGACTGTTGTGCGGGGCGACTGTTGGCGGGTGGGTGGGGGAGGGGGGGGGAGGGGGCTCGTCACGCTGTGCCGGCTCGCATCGGTGGATCTGCAGAATCGGCTCGGATGACACAATATAATAATAGTATAATACCTATACAACTGTATTCAGTATTGTTATGTTACTCGAGTCGAGTCGTAATAATAAAATTCGAGCCGATAGTCTCCGGATAAAGGAATCGTGAAATTCGCCCGCATACAGGGTGTTAATAATAAGGAACCGCCGAGTTTTCAGTGTTGGCTATAATATTATTAGTCCAGGGCTCGGGACTTATAGCACTTAAAATCATTGAAATAAGCGCTTAAAAAAGCTCTTAAAACATCATTATAAGCACTCAAATATCAAATAAGCATTTTAAAAAACTTAAATTTTTGCAAAAATATTTATCAAAAAACTAAAAACTAAAAAATTCTAACTAAAAAATCAAACAAAATAAAAATAAATCTTTATATTTATATTTTAAAATAAATTAAACTTCACTTTCGAGACTTAAATGATTTTATAAATTTTCCTAGGGATTTTCTGAAAAATAAAATGTAAACGATATTTATAATAGTTGAAAACATTATAAAAACGTAGAAATACTGGTCAAATAAGCAAAAATAATCAGAAAAACTGGAAATAAGCATTTTTTTGAAAAATCACTGAAATAAGCGAAAAAAAGCACTTTCAAACTTCATAATTAAACGTATTTACTCGTGCATGACATACACTTCCATCGCACTATGCTACATTTTAAGTCAATCCATAAAAATAAGCAAAAGCATGTAAATAATTTAGAGTTAAACTCATTGTTGCCAATGGCCATAGTTACCGAGGCTTAATTCAAATAAAAAATTTAAAAAAAAATTAGCAAATGCTTTAAGTCCCGAGCCCTAATTATTACCCATGTGTAATTATTAAAAACTGATTACATTATTTGATAACTCCGTCTTATATTATGTTCATGATTTTACGCGAATGCCATTTCTCGTATATCACAATCACACCTAGCTGTTCCTTGTTATAGAGTTTAACTGCAGAGCCGGATTGGTTAGGCGAGCTACCGAGAAAATCTCAGTCGGTCGCTTAAAGTTAAGGCCGGTAGTGTCAGAGTGTGGGTGAAAATAAATACATGTTAGAATAAGTAAATAAGTTTGTATCGGTTTTAGACGTAATAAACCAATAAAAAATAATGGAGACCCAAATTTTGGGACAGTGAATATGTAAATGGGCCACTTAGAAGTGAAAATCTCGATGGGCTGATATATACCAATCCGACCCTGTTTAACTGTTTAAGAGGGTTATAAGAGATGATATGATTGTATGAGGTTTGCAGGGTTTTATTGAACATGTATGATCCCCCCCCCCATTAATTCTAAATTACGCACCACTGCTGTTGTTGTAGTGTCATACAATTGCACACAAATTCGTTTTAGTAAGCGTTTTTCGTGATAACAACGTTATATTATGCATAGCACCTACAATATCTACAATCCTAGTGTATCCATAATTTAAAAAATAAACACTGATTTCACAGTCTACATTGAAATTCAATAAACCATGACGTATAATATTATCAAGTATAAAAGAAAAGGATATTTAATCTTTACCGTCAAAATATGTTTACTATCAACTCAACAAAAAAATCCAACAAAAATTTTTATTTTTCGTGAATCGTGATGTTCACATTAAATTGTCTATTCAATATTATTTAGACAAAATTTTAAACGTGCATGGTATTTGGCGGAATTCTACGTTAGGTAAATGTTAATATAGCGTGGTAATAATATACCGGTATAGAATAAACTGCACTATTTCAGAGACGAGAGACATTATAATGATGTTATTTGAGTGTTTTTAAACGTACTTTTGAACGTACATCGCACTCCTGCAGGTTATACTTGAAAATTCTAATGATTGCTTGCAGCATGTGCATTTTGCACCTCGTGGCTGTAGGTAGTTTCAACGTGAATGAAACCGGTATTACAAAAAAAAAAAAAAAAACAATTCACGACACGAATGTTTGAACAGTATGCACAAAGGTTCTTTCTTTGTAACAAAGATCTATTATAATATTATGTCTCCGACGACTGTTATTTAATATTTTTATTTTATGAACAAATATTATTGTGAATATACATCAGGGAGGCGCGCACATACCTGCCTTGCGTATTTAAATATTCAGCAGCTCTGCGCAATCAATACGATCGTATTAACTGTTGCGATGTATAGCCGACGCCTGATTTTAATATTTTATGTTATTATAATATTATATAAAAAAATACAAATATTAAGCCTAGTAATTAATAATAAATTGTTGTGAACCTTTATAGACGTTGTATTTAATAATATCACTAATATCTATAGTCTATCAACCAAGCAATGTTATGTTTTATCAGTAAAAAAAATGATACTATGAGTCCACCGACGGATAGGGCCGGATTTAGAACAAGTGCCGCCCTAGGCCCTTTTAAATATGCTGCCTCTACCCCTAGAAAAAAAAATTTTAATTATTACAAATAAATTTATTTCATTTTAAAGAAATTAGGTTAATAGTCATTATAAACAAAACAAATAATAATTATAAATCCTAATTAGGCATTATCAGTATACATTTTGAATCTTAATCTTAAAATAATCTTAATAATCTTTAATCTTATACCTAGTAATACTTAATAGTTAAACTTATACCTAATCATAACCTATGTTATCTATAACATTTTACGACGAACTTTTTTAGACGCGAAATCGTCGATTATATCATCATAATTTATACTTCGAAGCATCTCAGATTCTATGTGTAGTATTGATGTCGCGTTTAATCTATCTGACTCCAAAGTTGAACGAAGATGCGATTTTACTCTTTTCAATGCTGAAAACGACCGCTCTGCTGTACAATTTGTTGCAAACGTGCACAAATACATACGTAACGCTGTTGTGACGTTCGGATAAATATCTATTAAATCATTTGTATACGGTGTAGCAGGTTTAAAGAAAGTACTTAGTTTAGGTATTTTATTTAGAACTTTACTCTCTTTATATTCTTTATCTTTGGCTCGCTTTTTATACTCTGAACCACTAAAACGTTTACGACCGTCACTCATAGTGAAAAAATGCTAAATACTGTAAATTATTAATTATTATTTATTAAATATATTATGTTGTAATATGCACTCCCGACAATGACGAACAATAAACTGAAATGAATTGTGGTCGTGTGCGATGTGGATACACAAACACAATATCTTTAGCCAATTTCTATATATATTATATTTTTATCGTAATTACTTTTAGGAACAACTTATATTATTATATACCTAGGTAGGTATCTTATCTTTATAGCTCACATTACGAGAAAATTGATTTCGGGTTAGTGACATTTTCAGTTTCATGCGCCCGTATATTTTACATACAGATATCTAAAAAAAAATCATATAAATATTTCATGCATTCATATGATTCTTTTTTTATTTCTTACAAAATTTGCCGCCCCAAAAAATTTGCCGCCCTAGGCCCGGGCCTCACGGGCCTAGGCGTAAATACGGCCCTGCCGACGGAACATATTATCCTATACGTTTTCGTGACTATAAAGTAGATAATATAAAATAAGATGGCGTGGTTATTATGTGCCGGAAGAGTTCATTATCCTTAAGCGTTGGAATCGTAAAAAGAATAGTGGTCATGATCGTGCATGCACGATATAACTATTGTCATTATGCTTATACATATCACACATAAATATATAATACAATATATTAATATATAAGAGATTATCATTACGTAATACGTATATATGATAAGTGAGAACCAGTGGCGTAATTTGGTCATGTTTCAATGTTTGTGAGGTAGACATTTACCCCCTCGCCCACTAAAAAAAAAAAAAATTGGTTTATATCATGAGCACACCTCTCAGTACCACCATTTCGATTTTGATCACTATGTTTAAAAGTATCATAAATCTTCAAAAACTTATAACTTTGAAACTAAGTCCGCCGAAAAATTCTGATACCACCACTGTTCTTAATTCAGTGAAATACGTAGGTTATACCGAACAAAATTGTTGAACTAAATGCATTAAATATAAACTTACATAAAATATAAATATTATGCAGGTACATATATTATAAGTATATTATTTATTATGATAAAGTATCTCATCTAACATAATATAATCATTAACTCATAACATAGGTAAAATATTAAATATTCAATACTATTGTTTTTCTTTGTAATTCGTGGCGGACAGGCTAATAGTGATCATTCATTTTGATACGCACGTTTTCCTATACCCAACAACACGTTTTCCGCAAATTTAATAATTTTGTATAAAATATCAAACATTATGTAGATTATAGAGTTACAGACATCACTATAATTTTGTATCTATTATATCGTTCCTGTCCGTGTACGTGTATAGGTACACTATTATTGGCTGGTAATTGTTTTGATGGTGGTTGTTTGTATAATAATATATATAATTATTATATTTTGTATAATATATAGTTACATCTTATACCTAATAACCACAACTATTCTGCGGTACCTTGTTTTTTTTCGCTTGGCATATCTTATTTTCAGCAACACATCAACACATGTGTATAACAACATGCATAAGGAACTCGACAATTTTCTGGTCGTTATTGTTGTTACTGCCTTCTTGCTGGCATTGCTCATCGCTGACGGCTACACTAATGATATTCACTGACGGATAAAAAATCGAAAAGTCAGAACTCCAATAATATATGAATCATGTCTATAGTTGATACATTTGGAGTTAGCATTTCGAAAATAAAAACGGAACTAAAAAGCAAGCTGCTCAGAGTGCCCACTCTGAAGCATGAAGGCGTACATTTGATTATTTACTATAATATTGATACCTGAAAATAGTGACACAGTTCGTTAAAAATTCTGATTATATTTCTTAACATTATACTATTTCCTTTGAGCTATACGTAAATAGAGATGTTTTTAATATTTTTTTTATACTCTTCTACTAATGTATTAGTTAGTACTTTAGAATCCTTATTGAAACTATTTTAATCAGTTTTAAATTATACTTATGCATATACTACGTATATCACCCTATATTATACTCTGTATTTCTTAAGGTGGTTCATCGTCTCACGGCTGAAAACCCTATATAACTACAATAATATTAACTGGTATGAATTCCTAATTTGTATGGACACAGTATAAGCTTAATTTCTGATCTCAGATCTAAAAGAAAAAATACATACAGTAGGTAGAAAAAATGAACAACCTTTAAGCAAAAAAATAATATTATATATTGTATAAATATTTAATGTAAAAAAATATTTTTAGCGTACTCGTGACCAAATATAATTGTGCAATATGATTCCGCGTGGATTTATCAGTTTAAATGGCCTAAAATTGCTGTAGAACGGTTCAGTTCCAGTTCCTGAAGATTATAATAACATGTTTTCAAAAATATTTTATCATATTTAATATTTAAATATACCATTCCATTATTTCCATCGATTTTTGAGTACGGGATTTATAGCCGCACGAGTATAATTTAATGTAGAATATTATTATGTTGTTAACCCAGTTATCCCAGTTTAGAGTTAAACGTAGTATAAAATAATTTTTTGAAACATTTCCGAGTGTAAAACAAAAAATATGACTATAATCACTATAGATTTATAGCTGTATAACTGTAGTTACAGTTAATCCATCACAATCGAATTCGATACACCGCATTAATCAAATTATTTATATAATCCATTAAGCATTGTAGTCCAATCGATTCAATTCAATACGTATCTACTTTAGTTTAAATTATGTCTTAGTCCAAGATGTAATAATATGCTTATACAATTTAACGTTGTTAAAAGTCCAATAATTTTTTCAAGTTATATATTATTAATAATTGTATTTTTCATGTGAATTATTTAATTTGATGTTTTTTGCCATACTTATTTGAATTACCATAAAGTTTTAAATGATGATATGATGTTCTGAGATATTCTGGTGGATAGTATGCAGTGCTGATTTCATCAGTTTCAGAATAATAGTAATTCTTTTACTATGGCCTGCCATCTACCTCGGTATACTTTGACTATAAATATCGTTCCTGGCTTCCATCATAATATGTGCAACTTGTTTGTGCACTTATTTGATGGTGTATGGTGAGTTGATGTCTCCTTAATTAAAATATTATACGTTGGTTTATTTCCATAAATGTCCATCCTCCAAGCTCGACATTTTAAGCCCTCGCCTGGGACCCTTAAAGCATTTTTTTTACAAATTATGCTTAACATCGTGTTCGATCAGTTATTATTATGATATTATATATAAATGAATTATTAAATATTATAATATTTTAACGAAAATCGGTATGGCGTAATTTCAGTTTTTTTCATAGTTATCATTGGTAGGTGCATTTCAGAAACTTACTGTTTTGCAGACTTGATATATTTTTTACGCCGGATCAGGACTCAGGCTCAGGTTAGGGATATAATAATATAAAATTATATCCATCTACATCGAAAATATTATTCTTAACTAGATCAATATTCAATTTAATACAACAGCTGCAAGAATCAAAAGTTAAAAAAAAAATAATAATAAAACACAGCAACTATGTCTGTCTTATATATTTTATTTTAACACGTCTTGACCAAGAATAATAAATTATAATATGATTATAGTTTTTTTATAATTGTGCCATCGTGATTTTGATACTAATCTATAAAATAATTCGTAATTCATTCATGTCATAACTACCAAATCACATTGATGTTAAACAATGTAAGTATTATACAATATAATTATTAATACAATATTTACAATCACATATTATCATCGATACACGCTTGCGCTGATAGGTACCTAGTTTTATGGCGTTGACACTTTTAGCTTACACTGTGATAATAACTTCTCAGCTGTTTAAAAGGTGAACAATATTGCCACATTACTAACTGTTGTGATGAGAAGTCTATGAAATCAATGATATGTTTTGTTTTAATTTCAATGTAAGACTATAAACCACGTAGAACCAGTAATTAATGATTAATTATTAATCAGCAAACAAAGTAGTAGATCGATCCTATATCCACCTGCAGTAACCTTGGAGTATCATCGTCTTTGAACTATCTTCTCTGATGATGCGTAATGCATCGCAGACTAAAGTTGAATATTGTAACTAACCTTGCAGAAAAATAAGCACACAATAAAAATGATACCAAATAATTAAAATAATTAAATTAAACATTACATCGTTATTCATCTAGTCACAAGAAAAAAAAACCATAACTTTTTTGAACAACACAATTTAACTGTAACCTTGCTTTGTAAGTTAAAATAAATTATAAACATATATAAGCAAGAAACTATGTAACCACGCTCAAATTTATACACCGTCCTGCTCCTGCATTCTACTGTAGATAAAGTCCATAGATAAAGAAAATTATCGCTGACCTGTATTAAAAGTTATTTGTCAATTTATAAAATAATATTATTGTGGTCTTTATTACACAAATATATAATATTATAATGACTACGTTTCGGTATTCGGTGTTCTGTTTTATGCAATTTAAATAAGCTTAAAGATTATTTTATAATATTATGTTATAACTGGGAGCTGGAACTGTGGTAGTGTGGTGGTAAATTAGTACTGGGGTGGAAGGAAGATAGATCCCCTATAACCTTTTTTTCAATGTTCAAGATCTGAAAATCATAAATTATTATTATTATTATTTTTAAATAATTAAATAGTGCCTATTAAAAAATCAGCGATATCCCCCTAATCATTTAACCGCCACAGAGCTGGGAACATGATAACGAAGTACGTACGATACGTCGATACCTTCTCATTATTTTACTCAATATACTGGTAAAATATAAGTAATTTTTACTTCAAAATATAACAGAAGAAGTCTTTTATTTTTGGGGGTGCAGATTTCACATTTCAAACTTGGGGTGCACAAGTCCACTGTGTGACCGCTAGTTGTACCAATTGCAATCATAGATAAATATATAAAGAAATATTTGATTTCCGTTTCCCAAAACAAAATGGTAATTGAGCACATGTTAAAAAATTTGCTGATCATTAAATCATTTATATTGCTCATCTATAGGATAAGAAGAGACATTATTCAAAATGACAAATTCATACGTTATGCAGTTTTTAAGGAATAGAAATTATAGCAGAAATGTATGCCAAAAACCTTCTCTTACAATGTACTATCTTTCATTAAAAAAAAAAATACGTCCGGCCATCCATAACGTCGTGTCATTCTAACACGAGATTCGATACCGACCATTTATAAGGGGTTCAATATAGGCAATCAATCATACATATAGTAATTAATAAAAATGACTATTAGTGTGCGTGTAACACTCTACATGAATATTAATAATAAATAATAATCAATTACCGTATTTTACCATATCTAACCTATAGGTTTCGTTTATCTTTATGAGAGTATAAAGTTCTGCTGATATTATACTATCTATAATCTAGTTATCCAATGATACCAATTAAATGTTTCAAAAATTAATTGAATTCGTCATAACCTACTCTAAATCATCGAGTTTCTTACATTTTTAAATTTATTTAAAAAATGCTTGATATTCGGCATTTGATTAACATTTTAAAATTAAAAATTAAAAAATGTCCAATACTTTTCACCAGGACATGAAAGTTAAAAGTTGAAATAAAAAAAGGGGGTAAGTAATTGGATGTCGCTCTGAAGTACAGTAGGTTACAAGAGGATTACTGTAAAGGATGGTATTAAATTTGAATTCAATGATGTAACATCATTGTATACGAAAAACGATTCTGAGTGGAGACGGTTTATCAGTCTAGGATATGTTATACTATATTAACTATATTGTTATGATTTCATAAATAAAAAAAAAAACGTCGTCCGTAATTATTTAATATTATAAAATCGTGAAATCGTGAAATCGTATACGTTTTTCCTCCTTTAACCGCTTTTATTTCGAGTACCGTTTCGAAAATCGAAAAATGACCTCTCTAAAGTACCAGATCAAGAACATTACCTTTCAGAAAAAATGCCACACTTGATACTTTTGAGCAAGTTTAGAGGAAGAAAATGTGTTTACAGAATAACAAATAAAAATAAAAATAAATAAACATTATTGTAAAACCAATACATTCCTCGCTCCGCTCATAATCTGAAATATTTGGTTATTTAATTAAAATTAGTTTCAAGCCCTGTTTTTCACAGATATTTAAAAATTCAACAGAATAATAAATATTTATAAATTATTTAGTAGTTATAATATAATATGAAATGCGTTTTTTTTAAGCTTATAAGGCTTGAAAATTCAAAAATTGATAATCAGTAGATGATTTTTTATGCAGGCATATTCAAAAAAAAAAAAAAATTGAATACAAGTTTGTAAATATCCCAAAAAAATAAATTAATTCCTGGTTGATATATTAAAACAATGAAATAGTATCTAAATAATGTAGAATTGGTAAAATAAACTGCTAAAAAAAATGACCTCGACGTGATTTGAACACGCAACCTTCTGATCTGGAGTCAGACGCGCTACCGTTGCGCCACGAGGTCTCCTATAACAATTATTGCAAACTAGTTTATTTAAGCAAAATCTCCACCAGAGGCTAAAAATATTTGTCGAATATTTACCACCTCATAAACATCACTCAACCAGGTCCAATGACTAATGAACAAATAAACATTACGACCATAAAAAATATGTAAAAATTAGCTTATTTTATTCCCCTGCTTTCATAAATTCATACTTATACATTTTGAAATAATTTGAGCCCCACCTTTGACCTGGGTACGTCTCCAATTATTAAAATAACATACCTAAATCGACACTTGGAATCGAAATCGTAAAACTCCTCCAAAAGGTTTGATCGATCTATGAATAACATTGGCCAAGGTAAAAAATACAAAATATCCAGAACAAATTCATCATCAGAAATAAACAAACTTGTATCAGAACTCGATATTTCAGCATTTTATTTTCCATTTAAATTTAAGATGAAATAAATATTATAGTGTATTGTTTAAATAATTAAACACACGACTACACAACAGATACTACAAAATATAATATTATAATTTATAACGTGGACAAGTGTTACCGACTATGTAGCGATTAGCGTATAGGTACACACAATAAAAATAAATATTAATATAAAATTATGTTGAATCTTACCGGATAAAAACTAAATAAGTTAAAAAGTTAACTAACCATTATAATTTATTTTTTAAATCATTTTAAATAGTTTTAGTATCTGTAGATAGAGATTAATGTACCTATCGGTTCACTATGATAACTGCGTAGGTATTTATGCATGTGCTTTATGCGACACTAAATAACGTTGTTATTGTCGTACTTGGGACGTCCACAGTCAAATCGTTATCCAAATATCTGAATTCTGAAATCGTAGGATTACAATTTGGATTGATTATCGAATATCGGCGAACTTTATTTTATATTAGCAATCACCTTGTTATTATGATTTTATACGTGAATCAAACGTTGTCACTTCTGTTAGTCTGATAAAATTTCACTCATTTTTAATCATTTGTTTTCACTATATTTTAATATACGTACTAATAAATTTTTCTTGCGCAAAAAATGTTTTTTTTTTTTTTTTTTAGTATCAATTTTCGACCCTCAAAGAGCTTCAGAGTATGCTGCTGCCTACCATGCGTACCCCCTGCGTACCTACTCTATGAGTATTAGTAACAGTTTTGTATAAAATAAATATTAACTCAAACACAAGTATTTTCAATATTTAAACATACTGTTTGTTAAGGAAGAATAACCATATTTTATCTATGTAAATCGTAAATATGCTAAGGCAATATGAAAAATTGTTTCATAATACATACACTTTAATATTTAATGACCTCGTAAATGTTTAATGCTTGAATATTGTTCAATTTTACTATTATTTAAATCATCATAAATCTCAATAGGTATGCCTTCTTTTCTATGAATTAACTGAATTAGTTCTTTATTTGTATTTAAAGTGTGATAAATCTATAAAATGTGTTATCTTTTCTTGTACATACTACACGTGCAATTGCGTAAAGAACAGGTAAAAAAAATTTTTATCACATTAAAAAAATATCAAAAGACCGGTACCGGACAGCGTTACATTATGTAAAAACATTTTATGAATCAATAGTGAGCCATAATGGTCCCTTAAACAGCTTAGACATGATTTAGTGGCCCATAATTATACATTCAATTTTATTAAATCATTAAATTAATCAACTTTTAACGCAACCAGGCAATATAGAGTAGGTACTAAATGCTAAATTTACTATTGATATTTAAGGCAAAAATATTAGGCATTATATATACGTTTTTAAAATTTATCACGTTTATTAAAATTAAAATATCCATGTATGAGGTATTTAATAAAAATACAAGTTTCTAAAAAAATTATAATACCTACTAATAAAATATACTATATACTGATAAATAATAATAAATTAAACGATACTGACCAAATTAATGATTATTAAACACAGTAGTTTATTCGTGAAATGTAGTAAATGTTTTACCTTAAAGATTGAAATTTCTTAATTATTGTTGCCAATTTGTTGGTAAATATCTTAACTTGGTCAAAAGACATTTAATGCAAGGTTCCACTTACACATAAATTGTTTTTATTGTAATTTAAAACAAACATTGATTTTCAATTCACAATATTTTTTTATGAGCGTCTGAAGTTAAACTAAATTCATAAAAAACAAGAACATTTCAAATTATTTTAGTAAGAAATTATTTCTATATGTAAGATTTGAAAATTCAATACAAAACCTTTCATATATTCTTCGGTAATTTAAATTCATTTTTGCAAAACCTTTGCAGAATTTTCAATTTCAACCTCCTAATATACTCAATTTGTTTCCGAAAAACCTCTATTGAATCTGATTTATACTATGAAATCTGAAAAGTTGAAATTATACAAAAGTTTTACAACAAAATGATATTTTTGATAGTCAACTTTTTTGTGTTATACTTACACTTGATGAAATAATCAGGTGAAGTGTTAGTATAGAAACTAATTCATACTAGTTCATATTTCTCCAAAGTAGGTAAAGCTTTCAGAATTAGTTATTGAATACTCAATAATGCAATAATCTGCATTTTTTCTCTACTATGAAAATGTTTTGTATCAAGAGTGAGATATTAATATTATCTTTTTGTACTAGTAATACAGTGTATACCTAATCTTAGATTAAGTTTTAAACGATATTCGTGGTAATACCTACGTGATATAAACTATAAAAGTAAGATACATTTCACTGTAATAGTAAGTTCACACACTACACAAAGATAAAAATAGTGAAATAAATATGGTACAACAAAACGATAGATCGCATATTGCGCGAATGTCCACCTTTCGCAGCCAATTGGATCATCTAGATTCTAGATATTCTAGATGTTATCTACTTAGGTGGTAAAGTTTAGGGAGTTAAAAAGTAAAAATTCTCAGAACTTTAGTAAATATAGTAACATTTTAAATTTTAATACGTTAGGACTGAAAATGTATTATTATATTCCTCATAAATAAAATTGACGTTACTAGAATTAAAAAAGTTGTGAAAAGCCACATTAATTTTTTATAACCAATTAAGTTCAAATTTTGTTTAAATTATATATATAAACAAAAATGTTAAACTAAATATATTTTCGTAGAGGCTTAATTTTTTTGCACTTCGTATATTATTATTTACCATACTATCCTAAATTCCTAAATTTAAATTTACCACCGTTCGATTGTACGTTTTAGTATAGAATCGACTTCCCCGGTTTTTAAAAATGATAATATATATTATGTTACATTTTATATGATTAACATGAATACACACACATATAAAATAATTTTATAAAGTAATTTTAAAGAATCTAATTACTTTTTTATCAATGTTTTTCTTTTATCCGATAGTGGTATTTCTAATTTTAGTTTTAAATATTCACATATGTTAACAAATGTAAGGCAAAATAATACTGGATAAATTATATTACTTGTTTACTTAACTTTTGCAATTTTATGATTACAGACTACAGTAACACACAATACATAATGTGTATATAAGTATATGACCACTAAAACTCTTTTACCACATTAATGATAAATTATTACCTATTTATTTTATTATTATTAACTACTTAATAAATAATACTCTGAACACAAATATTAGCTCAATGTATCAAAGGTTTTTGATTTGTTAAAAATAGCTTATATTTTACAAGAAACAATAAAACCCGTTATTTAAATCAATTAAGAAATTAAAATTCCCACTAGGTGTAAATACATACAATTTTGTATTTTAATAAGTAGACAAGACATTAATATTACATAGAATTAAAAACGATAAATTGTTGTGTTATTTAAAAAAAGCGAGTGAGTCGTGGATGTCGCTCTGCTGTACAGTAGGTTACAAGTGGATTACTGTAATGGATGGAATTAAACTTGAATCCAATGATATTATATCATTGTATACAAAAAACAATTCTGAGCGGAGACAGTTTATCTGTTTAGGATATATTATTATAGATATTAAAAATTTTCAAATCTTAGATTTAAAAAATCGCTCAAATGTTTTGAAAATTTTACCATGTCTAGGCAAGGCTAATATAAGTAAATAACCCAAATTTCAAATTTTTACGAATGTTTTTAACCAAATTATAACAAAAAAATCCCAAAATTAAAATGTCTATAAATAGCTCAAAAATGGCTGAATTTTTAAAACTTAAGGAATAAAATCCAAAATACAACAAAAAATATCTCTTGTAATTTTTCATTTGAAGCAATATTTCCGGTAGAAAACGTCGTCCGTAATTATTTAATATTATAAAATCGTGAAATCATACTTTTTCTCCTTTAACCGCTTTTATTTCGAGAACCATTTCGAAAATCGAAAAATGACCTATCTAAAGTATCAGCTCAAGAACATTAGCTTTCAGAAAAAATGCTACACTTGATACTTCTGAGCAATTTTAGAGGGAGAAAAAGTGTTTACAGAATAAAAAGAAAAAGAAATAAACATCATTGTAAAAGCAAAATAGGTACATTCCTCGCTCCGCTCAGAATTTAAAATGTGTTGATATAATTTGAAATTTTGCATTATTGTGTTCTACACTAACACTATCGTCTATCACGAAATGACTGCAAAGTCATATTTTCGAACTGATAAACTGTGATCTGATATTAGTGTTACGTAAACATTCCTTTCAAATGTTGGATTAAATAATAAGATTATTTAAATTTATATTGAATTTCGTTTAATGGAATGTCAATAACTATATGATTTTCATACTACCTAGTTAATATTATATGATATTCGTTTTTACCTATACTAATTTATCGAACAGCTAATATGCCTATATACATAAAAATAGAGATATCATAAATAAGCATATTTTAAATATGTATTATAATATACAGTGTGATTCTCTAGCACGCTCACCGCCATTTTTCCTTAAACAGTGAATTTATTCAAATTCTGGTTTTTGGAAATTTTAAATATAATTAAAGACTATATTTTATAATTCTTGAAATCTTTTGAAGAACTCAAGGAGCGTACTGTGACAATGTAATCATATGTTTTTCAAATGAGAACACCATATTTTACCAGAGTTTTGATTGCACCTGATTTAAATTTTGGAAAGTAGATATTTTATAATTTATTGAAATGTTTAGAGTAAGGTAATATTATACTAATAGCCCTTCAAAATATTTTTACAAAAATAGAAAATAGAAAAAATATAGAATTTAGTATTTATTATACTTGGATCATTTTTAGAAATTATATATATTCAATGATTTATGTAAATTACCTACTAACATTTTTAAATCATCATAGCTTCCGTATAGACGATAATATCTTACGAACTAATTGTCATGAATCTCTTATCCCTTTTATTCAGACTTAAATAACTAAAAAGTACACATTTGAGTTTTGATTTCGACGAGACAAAATCGTAAATGTTCATTATATATTTCAAAATAATGTGATTTTAGCTATATTTAAAAATTCCAAAATTGATGTTTTGAATAACTGCACGGTTAAGGAAGAAGGAATTGAGCACGCATGGTGAATCGTCCTGTATATACTATTCTCAGACTTGTGATAAAGTGTAAATCCACTTCGGAGACATATTTATATGTATATGTATAAGTACTCGTTCACATTTGATGCATTTCCGCCATGAGCAGCAGTTATCACACAAACTCTTACTTACATCAACTAATACAGTCGTTACGAACGATTAGTTATTTTAGAACGTAATTTCCCACGACCGTTTTTACGACGTTTTCCAAGTTCAACAATTATTTTTTCTTTGGCAGAATTTCATTTTGTTAGGTCGTGTTAAAAGTGCGTTTTTTTTCTCTACAAAAATCGGCTTGGACTCCATCGAAATGAACATTGACAGCGTTCTCGTCACTGTGGGCATGGGCCGTTACCAGTTTGCGGGCTGCGTACTTTTTGGCCTCATGATAATGTATTCGAACGTGTCACCGGTCACCTACGTGTTTACAGCCGGTGATTTGAAATACAGGTAAAAATACACTAAAAAAAAAACACATTTCATTACTTGATAAAATTCATTTTATATGTGGCCTTAAAATATATACGTTGTATGTATACATATTAGATTTAAGACGTTTATAAAATTTAGTGTTCGGGATTTCACTACAACAAATACAAAAATCACTTCATTTTTCAAAACCAATTTTAAAATATATCAAAAACGTTAATATGGTCACAAATTATAATTGTTATAAATCTTTGAATAAAACATCAATAAAGTGTAAATATTTTTTTATACGTTTCATAACGAATGGGTATAACTAATAATTAAATAACATATTATACAAATAAACGTATGTATATATATTATAAATACTTATAATAAAATAACATACCTATAGCTATATCCAATATAATTACTGAGGGTCACAATTTAAATCAATTTGATGTAAATATTATATAATTGTAAAGTCAAAATCTTACCTAATTCTAGTTTTACATCTAGATAACTATAATAATTTTTGCTTAAAAGGATATGCTCGATGATATTTGATGGTCTTTATTTTAAATTTATACCTAATTTTTATACTTTAATATTATGCTTATGTTTAATAAATATAATTTGATAGTTGGTAAAAATACTCAACTTCCAACTAACAAAAATTCTATAAATATTATATTTATCCATCATTTTTAGGATAACTACCACATTTTTTCTGTCAAAAAGCAATACACGATTCATAAGTTCTTCTTACAGAAAATACATTTTTCCAAATTAGATAAGTGTTTAAAATCACAAAAATATAAATTTTAGCAATTTTGTTGCAATTTAAAAAATATTAATAGTAGGAACTTGAAACTTTATTTCATTACATACATATTATTATTTTCTATATTCTTGAATATTTTAAGTTATACATTATTAAAACATTGATGTAGTAAAGTTATTATACTATTAAATATACCACGATTATGTTAAAAACTAGTTTAATTTATTATAAAATATAATTATATCTTATTAGTTATTATTACTTTATTACTATAAAATAATAATAATAATAATAATAAATTAAAGTAATATAAATAAAGTGTACAATATCCGTAGAAATAGAAGCTGACAACCCGTATCTGCTCAGAATAATACTTATAGCATACTCGTAGAATACTTATCGTTGATTTAACATTTAACATTCCGATTACAAAAACTATACTCAATAATGAAGTATATTCAATATCTTATGACCAGCAGAACAATCTCTTCAGCTTTATTTTTTTATATAATTGTAATACTTTTAGATTACCAAACGACCCACTATTAAAATGTCTATGTTGTCAACTATCGAATGTTTATTGTGTATCATAGGTAATAGCCACCAATTAGCCTCCTAAAAAATAATAACAATTCAATTTTTGTTGTGTATAGTGTTCTGGACTCTGCAGCGTCCTTCAAGAACAGCCAGAGTTAAATATTTTAAACATGAAATATAATCTCCTCCTAAGTTTTGTTTTCTAATATATTATGTATTCACATCTTCGACGTTTGTTTCAATCATTTTGTGAACCATGTACATTTTCATTCTATTGCAATTATAATATTGCAATGATCGGCCCAACATATATTTATATATAATATATAATATTAAAATATGACTAAATTTTTAAATATAATATCTATCATAAAGTAGTCGATTTACCAATCTCAGTATGTCTCCGTATGAATTTATAAAAAATTATTTATTAGTTTATCACATTGTAAAAAAGACTTTTTAATTCCAATGTTTCACAACAAAAATTATAATATTTTACTTATAATTGTAACTGTATAATACTGTTATTATACTCTATTATCTATTTTATAATAATCTATTCATTATAATCATCATACAGTTTGAGTAATTTTGTCAGATAATACTTTTCGAACAACCTAAATCAGACAACTTTCTGTTATTTAAAAATTCCCTGAATCTTTTACCAATTCCATCACTCTCGCTTTCCAAAATGTGATCATTCTTAAAATAAATGTTAATGGAATTTGATTTGATATAAATGTTAGTCATTTATGAGTATTCTTAAAAATTAAAAAATATGTCCGTTAATAGTAGATTACTATCACCAGTATGAAAGTATTTAATTTTGATCGAACTCACAAGCTCAAACTTTTTTATAAAAACATAGATTATTTTAATAAGAATATTTTTTGAAAATAATTACTAACTGATTAATAATAACCAAAATTATAGGTTTCTATTTAAACGTCCAAAACGTATATGGTTTTAAGTTTTTTTAAATATCAGCGGAAATCCGATAAAATTACTATAGTGTTAGGCGTTAGGATATTATATTGTAACTTCAATACATAGAAAATGAGACCATATTATTTATGTTTATGTTTTTGTACTCATATAATTATTATGATTGGAATACGTAAATTGTAAATATTCAAGTTCAGTTAAAACGATACAACATTAATCTACTTGTTGAAATCGAGTGCCAACTTATAATTAAATGTCATTAGATAAAGCTAACTATACATGTCACGTAAATATTAACCACTCACATAGCCACATATTTACTACACTTTGGTGGAAACGTATTAATAATAATAATTTACTCCAGAAAGATAAAACGATTATAAAAATAATCGTCACAAACTGTTAAAAACCATCAAATTTAGAATTTATCATTAAAAAAAATATTTTTTATTACTAAGACGATGAAACATTTGATTTGAAAATATGATGAACTTGTAACGACCTCGGGAGTTCTGATTAACCACATTATTATACCAAATTAATTGTGTGTTATATCGAATTTAATTGATTTCATTAGAATATAAATATAAATGATACTATACTCAGTATCTTATCAAAAAATATTATAAGAAATCTGATAACTACTGCGAAAAATGCATTGTAATCACATCTGCAAAAAAAAAAACATAATATGAACCAATTATACAGTAGGTCGCCTTAATCATATTTTATTATTTTTTTTTGTTTTTTTTTTATTGTTCTTAATAAACATTGGTGACAAAGGCCATTAGTTACAATTATTTATAAATACATTTTTTTTTTTTAATTTACATTTTACTGTAAAATTTTAATAATTTATAAATTTTAATTCCACAACATATTATTTTAGATTAAATTATACCAATACGATTGAAAGGATTGCACAGAAAAATAACTAATTTTTTGATACTATTAAAAATATTTTGGTTAAATATTTTTTATCCAAACAATAATAATAACTATAATAAGGTTTTTCGATGCTTTAGAAAAGTCCATTTTGAAAAAAGGCCGATTCTATTAAATATTTATTTATATTATACTTAATTAATATTATGTAATTTATGAAGATGATATTAATTTTAAATAATTAATAATTAATTTGGTACTTTTAATTTAGTATATAGTTGTGGGCCATTTGGTAAACGAATACATAACAATAACTTATCATAATAAGTTGACAAAAGAAGAATTTTTGAATCATATACCTACTTCTTTGTAAAAGAAAACGTTATTTACATTAAATTATCATTATTATTGTCAAGGTTAATAAAGTTAATAATAATAGTAATAATAATTACATTTTTAAACGAATGTAATAATTATAATACCTATATGAAATACAATATACATCTATAATAATATATGTATAATATAATTTGATAATAAATGAAAATTGAATAGACTATTTTGTATTTTCAGACTCTTTAACCGATTAACTATTATTTATATGAATTTTTAGCCATAAATTACGAATAAGATGGGTCAAAATTTCGAAGAAAAAAAATAGTATATGTATTATATATAGTATACATAATATATGATATTTATCGATAAAACTTAAGATCCTAAGACTCCTAACAAAATAATAAAGGTTTAAAAAAATACGAAGGTCATATTTTAGTCGATGATATTTGAGGGTAATCTAGAGATCCATGCCATGCCGCCATGGATATATCACCACCCCGAGCATTAAATTTTGAGTTGGACGAAAATATAAAACTAAGTTTTGTGATGGTTTTACAATGATGCAAACTATAGTTTGTGGCGTATAAAATGTGGTTATAGTAATTAGGAAAAATCAATACAAATTACTGCAAAAACAGAAATATTTTTAAACAATAACAATCTGGGTTTCATAACTTTCATTTCGATAATGAGGATTACTAGTATTAGTACCTACATCTATCATATATCATCATTTTTTTTTTTTAATTTTACTATAATGTTGCTTATGAACTGGGTACAACTAAATAATGTCAATCAGAGAAATTATTTGCCTCTGATCGGCAATTTGCTAAAGACCATCCATCCGCATAATATTTTATAAATATATGCTACAGGTGTTTGGTACCGGGATGTGACTCACCGGACCCGGCTGAACGAACTTACGAACCAGAATGGTTGCGGTTCACAACTCCTTACAGGCAAGACACGGGACTGCCACGCAAGTGTCAGCGGTTTTCCAGGAATCCAGCCAACGGTTCGCAGTGTGCGCCTGGCTACTTCGACACCAACGCGTTGGAGTTGTGCAGTGACGGATGGGTGTTCGAAGACATCGAGAACACCATCGGCACTGAGGTACACAATAATGTTATTAACCCTTTATTAGAAAATAACAAAAATATATAGACTATATCGGTATAATTATTATTATAAATTTATTGCCACAATAATCGGAATATCCTTCAAATTAACGTTAATGTACTCGATTCCAAAAATATGAAATTACCAAGTATTCATTGCCCTTTATATAAATATATATATATTATGTATATAAAACTGAAAATCGGAAAAATAATCCTCAAACCTAAACCTAAATGTTGAATACAGCTGTCAAAAATAATAATATATATTATTTAATAATAGTTATTAAAATGTTTGTATTAAGGATAATAATCCTTAAAAATCGTTTTACAAAAGTATAAAATACACGTTCAATTATAAATAGTATTTATGATACTTGGGTCGTTTTTACCAATAATTCATGTCGATAGATTATTATTAATGACTAATATTTTCAAACCCACCATAGACCACATATTTTATAAATCTAAACCATGATGGCTTTTATCCTTAGAACACAAAATTAAATAACTCAAAAACTACTCATAAGTAAAAAAAAAATATCAGCTAAATAATTTACTAGAATGTATTAATTAATGTGTAATCATCATTCGCGGCCAATGACCTATGTTGTCGTGGCCTTGTTCTTTATAATAAAAAAAAAAAAAAAATTTACTAGAAAAAAAAGGAGATTCTCATTTGAAAAACAAAAGTTTGTGTCATCACAGGACACTCCTTAAATGGTACGAAAAATCTCAAGAATTTTAAAATATGGTCTACAATATATTTAAAGATTTCAAAAATCAGATTTTGAATAACTGCTTATTAAAGTAAAAAAGGGTGAGCATGCTTGGTGAATCACTCTGTATATGGTTATAATTTTCACTGTACATTTTATAGTCTTAAACCTATTTGTATGCATAATTTATATCAATATATGTTTATTGTATTTTCGTAATGCGTTGTTTAGTTTGGACTTTTGTGTGAGGAAAATAAATGGAAACTGTCGATGGTGGGTACGGTCAACAACTTTGGTCAGTTTATTGGCATACCTGTGTCTGGAATCATCGCTGACAAGTGAGTGCACCATAATCATTCAAATCTATAAAACTATAATATAATAAATAAAATATGCAGCATTACCATGACTTTTTTTGTATAATCACTTCACAAAATGTACTTATTACTTAATTACTTAAAACTTAGTCCTTAGTAAACGGCTTATAAATTATAGATTATTATTTATTATTTAAAAATTATTGCAAGTTGGGATACACGGGCAAAAATATTGTACCCCAAGTATGTAACTCCTGAAAAATTAAAATCAACTCTTTAATATAAATATAAAAAAAGTACTATAAACAATAATTAATAATTCAGATTATAATAATGCCGGAAATTTTCAGGTTTGGTCGAAAGTTTGCTATGGTATTTTGTTCTGTTACATCTGCCATAATATCTATCATTCAGTCGTTTTCGGTCAATTACCAGATGTTCTTGGCATTTGAACTGTTGACTTCCATAGTTTCCAGCGGTGTTTATTCCGTTACTTTCGTATTAGGTAAGAACATTTTTCATAGGTATTTGAAACTTGAAATTGATTAGAAAAATAAGTTGTGAACGGCGAGTAAGTAAGTACTCATGGTAAATTGTTTTTATTTGTAAAAATCTAAACGTTTTTTGGGTGAAACAAGTTATATATTGTATGGAAAATTTTAGTAAATTATTTATTATTTATTTCTCAAAATGTATTATCGATCTTCATCAATATTTGTGATACGAAACATACATTTAGGATTGTACATTTTCTAATCACCACTCTAAAACTGTGTCAATATAGTCATACCACCTAAAGTAGTAGCTCTTGTTCTGTCAGAACTCACGGTAAAACTGCCACATTTTGAAGGAATGCTGCAAGTTTGTTGTTGTCCAACTTGCTAAAGGCAACGTTAAAGTCTCCACTCAGTATTATTAGTTAAAAATGATAATATTTATTTTATGACATCTGAATCTCTCACAAAATATAGTAGAAGTACAAATTGAATGAAATCGATAATTTGTTGAATATGGTGGTTCATTAAACAGCCAAAAAAATCACTGAAAATATTGTCAATCCTTAATGAATTAGGTATAAATGTGGTCTTGAATCAGATACCCTGTTGTATTGCTGTATTCTACTGCCTAAACTGTTTATTTATGATGTAATTACGTCTGATTTGGTTCCGTTTTAGTAGGTAGCTGATAGCTACTCCACTAGTGCACTTTTTCATCCACTTAGGTTGAACAGCACGGTCAACATTTTGAATATCAATGCATTCATTATTTTAAAGGCTGTGAAGTCTTTTATAGTTGGATAGTATGAGAAGGGTAGACTTTTAGATCATGTAATCCTCAATTTCGTTCTTATACGCTCGTAGACTTTGACAATTAAACAAAATAAGTGGTAATTTATCTTTTATGAAATTGTGGGTAATCGCCTTAATTATGATTAGATTAATTATATTTTATACAATACTTATTATAAGTCATATTTGATTATGACTTGTTTCAATGAAATTTGAAAAAAAAACTATTTTTCTTTACCATAACCGCTGTTTTCGTTAGTTTGCACGAAATTACTCTTGCTAGACATATTTGGGAGGGGTCCGCATGCGTAGATATGTACTCATGCAAAATAGCACGACGACATTTTCGCTTTACATACGACTTATTTGTAACTAATAATTTAATTAATTTAAATTAAATTATTGTATATACAAATAGGTATTACTTTGTAGTTTGTACTTTGTGCGTAAAAATATTTTAATATTTATAAATCACACAACATTGTGTATGCTATTTAGACACGTATTAGTTTATTTTTGTTGGATAACTATATAATGTGTTTTTAATATAACTTGTCAGCAATGGAGTTGGTGCTACCTAATCATCGAGTACTATACTATTCGATTCTGGAATGTTTCTATCCAATTGGTGCCATATTGGTGGCTTTTATCGCCAGTCTAGTGAAAGACTGGAGGCTTTTGTTGATGATAGCCAACATCCCAGGATTGCTGTTCTTGTCATACTTCTGGTTATTATCTTGGGATTAATGTTGTTTAACGTCGATTTATACAATATCATTGTTATTTTCTCATACATATAGGCTAACGGAAGAATCGATGAGGTGGTTGGAAATGCAAGGCAAACACGACAGAGTGATTAGCGTACTCAAGAGAATAGCTGGTATTAATAAAAAGTCTTTGCCTGTACTACGTCCGGATGCACAAATAGAGGTTATTTTAAAATTCAATTATCATAATCGAACACGCACACACATTGGATTATAATTTGACTAATCTTAACCTATACGACATGTTAAAACGTATTATAGCTAATCATTACTAATAAAACCGTGATGAATTTAATTGATTCCTAAAAAAATTACTTATCGAGTTTCCTACGCAGAATATTTGTAATGATACGAAAAATTCATTCAATTTTTTTTTTTACAGACGACAAATTACGACGACGACAATGAAGCAAAATATATCAATATTCTAAAAGACGTAATCGGCTCATCAACAATATTATTTCGAATGATCAGATGTTCACTCGTGTGGTATGATGTAACAATATAATTATTTCCAAATTTTTATCTAAATTTTAACATAAATAATATATTTTAAATTTAAACTATTTTAGATTCTGGGCTATTGATTTTACAATGATGTGTGTTTTTTCTGTCTGTTTTTAATAAGAACTTTGGAAGGTCCAAAGTGAAAAATTTCTGGTAGTTTTCGAAAGCATCAGGGAAGTTTATCGGAAAGTTACTTTAATTTTTTATAAACGTTTGACGTTCAATTTTGTATGACATTGGAGTATTGGATATTCATTTTTTATTATTAAACATGATTAAACAATTTCTCATCGAATAATTTTATTATGCTTTTGTAATTCATAAACGAATAATCGTACTTGAAAGTTTCACTAATTGTTTATTTTATCATATTCTAGACATGATAACATTTTCAAAATATTATGACACTTTTTAGCTATTTAAAGACAATTTCAATGTTTTTAGTTATTTTCAATCAAATATCATAAAAAAATTGTCGCAAAACTTAAGTCAACCTATCGAAATATTTGTGACAAAATAAGTTATTACAGTATGAATATCGAAAACATAATCATGATTCATGGAATACTTGTTATAGCTAACTAACAGATCATTTCCGATCAAAATTTTTTTTTGTACCTAAGCTTACAATCATTGGCATACGCAGGAGTGACAGGGAGATATGATACCCCCACTCCCCTTAAATAGTTTAATGTATCTTTTTAAATTATGAAACGACGACTAAAATAAGATCTTTAAAAAACCGGCATACGCCACTACAATGATACATTATAGCATTGAATTCAAATTTGAGACATACATTACTCAATACAAATTATATATTTATATAGCAGAGTGGAATTTTTTTTTTAAATAATTAACTCATCATTTCAATTTCTATTACAATGGTTGCATACATGTGTACGCCTAATAGTTAATACTATAGTTTTTAAATTACTAAATCAATTTTACAAACTCAAAAAATCTATACAATTATTGTCTTGTATAACGGGAATGGGCTAAATAATTTTCTCCACGAAACATTGCAGATAAAAACCCCTCATTATAGGTTATGTGAGTTTCTAAAACAAACATAACAACAAATACAAATTTTCTTTCCACTTAATTCAGACATAGATACTAAGATTAACAACTAAAATATAGTTGGTTTGGTTAAAATTAGCCATAAGATTTTTACAAAAGAATCTCCAACTTCTCTTGAATTAAGTGAAAATAAGTACTTCGAATAGACATCCTTAGATTTTGTGTGATCGGAAAAATAATATTTATTGCTTGGTTTATTGATATCTTAAAGTCTAACATCAATTTATTTGATTTTATTCCTATTGCATTCATTTTTTTTAAATTCAATATATCATGTTTTGTTGTTTTATCTGGTAAAAAGTAAAACACCAATGAAGTATAAATACTATTTTAAATACTTATGTATATATGGTAATACTATAATTGTTAAATGTTTATCACAGTAATCATAAGTAACATTGATACATAGTTAACCATTTTATGAAATAATTAGTAATGACTAATAAATAATGATTTAATTAATTTTATTTATACGTAGTTCAGATTATGTTGAGAGAACGTAACACGGGCATTGATTTTGCTGTCCCGTCTTAAAAGTGCGTAGCATATTAAATTTGACGCTCAGTAGATCACTTTTCACACCATCAGTTTAAAAATTGAAGTTTTGAAGAAATTTTAAGTTTGTATTGACTTATTAAAAAATTTAAAGCTAAGATAATTATCTATTATTGTCTAGGTCATTTCATAGGCATTTTATTATATTTTAATTTTAAAGCGAGTGATGAGTATTTTAAAATTATACATTATTGTTTGTACATCTTATAATATTCATTACTCCCCTTAAAATTAAAATATAATAAAAAGCCTTGAGATGCTAAAAAAAAAATCTTGGCTTTAAATTTCATACGAAGTATTACACTCTAATTTTTTAACTAACAGGGTTAAACGAGAACAGCTGAGCGTAAAATTTGATGTTATACGCACTTATTGTAAGACAGAGACTACAAATGTTCGTGTAACGTCCTCTTAATGTTGTATGTATAAGTATAATTGGACAATACATAAATTAAAGCATTTAAGTTTATCTCCGTTTAGGAACTAATGTATTGGTTCATTTTTATTTTTAAGAACTAACATGTATATTGTATAAGTATATAACCATTTACTTATATATATATAATCATTGTAATTATCATAGGCGCAAATTTGGGGGGGCTTAGACCCTTCCCAAATTAAGCCGTAGCCTCTCCCCCCTGAAAAAATCTTGAAAATACAATTATTTTAAAATGTTATATTATAAATTTCTTCTTGCTTTTTAATATATCCAGCTCCCGGAGTCAAAGTTGAAATTACGCCTATGATGGAAATTATTCGTAACTATGTTTCATATGGGAACTTACCAATCCACTTTAGGGTGGAGTTATTAAAAAATTAAAAGAATTAAAAATATAGGTCCCATAGATATTTATGATGAAACAACATTTTTCAAGAAAGATGAACTGGACAAAAATGTATTGCAGATTTTAACTATAGGGTTTTCCTTAAAATACTTTAACTGCAATTATATTCGTAAAACAAAAGCATCTAGGTATTAATCAATTACAAAAGAGTGTATAATTATTCGATAAACTATTGATTTATTTTACTAAATAATATTTATATACTATAACATTACGTCATACGATAATATTCTAATAATTAGGTCAGATAATCTTGTATTCAAACAACAGGACATGTTAATCTGCAAGCATTTAATATCTTATTTTTTTAACTATATTAACTATAATAACTATGACAAATTAAAAATTAAAAACAAACTACCTATATCATTATTTGAGTAACAATACAATACCTATAGTGTATGTTGGACAAATTAAATCATTAATTTGTCTTTCATAAAATACTTTATTATTACTAAGTATGAGAAAATAAAAATATTTATATACATGAGTATATATTATATTCCTGTTATAATATTTTTAGTTGTAAATCTTCCAACGACTATTGTCAAATGCATGCTTATAAACAATGGATGTGTATTGGAAAAATACGGTTAGCTTTTTAAAATATTGAGATCAATCTTAATACACATGATATGTCTGAATATAAGAGAAGTGTAAATAAAAATGTAGATGAATTTTGCTAAAATTTTAGATAGTCTTAAAATTATTAATTTATTATAATAACGGAGGCGTAATTATCTCAATAATTGACCATTTCACAATAGTAAAACAGTAAGTGTGTATAATGTGTCAACATTTCACAATAATAAGTTGTAGCCAACATAAATACAAATAGGACATAATCCACCTGATCAAATAAAAATAACACAACTTGATCACATTACATTTTTCTCAGATATTAATTAATACGATTGATCCTTAATAACTAACGTAACTAATGATTTTAAAAAGTGAAGTAAATAATATATTAGTTTATATATTATTAAAAACTATTAAAACGACTAAACCCTGAGTAACCACTGCAATTGTAATATCAATTCAGTATAGATATAAAATACTCTTAAAATATGTAAACAAACATTCTCTTAATTATAAATCAAGATATAGGTACTAGAAACATCTTAAATAATACAATAACATAACAAAATCAGGCTAATCATCTCAGATATTTTTTTAAAAAAAATAGCAAAAACGAATTATTATGAATTTTAATGACTTCGATGCACAAATTATACATTACTACTACATAACTATTTTGTGATTTAAAATGGGAAAATGGTTAGGGGATGAAAATACATTGCTAACCACGTTCATATGGATTTACTTATACCAATATACAGCACCTATATATTTTAGAATTTTGCCAATTTCATGTTTTATGTTTTAAATGCATCACATCATCATATTATATTAATGTTGAATATACAAATTACCAGGATACCGTAGTATTTACACATAAATTAAATTGTTTTAACTTATGCAGGATAGCGATAACATTAGTGTACTATGGGCTGACAATAAGCGCAACTGACATCGCTGGCGACAAGTATTTGAACTTTTCGTTGGCCTCGTTCGTCGAGATTCCTGCCTGCCTGTTGAACTGGTTAATTATGGAAGGGATGTCCCGAAGAATGTCATTGTCCAGCATGCTCATCTTGAGTGGTTTTTCCAGTGTTCTATACAATTTATTTCCGGACTGTAAGTATACCTGTGGTCCTAAATTTAAAGTTGAAACTTTATTTCCGCCAAAAATATTATTTTACATGATGGCAAAACTTCTACAACGTCTACAGGCCTACACTCTACCTGGTGGGTGTAAAATACCTAGAGCATATAAGATCAATACGTAGTTTTATTATATCGTGGTATTTAACGTTAACACTATCGAGCGTATAAAGTTCAATGAGCAAAATAAATATTCCGTCATTTATTTTATTTACATATAAAATATTGAATGACAATGTTTCGTGTAACAACATTACAACGCTATATCATGTTATTTCATTAAAGTTTTAACAGCTGTTTAAGCACTTCAAATTATCTTCAAATTATTATAATCCATCATGGAATGCAGGTCATTACTGATTTCTCGTACAGTGGTAATATTTACATACCTATAATCTGCAGTGATTAGTTTGAGCTGATTAATTTTAAATTTATCGATAGGTATACCTACCTAATGCATTTTAGAAACCAGATAAAAATGTTAAGTTTGAGGAGACAAAAATCCAACCATTTTAAAACGACATAATATGTCAACCATACACATCAGACATACTCAACCTGTACATTGTACATGGCACAAGCACTTCAAATTATCTTCAAATTATTATAATCCATCATGGAATGTAGGTCATTACTGATTTCTCGTACAGTGGTAATATTTACATACCTACCTATAATCTGCAGTGATTAGTTCGAGCTGATTAATTTTAAATTTATCGATAGGTACCTACCTAATGCATTTTAGAAACCAGATAAAAATGTTAACTTTGAGTAGACAAAAATCACATATTATGATGAGAAATTACATATTATTCTATAATATAATAATAATGTATAGCAGACCATCAATCTGAAAATTAATTCTATATGACTACGAATTTAAAATGCATAATATTAACCTACTTCGTCGAGTTTAGGAAAAAAGTGTGAATTTCCTGATTTTTAAATATTATACTTCTAAGCTCTATTCATAGGTAGGCATTAATAAACGAGTATAATAATATAATTTACTAGCTGATCCTCGTGAACTTTGCTGCAGCACACTATAAAAATACGATATGATAGCTATAAACAACTATCAATAAAAAAAATTAAAGACCCCTTATCAAGATAAAATTTAGCCATTAGATCCATGGGATAATGTAGCTTATTGTAGCTTTCTGATGGTAACCCAAAATGTAAGTAGTTCCAGAGATTAAACTGAAAAAACGTCAATAATTATATGAAAAATAATATATAACATAATGTTTTAACATTTTTAAATAATAATTTACATTTCTGTGTTCCGACGTGCACCAAACGTAATCAGCCAAAACTAATATTATTATTTAATAGCTTGTTATAAAAATACACAATATATTTATGTATATAAATATACAATTTACACGTACAAATTTATTGTTGCCGATTAAAATATTTCATGTGCATAATATATTTTAATAATTTTTACTACAGTCACTTCTGAGCCCCATTATAATAGTGATAATACTTATAACACATGACTTTATATAATACCTACTTAATATGTGTTATATTGTTTATTATTATATAAGCCAAATTGCTAAATTATTATTATTTTTTTTTTTTTCAAAACAGCATTTCCTCTGATTAAGTTATTGATATTCTTGATCAGCAAACTCGCAATCTCCGTCGCATTTTCCATCGTCTACATATTGACCGTGGAGATATTCCCAACCAGAATGCGAGCGACATTGTTATCCACGTGCTCTATGATCGGTCGGGTCGGATCTATGGTAGCACCACAGGTCATGCTGCTGGTACGTAAAATATCGCACTACATTATGCTAACGTTTTTTTTACCGAAAAAGTCTCAGCGATCGGTCAATGTCGAATAAAATATTATCTTATAAAGGCTAAATCCGTGTTATTCGGATCGTGTGTCGATGCGGTACAATTTATTAGGTATTACATGAAATTGGTAAATTATTGTATCTGAAATTCAGGAGCCATCAACCAGATCTTAAACCTCTTGAAGATTTAATGAGATATTTATATATATATATATATATGAACAGAGCATTTTTTATTTATAAAAAAGTTGAGAAATTGAAGTTGTACAAACATTTTCAAATACCTCTGCACTTAAACGTCTGGGTTTATTAGACATCCGTGCGTCCGAATTGCATGCAAAAAAAAAAACATAAATTGGAATGTCCGAATTGCATGCCATCTCTTGAAAGTCTGTCTGAATTGCATGCCATCAGATTATCAGGTTGATGGATTATTATTTATTATACACTTATTATACTAGGTATAACTTAAACTTTTTTTTGAACTTTTCTAATTTAACTTACTTTTCGACTGAAACCCCGTTGGCTTTTGCTACATTTAGTTTAGTATAATAAACTGAATGTATTTTACATTTGTATATGGTATATTTTAAATAAATAATTACCATAATAATATAAAATTTGGTAGTTAAAATAATAATATTAAATTTGGTCGAATTTAAAAAAAAATAATTTAAATAATAATATACAATTTGGCCCAGTTTTTAAAATAAATAATTATAATAATAAAATAAAATTTATTTGGGCGATATAAAAAGCTAATATAATAAGCGTATAATAAATAAACTATTGCTAATACACGGCATGCAATTCGGACAAACCCCTCTATGAGGTGGCATGCAATTCAGACAGACCCCTTTAAGAAATCGCATGCAATTCGGACAAATTTTTTTTTTTGGCATGCGATTCGGACGCAGCCATTAGACATACAAAATAAAAGCAGTATTGCTACCCCCCCCCCTTCTACTCCATAGAAAAATCCTACATAATTTTATTATACCTATGACCAGCTATTAGTAATAATATAGACGCTTTTTTTTACTTGTAATAGGGTTATTTCCCGTAATTTATTATCTAATAAATAAATATAATTAGTAACATTATATATCTTCATAAAGAATGTCAGGGAAAAGTAAAATAAGTAAAAAAAAGTCGCTAAGTTATATGGCATCGATATGGGTTCTTCCATCAGTTAGTACCAACTCAATCACTGTACATAGTATAATATATATTTTGTTTCACGATTCAATTCGTTATCAATTCAAAAAAAAAAATTCCAGGCTGAATTCTTTGGCAGTTACATGATCATGCTTGTGTTCGGTATAACGGCGCTTGTGGCCGCGGCGCTCACCATCACTCTTCCGGAAAGCAAAAACATCAAGTTGCCCGATACCATCGTCGAAGCAGAACGGATCGGGATTGACCGCCTACTGCCAGAAAACGTCGAAAACTCTTAGTTCTACTATAGTCATTAGTAATAATATTATTTACGCATCCACAAAATGTTTTTGTAATGTGCGCGAAACGTCCGCGAACACCATGCAGGGTGGTTTTCGCGGATGTTTTCCAACTAAACTCTATATTAATAGTATATTGTTTAATATACACGATGTTTTTAGTTAATTTTTCGTTACGGGACACCCTATATACGTAATAAAAAAATTGCTACTGATCTTTACGGCCTTTCGAGACAAATAAGTTCGACGTTTCGTGCACATATAATTTTCCAACTATGCCATAGGAAAAACTGAATGTAACCAGAAAGTAAGAACATATGATGAGACACGTCAATACACCTCATCGAAACAATATTCCAAAAAGAGTGCAGTGATCTTTCAATTCATTTTTCTTAATCGTAGAACTATGGTTTCGAAATAAATCGTTATTCTTCTTATATTGTATATTTGTATCTAATATAAATAAGTATTATACTTGTAAAAACTTGAAATTTATTTCCGTTCGTAACAGTATAGGGTGATTGGCCAGAAATTTGTATGCATACCTTGAGAATTGAACGCCATATTTTTAAAAATACTTAAATTGTTTATACGTTTCAGGAATATCATGTGTTGATACAATTTACAAACGTATTTCTTCAAATGAGAATCAACTCGTTCGTCTATAAATTGTTAAGTAGATGATTATGATTTATTACTGTGGATGCATCTAAATCCAGATTTAAACGATTCATTTTTCTACTTTATTTAGTTATTAAAAATTAAAATATATGTACCTACCTATCTACCTTGCATGGATAATAGTCCTTAATAATTGTTTTACAAAAATTATTATATATTCAATATTTAGTATAATACCTGCTCAGACGATTTTCACAAGTTATAAAATGTTAAATTTTAATATTATGATAAATTGTATTTTTAAAACCATCATATAGCTTCCATGTATTTAAATCAATTATTATGGACCTATTATCCTAAAACCTAAATACACAAATTAATACCTATAGCTCGAAAACTTTTCATTTAAATTTCGATTTAGATATTATTTAAACATTTTCAAAAAATCATCTGCCTTGTATACCTTTATGTTAAATGAAAATGGCTTAGGTTTAAGATTTTTTTATAGTTGCTTTGTACCGACTTAACACTTTCATTTTGATATCTTTTCATTCATGATGTGTGGAATTTTATTTCAAATTAGTTTTAAAATATTTTTAGACCTATTCCAGGAGATCTGATTCAAAATGAGAATAATTCCTCTAAATAACTAAATAAAACAGAAATTATCCTAATATTATTATATACTTACCTAAACGGTTATGAATACTTTTCACGCATACCTATAGATGTATTATCAAACTTTTGAAGTTATATCTATACCAAAAATTATACATTATGCTGTATATGTAATTATACAGTAGTGCAGCGGTTCCCAAACTTTTTTGTCTCACGGCTCCTTTTTTAGAAATAAGGGATTTACATGATACCCCTCATAAAAATAATAGAAAACCAGAACAATTCGTAATATGTACTATGACAATATTTATTTAATTTTAATTAGACATATGTTATAAGACATTAGTTATATTGAGATTTAGGTATATATTTATTTGTATATATTAAATTAATGGGGTGTATGATGACATTCTACGGCTGCGTGGCGTCCCTGTAAAGACACTACGGCGCACAGTTTGGGAACCGCTGCAGTAGTGTATACAGGTACGATACAGTTTTTATTTTACATAATGAGAATATATTATAATAAGCTGAAATCACTGAAAATACTGGTTACACAACATAGACCTACACATAGATTAGTATAAGGTCTATGTGTTACATAACTGATTTGTAAAATAATACGAATTTTTGGCCCTTTCCATTATGTTACGTTTAGATCACCAAATCACGGATATAGATACTAAGAAGGGTGCACGACGGCCTAAGTTGGATCACAGCGGTGAGTGGTGCTGAATATTCTATCAAATTTGACGAAAAAATCATGTCTTACTAACGTCTTCTATATTGCTACCATGGCACTAATAGTTAACCTATAGCCACTTTTATGGAGCGCTAGTATGACGCTACCTTTTTTTTTTGTAAGTATGTACTATGTACTTACGCGCGTTTATATTATATAACTTCTAGATAAAAACATTTTATTGCTCGTTGTGCAGTATCTTAGTATCATTTGTGATATCCATCATGCACCGAATGCGAATGTTTAGCACTTCTAGCTGAAAATTACGGCAACTATTAGTTTTCACTAATTTCATTTCCATGGTTGTATACCCCTATCAAACTGTAGTTAAATTGTACATTCAATATTATCACGAAAATAGATAAAACTATGATATACAATAGACATATATAGATTTAACTACGTAAACTGTTTGAACTTTTTTCCACTAGAAGCGCTGAGATTAGTTCAACATGCTTTTCCATAACTAAACGAGGTGCTCCAGATTTTTCCGACTACAGTTGTGTAGGTAACCAGTATATTATCTTTAATCGTGACTGAAATGTGGTTAGACTTGATAAGCCGGTTCAACATTCCATGAAGAGGCGGGTTATGAAAATTCCGCGATGGCAACTGGTAAGTAGTAATATGGATGAAAAAAGAAAAAAGAGATTGTAGAGTGGGAAGGAATGCGAAAATATAATAAAAAATATAACATCGATAGTTCCGTCCAAAAGTGAAGTGATGAACGCACCCAGACAGCAAAAGAATATTGTCAAAATAACAATTTAATATTGATTAATTAATATTGAAATTATTATAACGTTTCCATTTAGTTCTAAAAAAATTATTAAATGTTAATGTAACATTTTCAAAAAATTCTTTGGCCACAAAAATGTCGTTCGTATAATGTTAAAATCAATAATATTGTTTTAATATAATTTAATGTTTATAAATCTTTTATATAATATTATTTGTAGTCTATAATATTTAATAACATTATTGAAATTTTAATGACAAACTATTAAAATATTTTGGTTATAATATTCATTTAAAAACTTTCTGGAACATTATTATTAGTTATGTTATCAATGTTTGTTTAACAAAGTATATTAAATATATATATACTGAATAAATATATGTATATACTAACCTATTCTCATGCACTTCGTTACCCATTAAAAATACTAACTCTATATATGATTCATCAAGATTTGTGTTTAATACGTCGTTTAATTACCCGGCTATTCATGTTAAAAACTGTATACTTTTATCAATATTATTGTTTACTGTGCATGATGCGCAAAGTTGGGCAAGAACTAGTTAATAAGTTAAAACTTAAAAGTTAATTAATAGTTACTTTTTTTGATAATTTTTAACTTAACTACCTAGTTAATAAAAATATAATATCAGAAAATATCACATCATATTTTATTATTTATTGTTTACAGCTATACAATACAATTTTTTATTTTTTATTTATAGGTAGGTATAGGTATTTTTAGAAAATATCACATCATATTTTATCATTTATTGTTTATAGGTATACAATACAATTTATTATTTATTATTTAAGGGTATACAATACAAGTTACTCAAACCATGTTTATGTAAAAATATCTATCTTTAAATTGTATAAAGGTATACAATACAATTTATAATTTTTTCATTTATAGGTATACAATAAAATCTATTATTCATTATTTATAAATAATGAATAATAGATTTTAATAATAGATTGTATACCTTTATACAATTTATAGATATTTTTACATAAACATGGTTTGAGTAACTTGTATTGTATACCCTTAAATAATAAATAATAAATTGTATTGTATACCTATAAACAATAAATGATAAAATATGATGTGATATTTTCTAAAAATACCTATACCTACCTATAAACAATAAATGATAATACTTTTACCATTACACCGATTCACCGTTACAAATGTTTTGTGCAATTGCAGTGATAATTAATCGTGCGGTTGTCTATCACATGAATTGTGTTATTATTCCAATATGTTTGGTTTATATTCGAATTAGACGAATTGCTAACTTGTATCGAGTTAGGCGGTGGCAATCCCTTATCAAAAAATTTCTCCAAAGCGGATACAACATAAGAGTATCCACTCTTCAAGACCGACGCTGCATTTAAATTAACGTTGTGGGACCTTATATTATTCGAAAATATTAAATTTTCGAAGCTTTCGAGTTGATTTTTAATTTGCATGATATCTTCTTTTATTCCTTCTAAATTGGGTTCCTATGATAAAAAAAAAAAAAAAAAAAAAATTATAATTTATAATAATTTTTACGTGTGTAAAGTAACTTGATGTTTATTGTTATTATTAAGTATTTTTCCCTTATAAATACCAAATTATTATAAAATCATGTAAGTTTCATTAATCAGTTGTTGAACTAATAATTGCAGTGGCGTATTTAGGTTTTTGTTGTCGTGGTGGGATATGATTTTATACAGTAGCTAGAGGTCTTCAAAATATTCCAAAAAATGTTGTAATTTAAATGATGTTAAAATTGTAATAGTAAAAATAAAAAGCATTTTAAAAAAAACAATTTTAAAATTTACTAGGGTCTTTAAAACAATTTCACGGTCTATCAGTTAAAGAATAAATACATCAAAACTAGGTATAATTTATACCTACATTCTTAATAATGTATAAACTTAGTATACTTACTAAAGTTGGTTTTGCACTGGTTGGTTTGGTCCATTTATAACTTTTCCTGCACATAACACAATATAATAATCCAGTTATTATAAAGATGAAAAGAACAATTTTCATTTTAATATTGCTGTGATATGCGAAGTGTCGTTTTTTGATTGGTTGTATAATATTTTCGTCTTCAATCTAAAAAAAAATACGTAACCAGTTATAAATTACTTAAAAAACAAAATACATTTTACTTACGTTAATAATACAACAAAATTCTTTGTTTCTCATTTAATTTGAATACAATACGTAAAAAATTCAATGAGTTCTATATTCAATGGCAAACTATCGAACGAAAATGATTGTTATTATAAATATTTGCAAGCCGAGAAGGTGTGGTTACTATGTTGAAATATTTTTTATTGTTAGCCAGTAATCAATAATTGGTATACAATAGCGGGTTACACTTATTAGAAAATAATAATAAAATGGAAGACATTTTTAAGTACTAATATTAAATTTATTTCATTCACATACATACATACACACACACACACACACACACACACACACACACACACACACACACACACACACACACACACACACACACACACACACACACACACACACACACACACACACACACACACACACACACACACACACACACACACACACACACACACACACACACACACACACACACACACACACACACACACACACACACACACACACACACACACACACACACACACACACACACACACACACACACACACACACACACACACACACACACACACACACACACACACACACACACACACACACACACACACACACACACACACACACACACACACACACACACACACACACACACACACACACACACACACACACACACACACACACACACACACACACACACACACACACACACACACACACACACACACACACACACACACACACACACACACACACACACACACACACACACACACACACACACACACACACACACACACACACACACACACACACACACACACACACATCGATAAAATGATTGAGTATATATTTAAATATTATACGAATGTAATATTAAAAGCCCTCCCCCGTCTACCCTTATACACGAGTTTCAAATTTTTATCAACTCTACCGTTGAATTCTAATATTTCTTCATCCTCGAGATGTATGGGCTTCGGGAGATATACCTCAAGGCGATTCCCCGCATCACCTTCGAGCGTGCTGATGACGGTCTGTCCGTACTGTGTGTCCTGGTTGACCATCTTCAATACTGGGTATGGCCTGTCGATCGTGAGATCTCCCACGGACACAAATTGAACGCTTGTTTGTGTGACCAACGTCTGCTTTAAAGAGTCCATACTGCAAGTTAATTACATGATTATTATATGTAAAAGTAAAATGTATGATAACTATAGCTAAATACCAACATATCACATAAAAGCTGTGTATTAAAATATATATGTAAATATTTAAAGAATATAACACTCACTTAAAATATGAAGGTTGGTGAATTTGTTGAATGTATTAAATAATCCTCTCGAAGTCCACTTGAAATATTCCTCGTCAGAGTGTCGGTGAAGCGAACAGTGGACGAGTGATATCGAATGCTTCACTTCCACCTGTATTTAAACATTGAAAATTTCCTTCCTCAGAAATACCTCACCCCCTCATATGATACCCGTGAGACACTTTTAACCATTGGAAGTACTCGCTAACTTTCTATATTCAAAAACAACGAGAGCAACAACAATAAAGTCATTATCACCATAAGGTGTGAAACGGTTTAACATATCACTCAATTAACGTTAACAATCTGTTTTCAATGATATTTCATGCTATCTAAATATGGATGATATAACATATCTAAATATATTCTTCATTTCCAATGTCATTACACTCGCATAGCGTATGTTAAAGATGAGCTCTATGTTATAGATATTTTAAAAGCGGTATTTTCAAACATTTATTATTTTCATTTATATCTATGTATAGGATTGCTTAGATATAATAATTTTTTAAATATTTTCGTAGGTAGTATTGTTGATCCGTTAGAATACTGTTGAAGGCGCGTCTTATGTTAAAGACATTTTAACGGATTCATTTTCGATCAGAAATTATTATACATACCTATTATTATACACTCGCGAGCGCGTATGTGTGTGTGTGCGCGCCCGTGTTTACTCCACATAACGCTCGTTTACAATAAGGTGTGATAGTATGATTTGGGCCCATTTCGCTGAATCCCGTCTCGCCGAAAACCCCCCAGATAGCAATTTCATAATATTGGCGTTTCAATAACATTACAACTAGATTAAATTTCAAATATTATAATTTTAACTTTCTTATAATGTTTTATTAAGTTTAAAATAGTAATATATTTTTTTAAACATTTTTCTAATATCACGATTTTGTTTTTTTTGTAACATTCAATTTAGAACTACACCAAAACATTAATATGATATTTAGTAATCAATGTAAAGTAACATTATTTTGAGAATATTTGTTATATGTTTTCAGTTAGTTAAATTCATATTATTTTAATATTGCAGTTTTCTAAAAACATTATGATAATGTTAAATTAAAAATGTATTAAAAAAAAAAAATTAGCAATTATCAAGGTCTGGAGTATCGTGAAGCCAGAAATAGAATATTAAGAGCAAGAGGCTGATTATGGTATAGTCATGTGTTGAGTGTTCAGTTTTTAATGAAAAGGCTTCAGAAAGGGGTAACACACTAACACTAAACCCCGTCGTGGCGTGATATCGTGTAAATTAATTTTCTATAATTAGCTGAACCGCGTGGTCCATTAAAGTATACCACATGGTTAATTGTTGTGTTATCACATGATACCACAGTAACCTGCAAATGATAGTAATGATACTGCATATCTACTTGAATATATTCAACTTTCGACCGTATGGTTACACTTAAAATTACGAGTATGTGTAGAAAAGTGACAGCTAAAAAAAATTATAAAATGTTATCATCAAGTACAAATATTCATACCATATTATGTAGTGTATTTTGGTATACACATAAAAAAAACACGAAACGAAGTCACACGATCATTGAAAATACGACACGACACAGTGCACTGTGAACCCCTCTAAGACAGAAAAGGGTTTGGACCGTTGAAAATGCGAAGTTGTTCACAAGATAGGTACAGATACCAAACGACAGATTTATTCTTGAAGATTGAGCGTACCTGCAAGGCGAAAATAAAGAGGAGGTTGCAGAGGAGAAGAGAGTTGTAGTGCAGCGTTACCGAGGATCTTGAGACTCCTCATAAAAATAACATCGATGTGGTATATATGGAGAGTCTGGTGAGATAGTGAGTGTTAGATTATAATACCTATATTTATAATCTGTATTTAATTTTGACCATATGGGTACACATAATACTGCGTCTATTAATCTTTTTTTATGTACCTATTTATATATGTAAATATAAAAATTAAGTAACCTACTTACCTACATCATTTGTTTTAAATTATAATAATATGTTGGTAATTAAAATAGGCATAATATATTTTGATCTTATTGCTTTAATTATAAAGTATTATCAGCCCACCGAATATGTAAAGAATGTCTGCTTAATTATTTACTTATATATGATTACCTAAGCCATCAAATGACCATCACTTCACGTAATTTATATTTTTAAATTAAAAATCTTACTTATCTTATTTATGTGGCTTATTATGAAACATAAGCCATGTTAATGTGAACGATTTTGAGTGTGTTCATTTCTAATACTTGTCAGTTATCTCAAATTCTCGACAACCGGAATTCGTATAAATTTTATTATCTCAAGATAGGTACTATAAATATATTATAAATAATTGTCTTAGAGAAAATATTTCGTAAATTAATAATTTTAAAAATCGTTCCTCAAAATAAAAATTTTATCATGTTCACAAAAAAAAAAAATATATATATATTCAAGTATATATTAGTATTAACTATAAAATATTATAAAACATAGATGGTTATAAAAAATGTCAAGTATTTCGAAATGTTAATGTGTACAAAAATAAAACTTAATCGTTTAATAAGAACCATAGATATTCCATTTTAATGTGTAATTAGATTATATTCATGTTTTTTTCAAGTAAATACATAAAATTTATTTCAAAAATAACTTTGTATATACCGACATACACATAACGTAATAAGTATTAACTAAAAACTAATGAATAAATAAGTAATAAATATACATAAGTACATCACCAAATTAGATATTAGATAACATTTGAAATATATTATTATTTATTAAGCTCAAATGCTCAATATTAATCATGTATTCTATTCTCTCCAGTTCATTTGAAAAATAAAACAGATTTCGTATATGTTCCCTTATTATTTTGATTTTTCGAATAATTATGATAATTTATTCCATCCATAATTCAATTATACTTGGGTTTTTAAAGTATTGAAAAATTTAATAATTAATCATATACATTAAAATTGTAAAGTTATTAATTTCGAAAAAATATTTATCAAATTGTTTTCTACAATATACTATATTAGATTCTGAGCGGAGCGAGCAACGTATTGGTTTTACAATGATGTTTATTTCTTTTTCTTTTTTATTCTGTTAACACTTTTTCTCCCTCTAAATTTGCTCAGAAGTATCAAGTGTAGCATTTTTTCTGAAAGGTTATGTTCTTGAGCTGGTATTTAGAGAGGTCATTTTTCGATTTTCTAAACGGTAGTCAAAATAAAAGCGGTTAAAGGAGAAAAACCGTACGATTTCACGATTTTATAATATTAAATAATCATGGACGACGTTTTCTACGAGAAATATTGCTTCAAATGAAAAATGACAAGAG
Source organism: Diuraphis noxia (assembly GCF_037042655.1). Classification (NCBI taxonomy): domain Eukaryota; kingdom Metazoa; phylum Arthropoda; class Insecta; order Hemiptera; family Aphididae; genus Diuraphis; species Diuraphis noxia. The sequence goes on from NW_028301713.1 coordinate 74,185,926, forward strand.
ATCTTTTTTGTTGTATTTTGGTTTTTTTCTCAAGTTTGAACTCCTAAAGTTCGGAAAATGTTAGCCATTTTTAAGCTACTTATAGACATTTTAATTTTGGGAGTTTTTTTGTTGTAATTTGGTTAAAAACATTCGTAAAAATTTGAAATTTGGGTTATTTACTTATATTAGCCTTACCTAGACATGGTAAAATTTTTAAAACTTTTGAGCTTTTTCTTTTTTTTTCCTTTTTATGATATTTCCTAACTAAACCTTTTTATATAAATCGTTCTTAAGCTGTTCTTATATAACGCATTGTTTATCACCATAAAAACGAATAAAATTAAATAAAAAAGATTCCGTCGTCCGCTCAGAATCGTTTTTTATCGAATACAGTAAAATTACACTATCCTGTCCGAGGATCGAAGAGACGATGGACAAATATCCACCACCGAAATGCTGACCTACTTTTTTTTTTATTATTGATCTCAAAAACACGGAATCTATATGGTATTATTTATGGTAGTATTATAATTATGTGTGTAATGTTTATAGGGATGATACATTTGAATAACTATAGTAATTATTTATAGATATTATAGGAATATCTAATTTTATATATTATTACCTAAATGTATTCCATTATTTTTCTATTTGTAATTTATTTGTGTTCAATTGAACAATAAATAACTTTATACGAATATAATTTGAAATTAATAAAATTATCATTATATATACAATTTTTTTTTATGTTCTGATGGTTAATTTGTCAAAAAAATATTTTTTTGCGCAAACATATGAAGGTAAACTTAGTTAATTTTTTGTAAAATAAACGATATCGTCCAGGTATTTCAAACTAAAATGTTAGGTTAGCCTTATTTTTGTATATTTTATCGCATTCGTTTCTAGTTTTTTAATCGAATGTTATCTCAAATTATATTAATTGTACTCATTTATTCATACATAAAATGTTTATATTCCGTGTATTATCATATGAATAAATTAAATCGATTTATGGTTATGATGAGCATAAAATGATAGGTTAGATAGGCTTAAATTATTCTGATCGTCAACATAAATCAAGAATAACACGGACGTAAAAGCGATTATAAGCAGGACTGGCAAAGTTATAATAAAGTTATACATGACGAAAACGAATGAAATTTTCAAATTTAATTTAACAGAAAAATAAAGAAATATAATTAAATAGTGCAAAAATAAACATAATAGTTAACATAATATATAGAATATCACAAAAAAATATCCTTGTTAGAAGCACTTTTTATGTTATTAATGTTAATGATATTTTATTTTTTATTTACTTATAATAAGTAGTTACAAAATGTTTCAGTGCTTACGACTGCTATTGCTGATCTTATTTAGCAAATATATTAGTAATATTAATGATAGGATAGCTAACTAAGCCAACTAAGGTTAAGAATATTGATGATATTGGTAATTACTTGGTAATACATTACTACCTACTAATAATATTTAGTATTTAGTATTCGCCTGCTGATAAAAACTCTTTGGTGTCCGTTATACTTATAAGCATGTCAACTGAGAATTGGAAAGGTTGAGGATTTCGTGAATATAAAAATAAAAATAGCTGCAGGCATTAAAGCTGATACTCGGAGAAGTCCAGCTTTGATGTTCTGTAGTTGAGAGAAGTCTATTTCACTTATGACTTTGGATGATGTGTTTGTATAGTGTATTATCTTTATCTTCTTTCAAAGCTGTTCGGAATTATTTCGGACATGCGTTTGATCTGTTGGCATATGGAGTGCTGTGTTTTGTAACCAAATTGGTGTTTCAGATGATGTGTAGATAAGGATTGATCCTCTTCCTTATAGAATATAAAAATGAGTCATTGGACGCAAAATTATATCAGACATCCCGATATCCGAATTATTCTAGATCAATTAAATTAATTAATCTAGTTTTCATAAAGTTAGATATTCAGAATTTTTAAAATACGAATATGCACATCACTATATAGTTATAAAATTGACATCCTTTTCGCTTTTTCACTTTTTAGTCCATACCTACGTAAAGTATTCGTATTTTTTCATTCATACTTATTCTGAATTCTGATTGCACGGAAGCTATAAACTACTTTTATGTTAATTTTTAATATATTATATTTTTCCGTTGCACTAAAGTCGCCTTTTAATATGAATGATATATCTGCTCGAAGTTCTGTGCAATTTAATTATTTATTGATAATTTCAGTTTCCACTTTATTTTATTTCCATTAGTAAGATGAATTTTTTTAAGTTTATTTATGAATTTTTAATAGGAATGAAACGGTTTGGTATAGAAAGAGATGCATTGTTTTTGGGTGGGTTTAATAGTTTTGCTTTGTGATCTAAATTCTATATCTGAGTTTGGAGAAGTTGATTGGGAGTCATGTTCTGGGTTAAATTTGATTTTTTTTATAATGAGTGGAGGAATGACCTTACGATCTTTAGTTGGGGTTCTTTTTGTGAGTGTTACAATGGTACTTAGTATCAGTATTGGAAGAAGAGTTCATAATTATTGAGTGTATAATATGTTTTAGACGGGATTATCTGTTCATCACCAGTAGACGGTGGTTTTATCGCGATATTATTAATAATTGTGGCTTGCACTTTGGGTCATATATATAATGATGTTTATTCGTTACCAGAGATACTGGCATTGTACTTTTGCTGTAGTCACTGTTATAGAGAGCTACAAAAACGATACACGAAATTTACGGGCGTATGTGATTTGCGTTTAGTAACCTATTTAAAAAAAATTGTGTTTTAAGCCACAAATAAAAATTAATTTTGATAATTTGTGCCTCGTTAAACTAGATAAAGAGTATCATGTAATAGGAGAAATCTTGTGCCTACAAAAATTATAACTATAGTACCACTTTTAAATAATTAGTAATATTTTTTCTCAACTTATTCATATTTATTTTATTGTATTTTATTTTATTTATCAATTAAGTTGATTTTAATATAAAATTGGCAAAAATGGGGAATATTTTAACAACATTACTCGTTATTCAAACGTTCATGTTTTTAATGTTATTGTCCACGTTTTATGTGCTATAACTGTTATGAACCCGTGGGTAAATGTATTTTGAACTATTGAAATATAAACCCTGGCACAGCGCACAGGCCACAGATTACATATTACTTAATATTTTTTTTTTATTTTGACAGTGTTTACATAATTTACTTAAATATACACAATAGTGGCGTAAATTACAAGTGCTAAAATAACTGCTAAATAATACCAAAATTACGTGTGGTCTCTATAGACTATAGAGTGTCCATGTCCATACTCGTAACAAAATAGTAATTTAACATTATACACCTTATAATCTTTGTAACCCCACGCCTCCACATCATTCGACGCCTAATATCAATGCGCAGTAGTAAACTGTAAAACTGAAATAGAATAATTTGTACGGTAAAATTGAACACTTACGCACCATTTATGGTACCATCAAGACATAAGTCCCGAACGTATCCTGGAATTAATCATAGTTTAACCTTGTTTAACCACAGCAATAAGTGGAGTATGGAAAGAGACAAAATATTGATGGCGATTTTTGTTTGGTCGCGTTAACTCATTAATCATCATGTATGGTAATGCAGGGAAGTAGGGTAAAATATATAACTGTACTTTCAGACTTTATCATTATATTTTTTCCGTCAATACAGGTTGCATCACTGCGATATGTTTTACCGCCGCCAGTAATGCTGTTGTTACTTGTTATACACAGTTCTAGTCTACATTTATAGTATTTTGTACACTAATATAATATAGTCTGTTAGTCTGTACTATGAGGTCTGCAGTGGATTCAACTAACTTTAAAATTTGATTTTGCATCGTTCACGATTAAAGAATGTAATATAAAGATATATTTAAATCTAGATATTACCTTTAATCGTGGTGATAAACTCACTTATACGAATGTTACGATGAGACAACTATATTCGGGCTATAAAAACACTTGTGACTGATTATGCAGACCAGATTCAAACTAAAGTGATCTCCAGCAATCGATACATCTTGTAGAAGCGAATTTAAGTTCCTACTCGAGACCGAGGTGGTAAAAAATATACATATTATATTATTATGTCAGTTCCTACACAATATAAAGAGGTACATACACGTCAGGAAAAATGATTATATAATATATTTGAGTACACAGTTAAGAAAAATCAAATAGTATGGATATAGTATAGTATTGTGTAATATTATCTATTAAGTGTTTATATTTATTATTAAACTAGGTATATTTCATATTATAGTAAATATACTCTGATACTCAAACTGATTATAATGTGTTTTGAAAAAAAAAAATAGTAAAAATCACTTAATACATTTTTCAAATAAATAGATAAATACTAATTTTTCCACCGTATATATATAGGAACTAGAAAACGAAACTTTTTATGCCGTATAGGAACTTACACATGTGATTTTTATATTCTTGTGTATAAATTAACGTATGTAATTGTTTAACTGCTGCTTCTCGTGTAGGAATTTACTATTTCCCATCTTGTCGTTATGAAGAGAGCACAATATTCTCAAAGGGTAAAAACCTAACCTATAGTCGCTAAGAAATTTCACCCGGTGGAGCCAAAATAAAACGATTACATCAAACACGCCTTTTGCCCAGCAAATATTTTTCTCAGTAACCGGTCAACATAATATATCTATAATAAGGACAAAATATCCCACGGTCAAAATAAGTTCACTGAATGTATACTAAATGATCAAAATCAACTCGTATATTATATAAGACATGTGTGTGTGTGCTTTTTTTTCTAAAAAAAGTTGTCTATGCTTGAAATTTTATAAGTTAATATTTGAGCTAATTTTTATTAGAAAATATAGTGTTATTTACAAATTTTTGTAATTTAATAATTTTTCATTTTAACTTATATTGATGTAGTTTATATTATTTGAGTATATCAACGTTTCAAAATATTATGTTTTTCTTCAGCATTAAAAATGTTTTTTTCTAAATTTGAAATTATAGTATTTATGAGGACATACCTATTATATTTAAAAATTCCGAAAGTCAAAATTTGAATTAACTCATGAGTCATCATTAAAGGATATAATGAGCATGTTCGGTAAATCACCTTGTATATTTGAAACAACATATCTCGTGAAAACGTCGAATGGTGTATTTCGCGTTGCGCGCAAAGACGCGTTAATATATGAAATAAAATATTAAAGTATAACAATCCGGAATTTCGTGTAATCGTCGAGCGGTGCAATGCTGCTAACATTAAATTGTACGGTCGCAACGATCGCCACGAGACGAATTCCTTTATTGCCCAATACCATTATATACCATGTGTGTGTGTGTGTGTGTCCAGTGTTTAAAGTTTAAACGTCCAATTCTAACATGTCACACACGTTGCTCATTCACGTATATATATATATATATATATTATATATAGGCATATAAGTAAATTACTTCGTTGTATTTTGTATACTATGCAATTATCACAATAATAATAATAACAATATAGCAGTATATACGAACACGATAGTAATATATTATATACAATTATCATTATCATAGGCTACTTATGTAGTGCGATATATATAATATGCATTTTAAGAAATAATCTCACACACGTGACACGTAAAAAATATGTAAATATATCTTGTACGATGTATAAATAATATAATCCAAGCATATTTAGTGTATAACTGCATAAGACGACGTGTACCTCTGACCAAACTCGAAGCAAACCTGTTTCACGTTGCGCACTCGTCGTCGGACCGCCGTCACCAGTGGTTAGATTATTATTATATATTCGTGTCTGCAGCGCGCTGCACTGGACGTGCATTCCGTGTCTGTGTCCAGAGCGCATCAGCACTTGTTGCGGCGGCGTTCAAATTTTCAGCGACTGTATAATCATTTTACTCGACACCGTCTTCGGAAGATTCAAAAACAAGATTAATTCGAATTTCCTCACACAATGGTGGACATCGACAACGTGCTGGTGTCGTTGGGCATGGGCCGGTACCAGTTCGTGGGTTGCATTCTGTTCGGCTTGATGATAACGTATTCGAACGTGTCGCCTGTCACCTACGTCTTCACCGCCAGTGATTTGAAATACAGGTAAGCGGGTGAAAAACATTACGTTGGTTACTATTTACCCATACAAATATTTAATATTATGCTGTTCCGTCTGAGACACTGATACGTACGAATTAGGTACGGTCTATTTGGATGAGTGCACTAGTGCATTACCATAAACTCGCGGTTTCCAAATTTTAACGACGACGGCACCCTTAGGAAAAAGTTCCGTAGAATCTCAATGTCCGTAAAACGAATATTTTCTAGTGATATTATACTTAGTAACTATTATTTTAATGAACTTTTTTTCCAAGTCTAATATGAAATCATTTTCTCGAAATCCACGTACATCTGTCGGAACCCTCGAGATTGTCTCACGGAACACTAAGGTTCCGCCGCGGACCACACTTTAGGGATCACTGTCATAAGCCGTTATTCGGATTAAACTACATGAGACTCCAAAGTGGTAACCTAATTTGCACTATACTTACAAGTTATAAATTTATTATTGAAATGTGAAACAAGGAAGAGAGAAGTATACACAAACCTGTAGTTTGTTTAACAAAACAAAACTAATGAAACGAAATTGATACTCAGTGAAGTAAACGGACAATTTCAATGCAATTACTCAAAGTGCTTCAAAATGATTGAAACCATACTTAACATAGCTATATTTTAAACTCTATAAGCAATGCGATAATAATGTAATTGGTCGTACAATTTTTATTTTTGTTCGACTATCAATGGCTTTTGGAGGGGTTAAAATGCTTCAATCTTAAACTTATTGAAGCTCGTGGAAAATTGAATCTAGTTGGTATTTTGGGATAGAGAATCAAAAATAAAAACTACCAGTAATTTGCACGATAATCGGTAAAAGATGAACAAGAAATCCAAAACCGGGAAGATTAAGCGTTTAAAGCTCAAATTTCAAATTTAAATTTTTTAAATTTTTGGCTATCCAATATTACTTATTATACTCTTCTATACACAACGATATTTTCGAAATATTCAGAATAACTCTAAGCTATTTATAAGTGTTTGAAACTTTGAAATGTATAAATGTTGAAGATTTTTTCTTTTTCTTCGTTAGAATTTATGCTTATAGAAATTTAAAAGTATTGAAATATATAAGCTGATTTTCTTCTATGTGTTTAAGGTTTAAACATTTTTCAAAATTTTCATATAATTATATAAACTCCAAAATTTAGAACCGATTAATCTTACTATATATTGTGTTGGTGCCCACAATATGATTTTATATTTAAAATGACTTATCACAATTATAATAATAATAATAATATAATTACTGCCAATATTATCACATGAAAATATTTATGACGTAGGTTGCATCATATTTTAATTTTATATAATTTATTAGTTTTCGCTATTATTATACCGTACGGGGGAGCCATTATGTTGATACGCCTTAATATTCTATTTAAATAACTTTAATTACTTATATTTTATTATACGTTTAACAATTAACAATGACATCTAGAACTAAAATAATTATTTAAATCTATATATGAATAGTTATATCATACATTTAATATGAAATTAAAAAAAAAAATACAGATAAGTTATGTTTTACAGAGTAAGCGAACAATAATTTCTGTAACTACTAGGTACTCATTAATGTTATACATTTGTACTTTTAGTATTTGGAATTTGGATAAGTAAATATTACAAGCTATATTCCAATAAATATTTTATTTAATGAACGTGAACTTGTAAAATAAAATTCGATATAATTGATTAAATATATAAAAATATTTTACGAATTTTGTTTTGCTTTCCTCAAATTTTTTACAGTTAACATTTCCAACTTTTTTGCCTTGAACTAAAACATGCAATTGTTAATCGTATTTGAATATTTTATAATTCGTTAAGATTTAAATTAGAAAAAAATATTTTTTTAAGCTGCCTATATTATTTAAATCTATATGGAATAATGGAATAATTTGAAATAAATCGAGTTATGCTTTCTATTTTTTTATGTAATTTATCGTTAACCAATTACCAAATTTCATCTTGAAATTATTGGAAGAAAGACTACATCCGACCATAATATAATAATTTATATATGTACCTATTTTACATAATATGATGAATAATGATATTTTTATTTTCATAACTTCTCTGATAAGTTATTTCTTTAAAACCCAGTTTTAAAAAAAATTCTACTTTAAACCTCTAATCAGATGTTTATAAGATAATTAACGTATTTTGCGGAAGTTTGACTCTGAATAACCAATAGTAAATTTTTCTTATGAATATTTTTTGGTAAACGGACACTTTGAACAATCTTTTGTATCTATTGTTTGAGTTGCATACCACAGGTACTTTGTAAAACGAAAATAAATTGGTAAAAGTCGATCGCGGGCACATAATACGATGATAAAATTTGGTAAAAATCGATCGAGCACCCTTTGTACGATACAAATAAACCAGGAAATATATTTTAATTACTTATTCAACTTTTAATTTTTAAATTTATATAATATTATGACATACAATTAACAGTAAATGTTTTAAAAATTCACTCAGCCTGACAGGCCTGTAATATTTTAATTATTTCTACCCGAAAATATTAGAACGATTTTGTATGAAAATTAACTACGATAATGACATGTAAGTATAGTGATAAAAAAGCGAAATATTTAAACATCTATTTTTATTTTACACTAGTCGTGAGTACAGATTATAGGTATACCAAAACAAAAAATGCATTATGACACCTCGATTATGACATTTTCATTGTATGAGTAGATATAGATAAAACGAAGAAAAATCAGCTGTTGAATAAAAATCGATTGTCGTATATATGTATATGTATCAGTGTGAATCCTTACTAAAGGATGGTTGACGGGAATCATGAATTCATGGCAATAATCGGCCATTATATACGAAATAAATGCACAAATACATTAAGTATAAATTAAAATGTAATTAATGAATTAATATAGGATACTTAAACACAGAGAAGAATTTACAACAGCAGCTGTCTGAAGTTCGTCTGAGCTTTTAATGCTCGTATATCAGATATTTGATATATTTGGCAGTACATCGACGTTTTAAGAAAAGTAATATGGTTGAATAAAATGCAAATTATTAAATCGAAAACAACAAAAAGGTGGTGATAAGAATTTGATATAATAGAACTCCAGATGTGTAAGAACGTTATGTAAAAGGGTCGAATTAGGAGGTCGATGAACTTAAGAAAAAAACTTAGGTAAATTATAAAGGGACATTTTATACGTGTGCAGTGTTTTATATTTATTTCATAATAATTATCGCAATGGGAGACTGACATGCAACATGAATTAATCAAATATATATTGTCAGAAATAAACACAATGTATAGGGTATTTGTAGCAAATGTATATCAACTCAGTACTAATATGCGTTGTAGTCTGAAATTAAATTATTGTCCAATAATTGAATAGATGATTGAAATATTATATTACTGAAACTTAAACATATTTTAATCAATACTAATTAGGTTTTACGACACTACCCGTGAGCGGACGATTGATATTCGAATCAACCACAAATCACAATATTAAAAATACACAAGCTCCGAACACCATCTGTATCGGGAATTTAGAACCGATTGACATTCGAAATCATCCTGAGCTTGGCACTTGACTTTACTGTGTTTAATCGTTTAATGCACAATAAAGTTAATTAATACTGGACTGTTTGATTATAACACTATAATTAGTACAAATTACTAACTACCTTGTCTTAGTAAATAGTTAACTATAATAATTATGCTATAACTTGGTGCGTTATAAATTAATTGTCTTGAAAATTAAAATCAAAACCATATTACAGTGATGTAGGTATACTTATAAATAATAAGCTTCATAATATCATACGTGTGGACAAAATACATTTTTTCGGTGAAATAATAATAGCAACTGGCATGTCTTGACATGTAACGCGAATTAGATTATTCTATGGCCATTCTCATTTCACATACCTGATGTTCAAATAACCCAATGAAATGCGTCACTGCAAAATATGCTCGCTTAAACGATGACCAACAAACATAATATTATGTTTACCGTCGTAATTTTGTTGTGTTATGGCCATGTGTGGGGGTAAACCATTTGCACAACACTTATTTCCGGACGCAACATTGTTTATTGAGAAAAAAAATAAATACAAATTGCATTAAAAAATTAAATATAAACAATAATAAAACAAATAGAGACATATGGCCCATCATAGTGATCGCTTGTCCCTCTCCAGAGGTGGCATAGGATATGAGTGAAGACTCATCGTAGTGGTCCGTGGCACATAGCGTGTGCTAACTACATAATAATATGTGTTTAACGACAATTGACAGCGAAACACCGGCGCCACTAATTCTGTGTTCGTTTATTAGAACGTCCGTAAATGTGTGTAATATGAAACATTCGTATTTATTCAACATTATAATAATATGTGGTTATCGTTATTATCATATTATATCCCTACGCATAGGCGTGCGCAGACCTTGCTGACAGTGGGGGGGGGGGGGCAGAATGTATATATTATATACTATATAATAATATATAATTGAATAGGTATTATTATGATTATTAGTATTATTGTCGCGTATCTATTAATACACATTATCAACGCGGTATCGCTTGTGGTTTGAACAAAGTTGGACCTTTGACAACACAAAATTATCGTGCGCCGTATACTCAATATTTACAATACAGTAGGGTCTCGATAATCCGAACGAGATTGGGGAAAGGGGTCGTTCGGATTAGCGATTTGTTCGGATTACCTATGGCTTAAAAAAAAAAAACATCAATTTTATTTTTATTTTAAATATGAAATTTTATTTTTATTTGTATTAATCGTGTAAAAACTCGTTATTTCAAAAGACATTGAATACATAAAAATATTAATATTAATTATGAACTTTACCATTTAAAATATTGATTTTTTTTTGTACATTGGTTCCCGTTATGAATTGGTAGCCTTGTCCCACATAATTGAAAAACTTTATTACCGGAAAATATTATTTATAAATACATACATAATATGTACATATTATGTAGTATGTACATATTATGGCGATAAGATAATTCTCAAGCCCGTTCGGATTACCGCGTCTTTCGGATTAGCCTGTGTTCGGATAATCGAGACCCTACTGTATAACATTCATTGACTCTTGTTTTATTTTAAAGCTATATTTAGGAGAAAAAATTAGCCCGCAGGAGGGGCACCTGCCCACCCTTCCCCCCTCGTGCGCACGCCCATGTCCCTGCGTGTGTATACACGAGGACAATTAACCATCTCGTCCATTCTATTAATTCAACCCGTAGTAAATCAAAATATACGTTTTAACGAATTCACAGTTTTCCAATGGGTTCGTGTCTATGGGAATAAAAAAGTTAACGGTCATCCAATAATATTGTTATTGTCACTGTGCGTAGGTGCGAAATACCGGAATGCGACTCGCCGAACCCGGAAGGACGTACCTACGAGCCCGAATGGTTGCGGTTCACGACGCCTTACAGAAACGACACAAATCAGCCTCGCAAGTGTCTGCGGTATGCTGCATTGTCTGGCCCGCTTATAAATGGTACGCAGTGTTCATCCGATAGATTCAACTATAACTCGACCGAAGTGTGCAGCGATGGCAATTGGGTGTTCGAAGACTTCGAAAACACCATCGGCAAGGAAGTGAGTTCATAAATGTTTCCATCGTACCGTTATTATAATATAGTAAACCGCTGCACGCGTGACCGCGATAATAAATTCGTTTTCCGGATGGAACTTTTTAGTTATTACAATATTTCGAAAAACTAATAATATCATGCGATACAATGAAATTGTATGTTACGCTAAAAACTGTACATAAAAGCACATTCTAAGAAATAATATTATTATATTAAGAATATACATTTTTTTAATAGAAATCGGGAAAACAAAAAAGTTTCATTATATTGTTTTATAGATAACATCAAATTTACGCTAAAACTTAAACTTTATTCTATAATAGTTTACATTATACAATACGAGTATTAGTTGTTTGATTTAGTATTAACTTTTGTAATTTATTTTGAAACAGAATACTTTTTCTGAAAATATCGATGAAAACATTATTAATTTATTTTCAAAATATACGTATTATTATTATATAAGTTTAAATCTTAAAATTTTACCAAGTTCTTTAATAAATACGAATAGCTAGGTACATACAATACAATTTTTAAATTAGTGTTTATAATTTTTATATTCTCATAAAAACCACATTGAACCGATTATTAATATAAGTATATTATTATTAATTAGTTTGGACTCATGTGCGAGGATAACAAATGGAAGCTGTCAATGGTAGGAACGGTCAATAACTTCGGTCAATTTATCGGAATACCAGTGTCAGGGATCGTCGCCGACAGGTGAGTGCAACTAATAAATCTTTGAAATATCATCTATCTTAGTTTTTGCACGTCTACAAGACATAAAAAAAATTTGCTTTTATGTTATTGACGTAACTTCTGTCACTTAAATTATTTAAAACATTATTTTCAGTATAAAAATGCACTAATACATTATCTCCATTCTCCGTAGATATCATGCACCGCACAGTTGTAGGTATATACTTGCAAGGAATGGTTTTAGGTCTGCGAGCGGAGAGGAGGGGTTCCGTATTCCAAGAAATGCTAAACGCACTTTAATCTATTTATTATAAAATATTCATTTAATAGTAAAGTTTTTTTTTAACTACAATAATTAAGATTTGTTGAGAACCTTAAGCTTGCATCAAACATAATATTATAGTAGATATCCTTATTATACCTACACGTCGGGTAAAAATGAGGTAAAACATGGCGACTCACTCGGCAAATTACACTATAATAATATATGAACCTATTTTTACGCATATAAGTGAAAACTTGCGCGTACAAGACATTATAGATAAACGTTAACGTGTACCTACATCATACACTTATCATCTAATCGTAGTATAAGATGTACGGGGTAACGTCGCGTTTTTTCGATTGCACTGTCAGCACGTGTTTAATCAGTCCTGGTGCTTTAATTAAGTAATTTTAGTTATAATCTTTAGGAACCGTGCGGATAGTTTTAACCGAAAAACACGTTTTCCTAAGAAACAGGCACCGAAGGTTGCACACTTATACGAACAAACGTTAAGAAATGACTCGAACGTAGATGAGACATTTTTATCTATAATATGACGTAATAAAACAAGGTGTTTTTTTTTTATGATATTCTTTTACGTTACATAACATTAAAAATCTAAAGTAAAATGATGTACCTTATTTATTATATTTATATACAAAAGATTACTGATACTGTTCTAAAAGCAAACACTAATTTTCTCCATAAAAGATGTCTATTTTTTTGGAAAAATGTATGCCTACATTTGTACATTATTTTAAGTCATTAAAAAACAATATTTTTGAAAGAACATTATATTTTCATTCTATTTTACCGTAACTACAGTTTAGGTTTTTACCTACATAAATAACAGCATACATTTTTTTTTAATTTCATATTTACAAGTTGAATAATTAGTATAACTTTAAAATGATAAGTGTTTTATGACTTTATGAGGGTTGAAAAGGGTGAAAAGTTTGTCACTTATCTAACCTCTAAGCAATGTTATTTCATCAATTAATGAATTAACTATATATTCATCCGATTTTTTTGTATTAAAATTCTCATATTTAATCTTACAATGATAAGAAATTAATAATGTATGTTAGCTGTTATACAAAAAAGTAAAAACTTAAAAAACTAGAACGATTAAAATAGCAAAAAATATTATTTTTTTTTGACTTAAAATTATAAAAAAATAAGTATTTCCAAAAACCCTAGCACTGCTTATTAAGGCAATGAATGTGTTTTATGTTTATCTTTTAAATAATCGCCTTGTGTGGTAAAAGGAACTCCGCTATATTGTATTCCTCGGATAAATAATATAATATTATGGTTAAAAATGTTCAAATACTTACGAATTTTTGTAGGTTCGGCCGAAAATTCACCATGGTGTTTTGTGCAGCTATATCGGCCACATTAAGTATCATCCAGTCGTTTTCAAACAGTTATTTGATGTTCATTGGATTTGAATTTTTGTCTTCGGTCGTTTCCAGTGGAATTTACACGGTTACTTTTATATTAGGTATGTAAATCGTCAGAAGTTCAAATTTCAAAAATGTGGTTAACCGATAAAATGCACAATATGATGTTATCATTTATCATGGATTGTATAAATAATCTATTATACTTTTAAAATGTCCAGCATGCAGTTCTACGGCATATTATAATGTACTGAATGTCTGAATATACATAAATATGACATGTGACGTGTGAACTAAAATGGATTGTTTCTTTGATTATATAGCAATGGAGCTGTTTTTGCCACACCAGCGGGTACTCTATTATTCGATTCTAGAATGTTTCCTCCCGGTTGGCTCTATTTTAACAGCTTATATCGCCAGCATAGTGCAAGACTGGAGACTTTTGTTGCGACTAGTCAACATCCCGGGATTGCTTTTCTTGTCATACTTTTGGTTATTATCTTTGAACTATTTAATTTCTAAGCAACGGAGCAACGACTAAAACGATATACATATATATATATATATATATATATATATATATATATATGTATATGTATATTTTTATTTTTACACAGGCTAACAGAAGAATCGATGAGGTGGTTGGAAAGTCAAGGTAAACACGACAAAGTGATTCACACGCTCAAGAAAATAGCGGCTGCCAATAAAAAGCCTTTTCCTGACCTGCCTACAAACACTCAAGTAAAGGTGACGTTATTTTAAATTAAATAAATTAACCTTTTTATTATAACGAATATAACGTTACACTCGTCTAAACGTGTATATACGCCGTCTAGCTGTACAGTTAATGAAATTCAATTTTTATTAAATACCAAATGAATCGAACGCATATATGCATTACCAATATTATTTTTATACTTTCACAGAGCTCGGAAAGTTTGGAAGATAACGACGCAAATTTCAGCGGTATAATTAAAGACATAATCCGCTCTTCGACAATATTCTGGAGAATGATTAGGTGTTCGTACGTGTGGTAAGATCGTTATTTACAGTTTTGTCTGTCATGACATGTACGAGCAGACGTAACTACTTAGCAATATACTACATTACATTCATGTAACCAAACAATTAAGAGTAATATTCGCCTTATATCAGTAGTTGGTTGTAGCCTTGTAGGTATTTTTCACAAACATCAAGATCTTTTTCACTGTGCTGCAAAGAACCACGTAAACATATGAAGTTTGACATTTTTATTATTTTACATTTTGATTTATAAAAAAAAAAAAAAAACAAGATTTAAATGTTACAGCTTCTCCTGCAGTTATAATTTACGAAAAAATCAAACTTTTTTCCGTCACTATATTTTCGGTCCAAAAATATTCGTGAATTTATCGATGGAATACATTTTTCAATCAATAATTTTCAATATTACGTTTAATGAGTATAATATTTTATAATATGTATTGGTAGTGTTGAGAAAGAAGGACTTGTTCCAAAAAGAACAAATTTCTGGAGGAACTACTTGTTTTTGTAGAAATGATGCTTGGATCTCTTCCTTACTACGGAGTACAATTGCAAACATAACTGCTAACATTATATACGTCATATACTTTTATACAACAAAATATAATCTGACCGTGAACCATACTTGATAAACTGATAACAAACCTATATGTTATTACCTACCACTGTGGAACAATATTAATCTTCAAAAAACAAACTAAATAAACATTCATTATATTGTTCGGGGTGATCAATTTAACGTGAGACACTCTTTATTTCAGATAACACCTTTTTTTTGGTACCAAACTGCGGGGAACGGCGACTAGCGACTAGCGTCTAGCTCAATACTTCACCGCAGCTTGGTCTCGTTTATTTGATAAAACAATTCGAAATTACAACAAATAATTCGCCGCATGGTGAACCCACACACGTCCTCAAATGCGTCCCATCGCGCAATGATCACAACTATTAACCCTAATTTTTAATTATAAATATAAATGTAGATAACGCCTAATATAATAGTTGTTTAAGTTGTTCACTCTTTTGAATGGCAAAATTATTATTTTTATAATTATCATTCAAGCGTAAAATGGGAAATGTGGGTGAGCATGGTTGGTGAATTGCCCGTGTTCTATATAATTTCAATGTACTATTGACGTGTGCAGTTTTACTTACTGAAAATTGTGTGTTTTTACCCTGCCAGGATAGCGGTGACTCTGGTATACTACGGACTGACGATAAGCTCGACGGACATCGCCGGAGACAAGTATCTGAACTTTTCGTTAGTGTTGTTCGTCGAGATCCCTGCTTGTCTGTTGAACTGGTTGATAATGGAAGGCATGTCGAGAAAAATGTCACTCTGTTGCATGTTTGTGTTCAGTGGCGTCACTTGCGTCATGTACAACTTGATGCCCAGTGGTGAGTAATGACTAATGAAGTAATAATATTGTTATTAATGAGTGTTGTATTAGAATACAAGTTTTCGCACATATAACTACAGACGTCCAATGATGTGTGGTGTATACAATACAGTATAAACAATACAGAGTGACACATTTTTATTTCTTTTAGATGATCTCAAGTTGTTACAAAACTACATTTCAACCTACAGTACCTTCCCCCACATTTCCCCCAGGCTAATGACCTCAGTTGTCGAAGCCTTAACCCTAATAAAAAAAAAAAACTACATTTTTGGTAAAAATTGTATATTTTTACCATTTTTAATCGTTATTATTTTTCAAGTTGTGTATACTCTTAATCTTGAATAATAACATAGTTAGATATATTTTTATTTTCATATTCCAAAGGTCAAAACAGAATATTATTGGGAGTATAATTCAAATACAAATCAAATTTTAGACATGCATATTGTATATAGTTAATATTAGACATTAGTTATGAGTTTATCCGTTTGGTTTTCAATTTTTAAAACACTTTGTCAAGGAATGTTTATTAAGTGATTACGCAGTTATTAAAATCCAATTAGACAGGAAAAATAGCACAATTAGCGATATTAATCGTTGATTTTATTTTATATTTATTTTTTTACTTTTTTTATTTTATTTTATTTTTTTTTTTTTTTTTTGGGGGGGGGGGTTAAATAATAAAAAAAAAATGTTTCTTTACATAAATAAATAAAATATAACATTTAACTATATATTGAGATTATGATTATGGTTTTGAAAGTAAGTATAACTAAATTATAAAATATTTGTTGATTCGTGGAGATATGTTTGAAGGTATATTCAAATATGTATATATATATATATTATATAGCTTTGGAAAATCCCCAAACCTGTTAATTAGGTAGGAACGCTAATTTTGTATCTTGTATGTGTCATCCTAATTCAGAGTAACTCTACTATTTAATTTAAAAGTCAAGTAACGCTTATTAGTAATACTATTGACACGTACCTGCACCGAGTATACAATTATCACTGATACTTTAAGTAATAATAAGTTATAACTGATGACTAATATAATATTATCATGTTGCTTTTTTCTCTAAAAACAGAATTATACTTGATAAAGCTGTCGCTGTTTTTGGTCAGTAAACTGGCGATATCCATCGCGTTTTGCATCATTTACATGCTGACCGCGGAGATATTCCCCACCAGGATGCGGGCCACCATGATGTCCATGTGCTCCATGCTCGGTCGGATCGGATCCATGTTGTCGCCTCAGGCCACGCTGCTGGTAAGTGTATAATTACTAATTAGTGACGTCACGAACATTATATATACATAATGCCGTAAAGGCAAGTATATAATCTACCCCCAACGGATCTACTCACACATACAATTAAAACCTTCCTATATCAGAAACGTACGCAGAAAAAAGTTTTGGGGGGTGTTTTTGAAAATTCTTTATTGAAAAGTAGAACTTTTTTTAATAAACATACGATTTTTTCCGCGAAAATTAGGTAGGTATAATACTTTTTTAAAATATAAACATGGATTGAAAAAAATTCAATATAAAAAAATTTAATTTTCGTAAACTTTTAGCCACCATGTTAAGAATATTTTTACAATTAACTTCTATATTATATAAATTACTTTAATTTGTCAGTATTACATTTTAATTCTGCTTTAGCTGGTTTTAACACAATGTAATGTTATATATCTGTCTATTAAAGTATAATATAACAATAAACATTAAAATAGAATAAGTAAATAACCATACAAAAACCAAATATTTCGGGGAGGAGGGGGTGAACACCCAAAACACCCCCCTGTGTACGTGCCTGCTGCCTGTTACAAAATAAATATAAATTTATATTATTTTACAGGATTATCAATTGATGTTAATGTAACAGCCAACAGGTGGCATATTTGTATCCTAATATTACTTAACCGTGTAACTCATAACTTTGAGTGATTAAAAACAATAAAATACCCATGCTCAATGCTCATAGCATAATATCTATATTATATTAGGAATATAGCCATTTACCTTATTACGCACAAAAATACAGCATACGTTTTCAGTGGCATATTTAGGATTTTGTCAAGGGGAGGAGTGATATAATTTAGCAAATATTTAATTCCCTGAGAGGAAAAGGGTGGTTCACTTACCATCGGCATCACAATATTATAAATAAGTAACAAATAAGAGATCAAGAAGGCTCTCCCCTCTCCCCGTAAATAGTCATTGTAGCTGCTTGTTGCTACCATTGAACTAATTGCTCAATCAGTGTAGAGTATAAGTATTTTCTATTGCTTAATGCTGCTTCATCACACTGAATTAAAAACAAAACATATTACTGAATTTCTCATTCAATATTTCAATTGAGACAGTTAAGTATAAAATAAAAATGTATACCCTACCAAAAAATTACCTATTCACTTAAATGATCCCTAAAAATATTATATTCATCACCAAGTATAATAAATCATACAATATATATATACATATAGTCGCTAGTATAGTATAATGGATAATAATGAAAATATCAAGTATAACTGCAACTAGGTAGGGCTACCCTCCCCACCAAATATATATATATATATATATATATATTTGATATGATTAGTCACTAAAAATATTTACTTCGAGGAATCATGAAAGACAGGGGTCTCTCCATGCGATTGGTCATAACTGGAGCTGAGGATTTTTAGTAACTACTCAAAAACCTAAAAATATGTATGCACACAAGCATTTGGGCGCCCGGTAATTGGGCCACATTTTAACTACCTGTTTCTTATTAAATATTTGTTTACATTTTACTACCCGGAGATTGGGCCACAAATTAAATCTATATTTTTAAAGTGTACCTGCAGGAGATTGCAGGGCCATACAAGTATAGCACACAAATATACTATTAATACGAATATATAATGTTTATTAACTATTAACTAATTATTATTGTTTTAACATATAAAAATACAATTCGTCAAAAAATTAATACTTTTTTTATATACTTCCATACAGATTTAACTAATATAATATAGGTACAACAAGGTCTATAAAATTAGTCAAATATGAAATAATTTTTATAAAGAATGCCAATACTCATTTTACAAATATAATATAAGGACCATAAAGTTAGTCAAAAAATAAATAATATGAAAAAATAATTTTCTAATAGGTACATAAAAATATAATACAAAGGCTCTCTGGCCCACGCGTCACACACACAAAACGCATTTACGTAGAATCATTTCTTCTATATTTTTTAGTAATCGTAGAGTAAAATCATCCATTACAAAAAAGATAGATAATAATATTTTTGAGGGAATGACATATCGATTTTATATTTTATTGTTATTTGACTTTTAAAATAAACAAAATAGTGTTGTAAATTCATAGAAAAATGATTTTCCGCAAATGCGTTTTGTCTATGTTGCGCGTGGACCAGAGAGAAAAATAGTGCGCTGACATCCTTTTAAATATTATTTTATTACAATTTAAAATGTAATAGTGGCCCAATCACCGGGTCTTCCTATTATAAATATAAAATTTTAGTCGCCCAATTACCGGGCCTACCTGTAATAAATATAAAGTTTTAGTGGCCCAATTCCCGGGCGCCCATCAAGCATTTTATAAACTAATAATATGCTCTAAAAATGTAAAGCTGTAATGGCTATATACACTTAGATAGGTATATCAAATACATTCTATGCATTGAAAATAAAATAAAACATCGCATTTTTTTTGTATAACATTTAATCCTTGCTGACGACAGCGTGGAATGCTAAAACAGACTTTTTTGAACCAGGACGTCCATTGACCATTCCAAGCACTGAATGTGTCTCGCCTAACCTAACCAGAGACAACTCTCATTATTTGTATTCGCTGTTAATGCTGTGTGCTATTAATCTATAATATTGACTTGGTATTGTAGTTATATATTTTCTAGTCTATGATCGCCAATTTCGCCTATAGATAGGTTTACAAGTAGCTAGTATTGCAACTGCGTGTGTTCTCGAGATGAGTGGGTTAGGGTATACTGTATAGTCACTGATATGTTAATAAATGTATAATACAAACTATGGTCTACATGAACTATACTTACGGTGAACAACAAGTGCAGGTTTAATCGTAATCGCGGGTGGGTAACTTAAAGTGCAACACAAACAGCCAATGATTTTTTAACTTGCTACAAAAATCCGGCAAAAGAAATTATTAATGTAATTAATAACACTAGATTGAACCAGGTTATTGAAAATCGAGCCAGATTAAAACCGATTGTTGAATCAGTGATTTTTCTTGGACGTCAAAACATACCTTTACGTGGCCATCGTGACCAAGGCAGCTTGATAGGTAATGAGCATACTGAAAATAGTTTATCCGTAGTAAATGAAGGCAATTTCCGTGAGCTATTAAGGTTTCGAATACTATCAGGAGATACTGTTTTGAAGAATCATTTGGAAACAACTAGTGCAAAGGCAACATACATCTCACACACATCACAGGAAGAAATTATACAGTGCTGCAAAGAAGAAATTTTATTTCAAATTATGGAAAATATTAGAGAAAGCCAATATTTTTCAACAATATTTGATGAAACGACAGATATATCACACATTTCTCAAATGAGCTTAAGTTTAAGAAATATTGACAAAGAAAATAAAGTTCATGAACGGTTTATTGGCTTCATTAACTGTCATAACTATGTGTATGACAAAGAACCTTGTACAAATAGACCGCTTTGCTAAAAATAAAAGAATTTTAGATTTTGTTTTATAAACTACTTATATTTAACTATTAATCAATAAAATAAATTTGTATACTATGATGACTATGACAATTTGTTTTTAATATTGTAACATTTCAGTGACACAAATATTTTATAGATAGGAGACTATTATAGTTCTAAATTACAAAAGTTGAAAAAAAATGGTTCATCACTCAGTATCTGAATCCCATATTCTCATGTAAATTAATATTTATTTTTTTATTATTTCGCCCCCCCCCCATAGCCAAGGTCTGGAGACGCCCCTGGTAACTTTTATAGTATACATATATATATATGCTCTCGTAATGTCTCTGTTCGTCACTGACAAGCTCGCCCACCTCATCCCCCCCAACCACCCCCAAAAAAAAACACATCAAAAAAGGTCGACGAGTTTTAACCATAGACCTATTAACAGTTAATAGGTCTGTTAATAGGTCTATGGTTCTAACGGCCGTCGAAAATATTGTTTTTTTTTTTCAGACCGAGTATTTCGGCGTGTACGCGACAATGCTCGTGTTCGGCATGACGGCGCTGGCGGCAGCGGCCATTACCATGACATTGCCGGAGAGTAAAAACATCAAATTGCCCGACACCATCGACGAAGCCAAAGGGATCGGTAGCGACGTGAAACCAAAAAACATTGGAAAAAACTCACCGTAGAGTTCCTATTACCACTACAATATTGACAACAATTATCATGCATGACTAACACAGTACCCCAATACGGTCGATTTCGACATGGTATTATTGTTATTATACGTTCATATACGCGCCCGAGAAACGTTTTTTTTTAAGCGTCGCACCAAAGTATAGGTATTATAATATAACACACAATATTGTTGCGTACGCGGACCACCAGTTAATTTACCATGCGCGTCGTCTGCGGTTTCCGGATCGGGGGGGTGCACACTCGTCCGAAAGAGGGGGTGACTGCTGATTACGCCCTCAGTAATCCCGATGACTTAATTTTAATGATAAAACGACTTGGTATAATTATTACCGTGTACCTATATATTATATATATATATATATATTATTATTATTATAACATTGTAAGTTAAATTCGCGCTGTTCTTTATTATAATATAGTATGTTTAGTCTAGCGGCTTTGTGATCAATTTTAGCTCCTTTTTATTTCAGTTATTCTACAAACGTCTTATAACACGGTTGTAAAACATTATTTGTAAATACCACTCATATAATTTAACTGTTTGAACCTAATGTGTAGATACCTAATTTAATGGCGTAGAACTTGGTACAGCTCGACTCTGTATGCTCTAAAAATCCTATTTGAATACCATGATAATAATATTATATACTTATATTATACGAATTTGTATGTATGCTAAAAATAAATGAACAAAATAAGTAAATCTCAGCCTGTTGTTTTATATGACTTTGGCGCTTCCAATTATTTGCTCAAAAAAATAAAATTAACTCGTAAATAAAAATATTATCTTTTAGTTAGGTCGTTGGGTGCAACAATATTGTATACTATTTTAAAATACAGTAGTTTTAATTAGCTCGATTGTATTTAAACGCTATCAAGTGAATAATTGGTAAACGTGATGGTTAGCTTTGATGTTATTGGAAATTCAAGCAATTCATACATATTTTTTATTTCAAATTTGACAAATGTTAAAACAATGTTTAAATTACAATTTCTTCGTATTCCATTTGATTTGCTTTAAGTTTCACAAACATTTGTATATTATTGTTATAAGTTGTAACATATAAATTTTTGAATCTTGACAAATTTTTTTTTTTTTTTTGTTATACACTTATTTATAAGACATGTACATAATTTTTAAAAAAATAAGAAAAATTTGGAAATTAAATACTTATGTTTTATAAATTATTTATCTTAAGCTAAATACTCCATTACCATTCTTTTGAAAAAGTGTTATATATTTTTATTTGTCATAACTTAAAGATTATTTTCAAGTTCTTAGACAAAACTGATAATATTCTGTTAACACGTCAAAATATTAACAGTTAGATGGTAATATTTAACAGCAAAACACTTTCCAATAAATATAGTTATAAATTAATTATAATTTATAAGTATATCATTATTAATTTTGGATGAAAATATTAATCTTGAGCAACTAAGATTTGTTAAATGCATTCAATCACAATGTCATTTAATAACACAAGATTGAAGTTACCATTAAAAATTGATCCTTAAAAATTATCACAAAGTGTATGTTAGATTAGGTAGTATTTTACATTACGAGTAATTTAATACTGACAATCACTTGTTCGGAAACAGATCAATGTTTGATACTATGATTTTATGAAGTACATAAGTGACTTTATACACCAAATAAAAAATTTAAAATACTGATTTAAACTATAGAATAGGCTATCATTATTTATAAATTATTCCAATATATAAATAAATTCTATATAGCTATTTAAAATATAATTGTTTTACCTTGAAAAGAAACTATTTTCTTTTGGGATTTATTGTTTTAGTTAATTAAGCTCAACAAATATATATATATAATCTTTTCTATGTGCAGCTGTTAAACCACAATTATTCAAACGACAATAATGGCTTTCAAAGAAAATTAATAGCTATTTGATAGCATTTTGTAAATAAATTACAAGAAAAATAAAATAATTGAGTTTTCTAGAAAATAAAAATAAAATAAAAAATAATTAAATAATTAAGAATCATTTTAATTTATTTATTAGAATTTTACAAAATTGATTCTTAACATTACAAGTAAAAAAAATACTTAGTATTATTATTAAGAGTTAGTAACTTGAATTAGTGGGTAAAAAAAAGATACCAAGTGTGTACAACAAAAAATTATGCATCATCATCATTATCAGGTGCACGTCCACCAGGTGCTTTTGGACCGCCAGCTCGTTTAGCCATTATAATCTGATCAACTTTTAGTATTGTGCATGCAGCTTGTGTGGCATACTGCAAGCCCCAAAACTTAGACAAGTAAGAATCAAAAATGCCAGCTTTGGTGACATCTATTAATGATGATCCTTTAGCCTAAGGAAATAAGAATAATTACAAATTAATTAAGAAAAACAAAATAACATACAATAAACATACAATAAACATACTTCAATATTAAAACCAGCATTTTTATTTCCCTTGCTATGTTGCGAATAAAGTTCAGCAAGAGTTTCATTGGATTTCACACCAGTGTTATCAGCTAAAATTTTAACAAAACCTTCAAGAGCAACTGCAAACCTTTTGGCACCATATTGTTCTAATCCGGGCAGTGTATCAGCATATAAGCCAACTTGGTAAGCAAGTTCCATTTCTATGGCTCCAGCACCAGGTAATAATTTTCCATCCTAAAATAAGATTAAAAACATTTATTTATACATTCAAAATATTAAAACGATTTTTAACTTTAATTTAACTATAACATACTCTGGAAATTCCTTTGAAGGTATTAACACCATCATCAATTGCTCTTTCTATGTCATCCATGAAGTTATCAGTGGCTCCACGTACAACAATTGTTGACATACGAGAGTCTTTACCATCCAAACGGAATACTACTAACGAAGTGTCTCCAAGTTCATCTACATATACACAGTCAGCATATCCAAGTTCTTCTTTGTTTGGAGGGGTCTGAAGAAACAAAAATAATAACCATGTAAAATTTTTAAGTTTAAATCAATAAATAGTATTTTTAATTGATTTTGAAGTATTGATAGAATTTCATAAAAAAAACTGAAAATATTAAACAATTATAACAACTAAAATTATTTTTATTAATTTAAAATTAAATGGAACTACTATTTTTTTATTATTATTATTATATTATATTCAGCACAGGTGGTGCTATTACAAGTAACTATTTTCTTTAAAAATTAAATCTCTGCTAAGAATATCTGATACAGTTTTGATTTTATAGTTCCATCTATTCACACAATATACACGTGAATTGTCATGTATATAAGTATAATTTAAAGTAGTATAATCACAGAATAAAAATTAGGAAACCAAAATAAATTTTACATGGATTTTAAAGACTTTTATGGAAAGTGATCAAAACACTTCAAACATATTGGATTATGAACAAAAATCTTTAAAGTAGCCTTATTTCAAAATATTATTTTTGGAAATATTTTCCAATATGATATCCACCAGATAATAGATAATAACCTACAAGATAAATTCCTGCCAGTTAAGACACTAAATAAAGGTATTTGGTTCTCTTATGTGTACATTTCTTCATAAAGCGGAGTCATAAAGTTAGTTAAGATTAACTTATAAAACTTGACTAGTTTTTAACAGTGTAGATGAAAAATATAAATGCCGTCATCAACAACAAAAAAATTTGAGTAACCATAGTCTCGACAATGGGGTGGTAGTCTAGCCCTAGATAACAGAACCACGGTATTTGGGATAACGGAAAAGTACCAAACAAAGTTATGGCATTTGTGCATAAATACTTACAAGTCTGGGTAAAGCAGTAGCTGAAACCGATTTGCACAATCGCCTTAAGTCAAATTTGCTCATTAATCGTACACCCATAATTTTGTATTTGTTTAAATAATGTAAAGCCATGTCTCCAAATTTACCACCAGCAACAATTACAGTGACACCTGCATCAGCAATTGCTTTGATTTGTTCTTCAAGCACCATTTCTTCACCACGGCTGAAGTTTTGCAATTCATCAGCGGATTTGATTAAAACTGTTCCCTAAAATAAAGAGTTGAAGAATTAAATTATAAAAAAACCTACATTTATTTATGATATAGTTATTAAGAGCAACATACTTTTGTCTCAGTTGTAGTAATGTCAATGGGACATGTATATACAGCAATTTTAGCGTCAGTCTGTTTAGTAATATCACCTTCATTTGTACGTTTGAATACCATACCGTTAACAACAGTAGAATTGAATAAATTTGATCCCTAAACAAGAAAATTAATAAACATAAAATATAAGTAATACTAATAAAAGTATAATATAAATAATAATTACCAAAATTTTGCACACTCTAACATTGTCAACATTGAAAGTTGTCTTTTCTGGCAGAATAGAAGCTGAAAATATTGTTTCAAAACACTTTAATACAAATAAAAAATTAAATCATGAGATTAAATATAATGCTTACTGCAAGCTTTTAACACTAGATCTGTGATAAATTGTTCTTGGCCATACTGTTTACTCATAATCGATGATTTTACAGCTTGTGTTATAACTAATTGTTCAGCATTATTCTTGATGTCTTTAATTTCATGACAAGTCAAGGTAGGCAGTAACTCAAGAGTTTTATCAAGAGCTAATTGGAAACCTTCACACACTTCAACTGGAGTTAATCCCTTTTAATCATCAAAAATTAAATAATTATAAAGGATTGATTAATAAATGTCAAGAACAAATGAGTACTGACCATTTTCAATAAGTGTTCAGCTTGTTCTAACAATGCTCCAGCAAAAATGATAACAAAGTTGGTTCCATCACCTACTTCTTGTTCTTGCATTTCAGACGCGAATACAATAATTTTAGCAGCTGGGTGTTCAATCTACACAAATAGATGGTACATCATAAAAAAAAAAACTGATACATTTTATATGAATACTTACATCGAGCTCCTTCACGATTGTGGCAGCATCGTTAGTGATGAAAATCTTGTCAATATGATTTATGACTATTTTGTTCATTCCATTTGGGCCAAATGCAGTTTTAACAGTGTCAGAGAATTGTTTACAGGCACTTATGTTTCGGTAAACTGCTTCTTCGAGACCGGAAAGATGCTAAAAACACATTAACGCAATCCAAACGTAGTCAATTAGTACATTAAAGTATTTTGTCATTAGTCATGTTCGCAGGACACTCACCATAGCACCATCCTTTAACATTTGAGCAAAACCCGGAGCTTTTGGAACGTGTAATGCCATTTTAATAAGTCTTTATTTTACTATATCGTTAATCAAATGTATTTAATAAATAATGAGAATTAAAAAAATATTACTTTATAATTTATACTTTGATTTACTTGTAGCTAGCAATTTAAATAATTTTTTACTCAAAGATTTGGAATATATCGTGTTTTTGAGGTTAATGTTTTTATTCATGATTTCGATTATCTCCTTTACCGGATACGCGGTTGAGGGGGTGTGTCCCGATATACTGCAACAATGATTCTCGACAACAAAAGAAAAAATATAATATCGCAATACCTATAAATATTCAAATATTATTAATATTATATAATATTATGATACCTATGATATTGTCCATGACGTGCAATTCGAATATTATTGAAAATGTCCAATCGTTAATAACACTATTACTATTCAATAAATGTCTGAGAGACTGAGAATAAATATCATATTATTATCACAGTTAAAGATATATCTTCGATCGTGATTATTATTAGTTTTTTTAGGTAGATAAGATTTTGTAATGGATAAAGGATAATGTCCATCTAATTGTTGGTACTTTGTGTTTGTATATGTTATTATGTTAATAATATTATGATTTTTTGTCATTTAATGAATTGATGATTGTTGTTTTCATTAATTCCATACATGTAGCAAATTTGTGAACTGATAAACTAAAAACATATTATTATAGGTATCGATGTGTCATTCAAAATATACTTCATTGTTTTAATATCCTTAGTAAAATCACCAATTCTCCACCTTATATCTCAAACGTAACATTACACACCGATTTAAAAACTAAAGCAGTTCATGAAGAAGCACTAAAACCAGTACCTTATTACAAAATTATTCCACTACAAACTTGCTTCGCATAATATCAAACCCCTCGTGCACTCATATTAAACATATTGCCACTCTCGAAATTCATGTAAGCCCCCTAAAAGGCTTAAAAAGAATTGGTTCCGAGATCTTATCAATGACTAATCTAAAGAATAATGTACATAACGAATTTAAATATAAAACAACAAGTAAGGGTAATGTTACCACTGGTGACTTCTCTCATCATATTAATCATGTAAAAAACTATCCACAAGATATTCTCATTGTCCCTAAAGGAACACATTATATATTATACCGTATAATGCATAAATAATAAATAAAAAAGGTCATTTGTTTTGAAGTGGATTTAAAACAGATTGTTTTTCTGTCACAATTGAATATTTAGGTATTTCCAATTAGTTTATATTTTATACATTCGAAATCCAATTCGATTTAATCTTTCAGACGAAATACAAAATGTATGAAAAATTTGTATATTTAAAGGGTTCCCAAACAAGAATTTATAATATTTATAAATTATAATATGTAAATATGTCGATCATAAATAAATACGTTAAACATATAAAATCCGGTTTATTTAGGCATACGTGTATACAAGTATTACAAGTTAGATATACCATATACATGACTACATGAGTGATGACTGATGAGTGTTCATACATAAGCATAAATTAAATGTATAATATTATAATAGATGCAGATATTCCAGAAGACTTGGATAATGCTCCTTCTCTTATTTTATATTTTAGCAGAACCCCTATTACTACTGAGTACAAAAGGAGTGGTTGTAGGGGAATTTTATATAGAATGAGTTTAAGGGAGTAATGTTAAATTTGAACGATAAAGACATGAAGTGACCTTAGTAGGTGACATTTTGAGTTGAGCTTTGTGCGTTTGTGCGATAGCCATGTAAAAGTGTAAGACGTCTGTCGAATATCAAGCCAAGATAGGATTTCACTCCATTTGAGTGTGGGATAACTGTATAAGCTACAATAGCTATTATATATTATTATTACTTTAAGGATTGGTACATAATATATATTATTACTTTAAGGATTGATACATATATAAATATATTATTAATTATTATTACTATAGGGCAGGAGTCAGAAACCTTTTCGTAGGAAAGATCCATTTTTTTTTTTAAGTTACTAAACCATATGATATCCAGAGCCGTATAGGTTGTTCGGTCCAGGTTCCAAACAACCTTTTTATTTTTTATTACTTGCCATTTCCATTTTTTTAAATTAAATTTATATTTTTCGGTTCTCGATAATATTGAGGCATTTTTTAAAGAGCCACAGATTACATGTTAAAAAACCGCCCCTACCTACCCTATACCAGCGGCGTAGCCAGGATTTTTTTCGGGGAGGGGGGGGGCTGATCAATTTTTTACACAGCGGTGCATTAAATACCTATTAGCACGGCCGAAGCTATAGAAAACTAACAAAATAAAGATGACAATTTAAAATTAGTAAAATACAATTTAAGACTTTTTGAGTGAATATTGTAGACCATTGAAATAATTTTTAAATTTTATTAACATTTCGGGGGGGGGGTGCAGCCCCCTCAGCACTCCCCCTGGCTACGCCACTGCCATATACTCATGGTCAATCTTGAGTAACCATCAACGCGATTTTCAGTAAAGAATAGTGATCATGTATTCATGTATTTACACGATTGATCAGGACTGAAAATTCATATTTTTGAGTTGTGATTGATGAAATTCAAACATGTTAGAATTTTGATTGTCATTCAAGATTAACAATGTATGAAAGGTTTCAAGTATTGTTACAAGAGAGCAGTTTGACCAATGGGGCTATTTAAATCTTCGAGGAATTAACGATTTTTATTATTTTTACTTATTAATATAATACCCATTACAAATTACAATGACAGACTCGATAACTAACTGCAACTGTACAACAGTCAACGGAGGAATACCCGCTTTTCAGTATTTTTCATATCAAAATAAATAAATAATATATTTATTCTTGTTTAGTTTTAACTCTAAAAAATGTTGTCAAACCAGTATTAAATACTATATTATTTAAACAAGCAATATAAAATTATAAAAAATGATATGGTTTATTTAAAACCAGTAACAAATAACAATGTCATCAACAAAACATCTATAACTTCAGTATTTATTTCTATACTAAGCTAACTATTTAAGACAATAATTCTAAGACTGTACCAAGAGGTACATCATAGACTCGATGTAGAGAAGATATAAATTATTTTCTCTACATATCGTGATCATGGGTTTCTTTTCGAAGGATTTCTATAGTCTTAATAGATATATAGTATATTTTACAAGAAATTAAGATCCGGTGGACCTCGGGTTAGGAGACCAGACTACCGGAGCCGGGCGGAGCGACTATATGCCCAATGCCCATATTACTTTCGTCCAATGTCCATGTTCATTATATCTTTAACCGTGGTTGCGATGATAGACCAGTTACCAGTATACTTTATAACGAAGCCACGCCCCTGCGCACAAATCGTCCGCCGATTACCGTTTTTATTTTGAATTTAGTATGGTGGGTTTTACCGGGACGTATCTTCCAAAATAAATAATGTATAGCTCTATAATAATATTGTTGTGCAATAATTGTAAACGCAAAAAGCTAGTAAAAATAAAAATAATAATGATGAGTAATATCTAATTATGAAATACAAAAGTTATTTAGTATTATTTTATTATACAGTATACACAATATGATATTTTGTACCTATACCTAAATGTTTTCACGAAAATTAAATGAAAATATTCGACGGAAGAAACATTGCCAACTGCAGTTGCATACGACACCGAACAGAAAAGAAACGATTTGTGTTGGCAAACCCGTATTCCGTGTTGTCCGTTAATCGACATTTAACAATAATAAATTAATAATATTAATAATATTGTCTGTCGTGAGCCGCCACTCGCAACGCGGTGACTCTTGTTTGTGTCGCACTTGAATCGGAAGCCAAACAGGAAGAGTAACGGATCCGACATGGAATACTTCGAATACGACAACTTTTTGCACTACTCCAGTCGGCTGCTGATGGCCGACGTGCTGGGTGACGTTTACGTGGACTTTTCCAAGCTGAAATCGGCCAACAGCCGGTTCATGTTCACACGTGCCCTGCTTCGCAAACACAAATTACAGGTCGAGTCGTTGGACATCGACATGGAGTACGACGAACCCACCGTTTCGGCGAGGCTCCGACTAAACGGCAACGAGTTCTTCAAGGCCAAGCAGTACGAGAAGGCCGCCGACATGTACACCAAATGTTTGGAGGGCAGCGATTCGACCACTGAGTGCCACGCGCTCGCGCTGGCCAACCGGTCGGCCGCGTACTTCCATATGGGTCACTACGATCTTTGTATAAAGGACGCGCGCTGGGCCATGGGTTCCAATTACCCGTCCAGGATCGCGTACAAACTTTACGAACGGGCCGGACACGCAGAACGCTTGTTGGGCTTCGTCGAACGGGCGATACAGAGCTACGCCGTGTGCTTGACGCGACTGGACGAGTCGGACATGTCTGCGGAGAACAAGCGCAAGTTCCGGATAGAGATCGAAAGGGCCGCGAACGATTGCGAACAAGTGTTGGCCGAGCACAGAAGAACGATGAAAACACCCCGTCCTGACGAGCAACTGGTTGGTGGAAGAAACGAACACATTCCAGCACTATCGGCCTTTGTGGAACTGAGAATGTCCGAAAATATGGGACGAGGTGTTTATGCCACCCGCGACATTAATCCCGGTAAGTGACATTGTATTATTGTACCCAAGCTGTTATTGGTGATAAACGGTATAAAAAAAATTTAGAAGTATAATATTTCATTATGAGAGGATGGGCTTAAGTGCCTTAAAAAATAAAAATAAATGTCCTGAAAAAAGTACGACTTAGGTAATGTCTTAAAAAATGCTGTAAAAAACTTTTTAAATGTTTTTAAATTTAATAAAAACACAATTTTTAACTTAGAACTTATTCTAATGCATGAAGTTAACTCGTCAGTTAAATACAAAATTACAATTTAGCTAAATAGCTTATCTTATCTTTACCTAATTGCATGTAATTGTTATAACTTAAGTATGTATATACGTGTCTACACATGTCAATAACAATTTTGTCTGGGGTCAGAGTTTATCTGATCGGTAAAAACATAATAAATATTTATTTATTTATTTTTTTTTTTTTAATTAATGTTAATCTAAATTTTTATCGAATTTTATCCATTCCTATATAAAAACGACTTAAAGCATAAAAATGTCAAAAAATTCTAAATAAAAGGTACATTTTTTAATTCCTTAATATATGAAATAAACTTTGTGCTTAGAAATCAATGTATTCGGACATTCAGAAAAAAATTAAATTTGCATTAAAATCTGTTCCCTATTAGAAATTACCGAGGAAATTACATAATACAATGAACTTGAGGTGCAAGTTTGAAATATCATTTATATTTATTTATATTTTTATTCTTATGTTTATTATTTCAAAAGAGTTTGACATAACATCAAATTTGAGATATCTGTATTTTGTTTAATAAGAACTTACTTAACCTACCTATATGGTATTTTACAGCTAATTTTTGTGATTAATTATTATTATAAACAGTGGTAACAAACAGGTAAGTATGTCATTGTTTATTATTTTTTAACATTTAGTATAACTCCTGAATAGTTGAAAAAAATTTGAAGATTTAAAAGAAAAGATAAATTAGGTATCAAAACCAATAATTTGCTTCAGTGATGATTTATCTGATATAATTAATGCAAACCATTGCCCAAATAATTTGTTCATCCAAACTTGGTCACTCTCATACTACCTATATTATTGTTTTAAATTCTGTTAGCTGCCATGGATTGCTTAGGTCTCAAATAAACTGAAGTTTTTTTTGTATGTGTTAAATTTTGAATACAGCAATGTTTATTTTTTCACTTGGAATTTTCTACCTATACCATTTTTAGAACTTTAACAATTTTACAATGGCTATGTATACAAATGTGTGTTCCTGGGTAATAATTGCAATCCAGGAAAATAATTTTATTTTTTAATTAAAAAAATACATTTTTGAAAGAACAATAATTATGTGCGATTACATTATGTTATACCTATTTGTTTTTAGGTGATGTTGTGGCCATCGACGAACCTTACATTTGTGGGCCTATTTCAGATAATACAGAAGTTTGTCATTATAATGGTTGCCTAAAGTTGGACTTGGCTCTTTATCCCTGTCCAAAATGTTTATTGGTATATTTTTTTTTTTAATCTCTAACACAAGTTATAATTACCTATATAATGTTATGGAAATTTTAACATTAACAAAATTGTTTTAAACCAAATACTTGTATTAGTGCCTAATGTACTAAAACATTTTAATTTTACGACAAATAAACAAAAACAAAATAAAGGCGGAGAAAACAAATGCCTGCCTCCTCTTAAGTATTCAATATTTTGTAAAACGATTATTAGTGTTAACCTGAAATAATTTTAATCATTCCGAGTTCTGACTATACCTACAGAATATTTCTTTACAAATTACCTAATGATTTTTTTGATTTATCTGCTAATATAGGTATGTCTGTAATAAAAATCTACATTTCTACTATGTATACCTATTATTATACATCTAAAATTAAAAATTAATAAATACAAAATATCTTAATTGTTAATATACATTTTCAGGTTTATTACTGCAATAAAGACTGTATGAATAAAGCCAACGAAGAAGGACACTATTTGGAATGTCCAATTATGTGTTTCATCAAATCAACACCAGGAATAACAAGAATTAATGAACTTGCAATGAAGTGGTTTTTAAAAGACTATTTGAAAATGGGGTTAAAAAAATATTGTTCATTAGTTGATAACTTTTTTAAATCTAAAATTGATCCTCTAACAAGGGGTTTTGATGAGACAGGTCAATATAAATCTGATAACTTTTTAACTGCTTATTCTTTGGATAGTAAGGAAAACAAATTGTCGATAGACGTTTTGTTTTTTTTTAACTGTATTGCTGTTGATATGTTGCAGTATTTGATATTAAGTGGCTTTAAAATTCCAGAATGTTATATAGGTACTGTGGGTGCTTCTTTGGTGCATATAATCATTGTTTTAGATTTAAATTGTAGAAAGTTAAACATCAATGCCCCTACTATATCTTTTCAAGAAAAGCGTCAACTTACTCTTACAATAGCATTAACTTTGTATCCAACCATATCTTTATTCAACCATTCTTGTGATCCAAATATAAAACGAAGTGGAGAATTATCTGATAGAATAAGAGTTATGAAGGCAATTCAACCAATTCCCAAAGGAACTCAGGTGATTATATAGATATTATTATTATTTTACAATTTTTTGTTTGTCATATTATGATATTTGAAGGTAGCATGAATTGCAATAACAATTACTCAAAACTTTAAAATTCAAATGAATTGGTTTTATTTTTATCTTTTTTTTGTGACACTGAGTTAAAGAGTTGATCTAATAATGATAAACACCATTGTTTATCATATGAAAATTCAGCATACATCTACACATTAACACATTATTAATTTGATGTTAGGTCTAGTTGTAAGCTACTATTTGTTAATTTTTTAATTATAAATTGTATAATGTAGTAGAAATATAATATAATTTAAAATTGATTGCATTATAATAACACAAATGCTAATTTCACCTCTGTGGTCATTGTGGTCACATGCTACTTTTTGCTTTTACAACTTAAATAAGTACTATAATAATAGACATTTTTAATAGGAAAAAAAAAAAAAAAAAAAAAAAATTATGGGGGTGGAGTTGCCGAGCGGACTAAGGCGTCGGTTGCGACGCACGCAGTTGCCGGTTCGAATCTCGGTCACGGGCGGCATCTCTCTTTGGGCATTTCGCGATGTCTGGAGAGTGAGGCCGCCGGCCCCCAACCGAGCATGGCAGAAACCCACTGGTGCCCATTCAAAATTCTGCCAAAAACCCACGAGTGAAAACTTTACAGTACCTTCCCCCATAGTTCCCCAGGCTAATGACCTCAGTTGTCGAAGCCCTAACCATAAAAAAAAAATTATAAATTATAACACAAAAATACCCTAAGACTATTGTGTAATAGTAATAAATAATAATGAACAAGAGCTGCAGTAGCATCACAGTTGGGGTGTGATTGTCACCGTTGTCTATAGAAATTTATAATGTATTCTTGCACTAAAAAATAACATTTGTATAAGGTTTACATAGAAATTGTGGGAATAAACTTTCTAAATGTACGCACTTGACGGTTCTAATTTTTATTTTCCCTTATTTTACATTTGTAAATAGTAATATTAGTCTTTATTGGTTTGATGATAAAAGTAATGAATGACAATATCAAACTATTATTTTTATTTTTGCACGTTATATAAAATGTATAGGCACTTATAATATATAATTTATATTAATTATAGAAACAATAAGATTGTAAAATAAATAATGTCTTTGTAATAATATCTGGCAGTACACATCTCTGTTTATGTACATTGCCTGATATATCTAAAATAAAACAGAAATTTAATAGGTATGTTGAAACAATTTTTTTTTTTTGTAACCTTGTTTTTTGATTATAATATGTTTATCATTAGAGTATCTATTTTATTTATAAATAGTTAGAAAATTAAATCATTAAAATTAACACCTAATGTTTCTTGTATCTGTTGCTATCTAGTTGTTTGGTACTTATGGAATAATCTTTAAAGGACAAGATAAAAAATCAAGACAAGATCTTTGCAACAAATGTTTTTACTTTAAATGCTATTGCCAGCCTTGCATAATGAATTGGCCAACATGTCATTATATACCTAATCGTCTTTCTACATTGTATGTTATGTAACTTAAATTTTTTAATTGTCTTATATGTTTAAATATTAAATTTTATTATTTATATATGTTTTTAGAAATATTTTGAACCCTAGTATGGCAGATATTGTGTCATCGGAATGCAAAAAGTTTGTGGAATTTACAAAGTCGGTGAAATTGGAAGATTGTTGTCAGCATTTAAATTATTTATATTCATTTATTAAGCTATTGTTTGATAATGTAAAACGGCCATTTGAATTATATGAGGATTGTCTTGAAATGATAAGTATTGGTCACACCATAAGTTCCAATGAAATATACTTCAGTGATATATAAGTAAATATTAATTGATATCTTTATAATAAGTTAATTAATAGTTAAATAATTCTTAGTTATGTTCAAATAGTAATTTGTATTCAGCTATTCTTATAAGTGATTTTTTATGATTTAAACAAGTTTATACTGTTTTTTTTTTTTCTTTAAATCAGATTCATAAATTTTATTTTACTGTCTAAATTATTAACACTATATTATTATACTTTTATTGACTATAATATATTGTTTAAATTTCTTACAATTAAAATAGAAAATTTGTGGTTAACATGTATGATACTTCAGTCAGGACTTTTACTAGTCATATCAGAGCTGTACCAATACTACCAACATTGCATTGACTTAAGTATTAGAGTAAAATTAGATTATGAAGTTAGATTCAATGACATTGAATCATTAGCAAACTATATATTAACCTTTAGTGGTATGGTTAACATCTAGAAACCATGATGTACTCACATATATTTTAGTATCTACTCACTTTTTTGCCCTTTATAATATGCAAAAGATATAATTATTATGTGATAGTAAATATTTTAGTTTACTGTTATATGCTTATCATGAAGCATCAATCCATCCTCCCAGCCTTAAAAAAATTTCTACCATGACACCTAGGCGTCATACCCCGTATACCTCCCCACTATTAACTTGTCGTTGGTATTGTTTTGAGTGCAGAGATCGTCTTGTTACTATTTTGTTTATTGGTAGCCACTGGAAAAAATGATGATAGGTTTACTAATGGAAAAAATCTACTTATTGTGCTTAAAAAGTAAATATAAAATGTACATGCATTTAAGCGCTTTTAATATGTACATATATACACTTTTTTCTCTCACAGTTTCCATAAATACTTATATTTTTATACTAAATAATTTGTATTTTGTACTAAATATTTACTAATAAAAAAGAGAAATTTTACCTTAAAGATTTAGAGAATGCAATACAATACTGAAAGCTCTAAAAATAAATATGTATATACATTTAAAGTAGTTGTTTTTATTGCAAATTTTTAAATTGTATTAAAAACATATCCTTTATCAAATATGCTCAGAGATAGTAAAATTATAAACTTGTAATATTTATTATTTTTTTCTTAAGTGCTGTAAAATTAATTTTAGCTTTAATTACAATTTACTCAACAATAAATCTAATAGCTCCCCCAACCCCCCCCCCCCCTCCCCCCAAAAAAAAAAAAAAATAATAATAATTACAGAAATATAACTACTGATCTTTTATTATAATTCCTAAAGCTTTTATCTCTGTGTTTAAAGAAAAAAAAAAAATGTGTCCTTAATTTAATGTTTCTGTTTGAAGATTAATTTTGGTATTATCAATACATATATCATAATATTAAAATAGTTAAATCTATTTGTTAAAGTGAGGAATTATTTAATGATTACATATTCTGACTGACACTGAATAATAAGCAGTAAAAGTAACAATAAAATATAATTAATCGGTATAATCAATCTAGAACTTGATGTAAACTGGTTCAATCACACATAACACTTGCATGTAGCAAGCCTTTATTTTGTATCAAAGTAGACCATGTCCGTTCTTATTATAATATTGTTATATTCATATTATACACATGACATTGACCACTTTGTATCCATAATTAATTACATGGATGAACATCATTAATGTTTCGTTGCTTTTATTAGAAGCATTTCATAACTTACCCATTAAAGTATAAAAAGTGTGATTCTTAGGTAAACACTTATTTTCTCAAATAATATGATGAATTATTTATTTTTATAAACGCAAGTTTTTGTTTAGTTATATAAGATTTTATTTTATTTTGAGAATTGTTGTATTATTAATTACAACAATATTATGTTCTTGAGTGTGAATAATTTAATTAACAAATAAAAAGTATAGAATTAAAAACAAATAAAATTCTACTACTGTCGACAAACTCAAACACACAACAAAATGAAATGTACATCACAACTTATTATAAAATGAGATAAGGTAACCAAGAAAACATAAAAACTATTCACCTACCCCCAAGAAAAAAAATGTCAACAAAAATTAACAACATAGTTGTTAATATTAATAGAATTACTAACTTCGTATATTGAGTGTAAATATGTTATATGATAACCTTGTATGGGCGTAACAAGGGGCTATAGCCATTATTGTTTAGTTATTGGGCTTCAAAAAGAAAATTCAGTTTTAAAATTACTGTTTTGGCCAAGCATACAATGGTGGCAACGCTGAACTATAACTGTAGTCGTATAGCTGAGCTTTGATGAATTCAATTTTGTCTTCTGGTTCTGGGAATGTACTGGCTACACCTGTTTTATATGCATAATCAATTACTTTGTCAGCGATTTTCAAAGAGCACTCTTGGATGGACTGCAATGGTGGGTATAGACTACCGTTTTCTAAATCTTCTTCAGTCACAAGTGCAGCTAATGTCTAAAAAGTTAGAAAAAAAAAAGTTAAAGTCACATCCAAATAATGAATTTTTAATGTCATAAAATATGAACCATACTTGAGCAGCAATAATGAAAACTTCTTCGGATATTGTCTTAATTCCAGCACAAATAACTCCAAGTGCTACTCCAGGGAATATATATGAATTGTTTCCTTGGCCTGGGTAGTAAGTTTTTGATTGGTAAGTGACCGGGTTGAATGGAGAACCACTGGCGAATATGGCTTTGCCCTAGTAAATATTATACAATTAATACAATTTTAATGAGAATTATAAATATGGCTAAAACTTACACTTGAATAAGTGTACGCTTGCTCTGCAGTACATTCAGCTTTGCTGGTTGGGTTGCTCAAGGCAAAGATGACGGGATGATCATTGTAAGATGATATTTCCTGGATAATTTCTTTTGTAAACACTCCACCAATAGCAGCAGCACCGATGAGTACTGTAGGTTTAACTTTTCTGATGGCCTCAGCAAGTACTTTGACAGGGGCTACAGTTTTGACATACTCCACTTTATGTCCAGTAACTCCACCCTCAGGGCGATCTTTGACTACAAGACCTTTGGAATCAAATAGCCAAATTTTTGATCTTGCTTCTTCCAAAGATGTACCTTCTTTAAGCATGGCCATCACGCATAGTTCAGCAATACCTAATGCTGCCTGTAAAATGTTTTCCATTGATAATACAATATAAATAATTTTTAAAATTAATACTGGTTAAAGTAGGTAGGGCACCCCCCAATATTTTTTTTATGAACTATGAAAATGAATTAGGTACCTCTCCAGCTCCTTGGAATAGAATCACATTGTCTGATAATCTAGTTTTAGTGATACGGAGAGAAGCAAAAAGACCAGCTAATGCCACGGAAGCAGTTCCTTGAATGTCATCATTAAATGTGCAATATTTGTTACGGTATTTGTCCAAAAATCGGAAAGCATTAGAATTTCCAAAGTCTTCAAACTAAAATATATATTTTAATAAAATCTAACAAAACATTTTGGAAAATAAATATAAAACAAACATTACTTGAATTAGACAATTTTGTCCATAACGTTTCACAGCAGCTTGCATAAATTCATCAATGAAATCATCATACTGCTGACCGGTGACACGTTTTTGCCTAGAACCAACATAATAAGGATCGTCCAACAATGCCTGTTGAAATGTATTCATTAAAAGTCAAAAATATAATACAAATCAACATTTAGAGATTTTCGAACAATAAAATTACTTGAGTATTGGTTCCACAGTCGAGTGTGACTGGAAGGCATTGGTGTGGTTTGATACCAGCTAAAGCAGTGTATAAAGCTAATTTTCCAACAGGAATTCCCATTCCGTAGACACCAAGATCACCAAGCCCTAAAATTCTCTCACCATCAGTGACAACGATAGCTCTAACATCTTGTTCAGGCCTATACATTACAGAATATCAATATTATTATATGGTCTTGAGTAGATTTAAATGTAAAATTATTCATATTCTGAGTGATTAGTTTAACAGCATGATATTGTGATATATGATATACAGGTGTCCCGTGAGAATTTACCCATTTCGATATCTCCCGAAATAATGATGATATCGAAATTCTAGTTTTGTAATAAGACTCACAGGGATAAGAATTACAATTATTTCATATTTTAATGTTTTGGTAAAAAAGTTAAAAAATCTATTTTTTTATTTAATTATTTCAAAAAAAATTAAAGATAGCCATTTTGTTGAGTTTGTTTTTCTGAAAATATTGTCGTTTCAAAATTTTATTTTCATTAATTTCCTGATTTTTAATATTTTTTTTAGTTTCGAGAAAAATGCGAATTATATTTTAACACCGTAATGTATCAAACATGTGACCCGCCGCGCCGCGCGCATTCCCATACCGCCGAATACTTTCCGTGGACCTAATAGTTATACATTTTTAATCATATTTTATTTTTTCAAAACTAGAAAAAATATTAAATATGAAAACAAAATTTTGAAACGTCAATATCTTCAGAAAAATAAACTCTACAAAATGGCTATCTTTAATTTTTTTAGAAATAATTAAATAAAAAAATATATTTTTCAACTTTTTTACCCAAACATTAAAATAAATTTAAAAATGAAATAATTGTAGTTCTTATCCCTGTAAATCTTATTATAAAACCAGAATTTTGATATCTGCATTATTTCGTTAGATATCGCAATGGGTAAATCCTCGCGGGACATCCTGTATATAATAAAATCATAAAATACTTATGTTTTTTAACATTTTTTTTTTTACACAATTTGAAGTGATAACTATTTTTATCATTTTTAAGTTTTTTTGAATGACAATACATTTTTTAATTTCATATTTCGGTATTTTAAACTTAGATGAGTGTAATGACACACAGAGCTACCCCGTAAAATATTTGTCCATTAATCTGATCCTCTAAACTTTAGGTATATTATACTTATAAGTTATAACTAGTTGACAACACTTATCTGAAATTTAATTCTAAATTATGTGACTTGTCCGAAATTTAATCTTAAATGTGCGCTCATTCGCGTAAGGAGCGATGAATATATTGTCATATTGAGCTAATAACTCTTCAATAAAGAATAACGATAGTCCTAAACAATTGATATGGCCTATAAATAGGTTAACATGAATTAAAATATTTTTATGGTGTATAGAAAATGCTAATACAAATATTTCATGAAAATTTCTTATGTCTGCGGTAATTTTTATAAATTACACCAAAAACCAAAATCAATTTTTTTGAAAACCGATTTTTGACACCCCGAATACATCAACCAGAAACTTTCCCACCGGAATAAATTTCAAAGTTTAAAATCAAAACATTATTTTGACTACTTATTGTGTAAAAAGACACACCAACAACAAAATAATAATAGCAAAAAAGCACACATAGCATTGTAAAATCAATACATTCATCACTGCTCTATTCTAAAACCTACCCGATATATAATATACAATATACTCTTTATAACATAATAGACCTTTCCACAATCGCTCAGAATCTTTTTATGTATTCAATAATTTATCATTAAATTCAGATATAAATATATAATACATACATAAACATAACGCAGTGACTTAATGACTTACTAACTCAATGAAGTTTTACATTAGGTTCCTACTGCAAAGAAGAGTGGTTATTTGCTTTCCCCCTTTTTGCCTATACCTACATTAAATATTAGAATATTCTGCTTATTAGGAAATGGAAAAAGTTTTATCAAATAGGCAACCGCACTGCTGTAGGTTTTGAGTGCTACCTCGTAATCGAGAAGGTTACTTTGAAAGATGTGTACAATTTGAATTCAACGATAAATCATTGTAGAAAAAACTACCATGAAAAACGATTCTGAGAACATTGTCTAACTGTTGGTAACCATAGCTACCAAATACTTGTAATGAATGTATAGATTTACAAATATATAGGTATTACTAAACATTAAGTAGATAATAGCACATGAGACATAGGTAACTAGAACATAACATTATAATTGGCATCCCTACGACCCTAAAGAGCCGATTTTTATTTTTATACAAATAAGATCATCGAATTTGCAAAATGACCAAAGGGTTGAAATATCATATTATCGATGCTCCCTCGGCCTATAGTAGATTGATGAATTTATTTACCAATTTTTCAGTACATCATAGACATGACCGGCGTCATGGATGGATATGAATAGTCCTCTGGGTTTCTGGAAAATAAGTCCATACTTTTGACACGCCAATCCAACAGTTGGTGTGTACACTAATGGCATGAATGCTTCTACATTTTCAGCCATTACCC
Source organism: Diuraphis noxia (assembly GCF_037042655.1). Classification (NCBI taxonomy): domain Eukaryota; kingdom Metazoa; phylum Arthropoda; class Insecta; order Hemiptera; family Aphididae; genus Diuraphis; species Diuraphis noxia. The sequence goes on from NW_028301713.1 coordinate 74,228,327, forward strand.
TGTAGAAAAGTTTTTCGTTTCTCTCCTGCCAAAACCGTACATTTGATGGTGTTAGTCGACAAGAACAGCAGGATTAGATCATAGTCATACATGCTTACTTGTAAACCCATTAGATAAATGTATTTATTCAGGTCGTCACTAAATCGTTCGATGTTGGCCAAGGCGTGTTTGACTTGTTCGTCTTGCGTTTTAACACGTGGTGGTAGTAACCCATGAATGCCCAAGGATTGTCTTTCTTCGATGGAGAAAGCCATTTCCTGAAAATATATTTTCAATCAGCACGAGTAGTTGAATTGCACATTTATACAGAGCATTTAAAATGATTTAGCAATAAGTAGGTAGAACTATGTTTTTTTACCAAATTAAAAATCAATGCTTGTAATTTGTAGATACATAACAAATAGGTAGGTAAGAAAAATATAAAAACAAAATTAGTATTTATATTAGTATATTTGCATAGATCAGCGTTTCTCAACCGTAGATACCTCCTAGTGGCTAGTATATACTTACGCCAACTTATTAACCTATTTAATTTTCTTTTTTGTGAGTTAATGCTTATATTGTCATAATTTTGAAGTTCTTAATATAACAAAATGTAAAAAAAAAGTTATTTATCAAGTGGAACATGAACATTTTCCAAATAATAAAATTTAATTGTCTCGTGCCGAAGTAATACAGGCTACAGCTCGCATTTAGTATAAATAACTGATAAATATTCTTTGTAATATATCAGTAATCGAAAAATGCAGTTATGTTAGCTTAATTGAGCGTAAATCCACAATATTTTATTCACGAGCACCTGAAGTTAGAATTTTGATAAAATGTGTAAAAATCACGAAAATTTACAAATTTTTTAGAGTTCGAAATTTATATTTATTTTTATTTTTATATCTAATTCAAAAATGATTAACTGTAGATATTTTAAGTTTACACCATCATATTCATTTTATTATTTTCTGTACTTGAATTATGACTTTATTTTGATTCGTTTTAGAATTTTTAGAAAATTGTAGAAAATTTTTGGATTTTTTACCACAAATTTTATTCGTTGGGTCAAATCACTTAATAAAATGCACCTCATTGTTACAATATTAGTTATATTAAAAATACAAAGACAATTTTTATAGATAAGATATCGATATACTAATTATTATTGATACGAAATTTAATTTGTTAGCCGATTAAAATTAACATTAGTTCAATAATGTATACCTATTAATAGTATAATCTATAGAATATCTATTTTTAAATTCTAGCCAACTAAAAAGGAAAACAACAAAGATAATTGTATTATTTTGATTTTATTACAAGTAGGTAGTTTATAGGCGCACTTCATCAGTATAAATAATACTTATGGGTGGGTGAACGCGATTAGAAAGAATAGTGAAACTTATTTTAACATTAAATTCTGCTAGTTAATGTAAGATACAATCACGGGTCACTACACAATGTTCAGCTAGCTTAGATACAACAACTTACATAACATACTCATAATATAGGTAATTGCAAAACTTTAGATTTCTAAAACTGTAATTTAAGATAAATGTAAGCCAAAGAATTTGTAATATTTTATAATGACGTATCATTTAATAATAAAATAAAACTTATAATACATTTTACTCGTGCACATGTTTTGTTAAAAAATTAAATAAAAAAGATAGACAAGTACCTATAAGTCGTAATAATTTATTGAAGTGTTATATTTGAATTAAATGATAAATCATTGTAAACATTGTGTGTGAGCGGAGACGTTATATGTCACCTTAGCATAATTTATTTTATAAATAATAGTTTTAATAGTTAAATGAAAAAAAAAAAAAATAGAAAGAATCGAAAATATCTTTACGAATAGCGTAGTAACATTCCGGTCAACATTTTTGATTTTTGAAAAAGATAGCAAAACTATTGAGTATCTTCTATTTATAATTTATCTGATGTTAGCTTGGTAAAGATAACTTTTATGGAGATTATAACTAAAATAATTTACAAAATTTTAAAATTTCTTCATGGCTATAAGTAGCTCAAAATTAGTAAAAATAGTTAGAATACAATGAAGAATCCTATTATAAATATTTGGTGAATATTTCAAGTGTCTACGAGTTATAAGTTTTTGAATTACACCAAAACATATTATAAATACCACAAATTCATTCACTTCGATCAGAATCTTAAAAATGGAAAACATATTAAATTAATAAGTTGGATAATGATAATATATACATAAATGTTAGGTACATATATTTATCATATCATTTTCCTTTTAAAATTTAATAAATGTTTTTATAATTTTATTTTACTATGCCTAATTCATTATTGATTAGGTATTAATAATAATACTATATATATTATTATCAATAGATATATATTCGATAAGCTCTATCACTTCTTATGTTCTATACGTATATTATTAATATACTAACAAACACTAATTTACACGAAATCGTATTCAATTTAATAATTAAAGTTCAAATAATTAAAAAGTATTTAAATTTTAAAGTATAAATATGGTACATTTTTACATTAATTAATGAAGTAAAAGGTTAACATTCAAGTTCAAACCAACGATCAGAGATAAGAGTCCCTAAGTACAATATACTAAATGAAAAATAATTATGTTACAGCTTATAACTCATTTATTATGTTATGCTATCTTTATTTATATAATATATTTTTTATGTTGCCATCAATCTTATATACCTACATCGCGTATGTATATATTCTTTTATTATTATATAATTTGGTTTATTATGTGTTTTAAATAAACACGTAATATTTCAATGTAATCATTTAATATTAAAAATTAAAATTGTATGAAATACCGATATGATACAAACAAAATCATTTTTTTATTTAATTCATAAACTTAATTCTTATGTTGAAAAAATACAAGACAGAAATTACAATGTGGATATAAGGCAACATTATAATGTGTTATTTTTTTCTAACAATAAACAATTTCCTTCATGTACCTATAGATTATATTAGCTCTCATTTTTTATTACACCATTTTACCATATAGACAATAACAACAGGTAGGTTATTCTTATTATAATGGGTTAAAAATGAAATTCTTAAAAGTGAACGTATGGATATTATTAGGTACTAAGTAGGAACGCGATTAAGATTAAAAAAAAAACTGTAACTACCTACACCTTATAAAATATGCATGCATATTACAACAATAAAATATAGGTATATGTAGGTACGCTAACCAACTGCTCTAAGGCTTCAAAATATCAATTTTATTTTTATGTACCTAAATATATTGCACTATATTACGTGAAATTATAATTATATTTTATAGCCACAAAGGAATGTTCACCTTACCCATACAAATATAAAATACGGTGTCACTGTTGTGGATATACAATTACATTTCAAAAATCAATTGACAAATGTGTTATTACTTAGGTATTAAATAATTAATGACAAACACAATATCATAATTATTTGATAGGTAGGTATCCGTAATGAATAGCCATAAATATAGACTATGACTCTGATATTTGTGCACGACTTGTTGATATTGTATCATTCAAGTTTTAATGTCAGTAATAGGTAAACTATTGAATCCGTGACAGTGCAATGCACGAACAATTTAAATACGTTTTAGTATAAGGTATGATGTGAACGAAATTACGTTTTATATATTACCCAGTTAAAGAAGAATATTTTTAATAAAGCAACTAACGAGAAGTGTATCATATTTGCCTTTGTAATGCCCTTGTGGCAATGACACTGGCCTCTGAACTATATACATTCGTCCGTCAAAATATTATCCCATACCACCAGAAGTTTAAGCTTGGCGTAGTACAATAATGAGATACATATTTATAATGTTTCATGTATAATACGTTTTAAGTTTTCGAAATTACATTCTAATCGATATAGAACTTTCATATTGCAACTGATACCATTTCGTACCCACATGCAACGGTTACATTGCATAGTACCGTGCATAGCACACCATAATATTATGGTATATTACTACATTAGGCATGTATACATTTTACTAAAACACAGTTTATATTATACTTTATAACTGTATGCTTGATGGTTATTCAAAAGTTTGAAAGCTTTAACAATGTCAAACAAATAAAGTTCTTCAAAAATTCAAAATGTATAAGGATAGCATAAATAATAATAGAATAATATGCTACCTTTAAAAGCATTAATATCAACTAAATTAGCTAATTAAATTCACATTTTAATCGTAGAATACTTGATCGATGTCTAATGATTACATAATTTAAGTCTATATTATAATAATAAGTATAATATCTTAAAATTGAAAAGCATTTTACTGAATGATTACTTAACTGTAAAAATACAAAAGAATTTAAATTTTACAAAAGATTGTATGCCTCGGTGTATTAAATCACGTATAATAGGTCACAGGGAGGTTAATTAAATATTGAGTTTAATTTTGTTGAATAGCATATTAAATTCCTTATCCTAAGCACAACAATGGTTATAAATAATTGTTTCTTTACAGACACCAGACAAATAATAACAATAACAATAATAAAAATCAACAAAAATAATACATAATTATCAAAAATTGTTGTAAATATGCATTATGCAGTAGCTGTTACATCATTCACTCATATCGAATTGATTTTTAGAAGTATCGCATTTTTGCGTAAATTTAATTAAAATCGATGTTTTAAAATTGTTGACTGACACGATCGACAAAAGTAAAATTAATTTTTTTCATTATGAACCATAGTGTTAGTACCTATACTATAATAATACATCAAAATAAATCATATATTATCGAGAGAAATAATACAATACATAAAGTGTACTTAACCACAACAGTCAATGATAGGTCTACTACCGCTAACCAATACCACTTATTGTAAAATAACAAAATATCCAATTGATCTAAATTTTTTTTTAAATGATATTGAAAGAAACTGTGGGAAGAAAATAAGTCTATGATAAAAACATAACATGTATAGGTAACATACAACACGCGCATAATAAACAACGTCGTACTTTTAAACACCTGCAAGGTCGTCAATTACCTATTAGGTTGTATATAATTTATATTGACTATATTGACTGGTGACTACAGTCGTATATTGTACAGGTTTTTATTTGAATATTTTCATGACTAATGTCCTGAAGAGAAGGTATTGATTAGTAATGACATCCAGTGGAACTAATAATTCAATGCCTATTAGGTACCGATTAGTAAAAATATAGTATTCAATAATATATTTAAAAACGGTTAGTGTTAGAAGAAAACCGTCAATATAAAACATATTTTATTTACATTTTGACAAGTAAAATCGTTTTATTAGGAATTAAACTAACTGTTTAAGCACAATAAAAATCACATAATTTTGAGCTTTAACTACACATCTACATCCATAAAATGAAATGAAAATCAGTACATACTATACATAGGAAGGTTAACAGTCATTGTACCTACATTTCTTTTTCCTTCCTTTGTGTTCATTTATACATTCACATGTATACATTTGATCATATACCTAAACCTAATAATATAGTATTATGTGATCAATTCATGAACTTGCTCTCCTTTTTGTTATGTATATATACATACATACATGCATACATACATATATATATATATATATATTATGCAATAACATTATAAAAAGTCATAACTCATATTTCATAAGTCCATTTTGTGTTAATGTGTCAGGTGCCTTGTGCCTATAGAAAAATTAAATAATATGTATCATAAATGTTAAGAGAGTGGCACATTTTTTTATTATTAACACTAGCCACTATAGTTCATGAATTCATGACTTATGATATTATCTTAATAATGTTTATTCTTTAATGAATGACAAGTTACAACATTCACAAAAATTTATGGAACAAATAATAAGCAATGACATTTTTATAATATTGCCGGTTTCTAAGTTGTATTACAGAGTATATTATATAAAATTCATTTGGAAAAACAATATAATTTTATACTTCTCTAAACATACCAACCCTGATATATTCTGAAAGCCAATAATGCATGCCTATTATAAATAGTAATAGAGTATGAACTCAAGGCCTTCAAAGGTACTTACAACCTTAAAATTGGCTATTAATATAAAATAAAATACATTATATTCCTATTTAGGTTTACACAACTTTATGTGTACCAACAGTTTTTATTGTAAAGGATCATTAACATTATTAAAAAAATGTTCATTCAGTAGTGTATTTTTTTTCACTTTCACTAGGAAATTGAATTATCATGACTTATAAAATATCTTTGATTTCAATCAACTATACATTAGGTAGATTTATTTTGTAATTTGTTTTCCAACAGTTGATCAAAAGAACAACATAAATTAAGAAATTATGTACAGAATTATCCATACAATTTTATTTTATTACATTGCCTTATTAAACAAATTAATTAAAATCTGAAAAGTATGCATAATAATCTTAAAATATTATATTATATAAATATAAAATATTTAAAAACTAATTATTCTTTGTGACTGTATCATAATCTCAATAATAACTTAGTTGGCTATTCATAATATTTATAATACAGGTAAAATGTAAATAGTCACAAGGCATAGTTAATACATTATGTATGTGAATGTTGAATAGGTAGGCTTGGATAAAATGTTTTACCTTAAGGTGAAAATTACAAATTAATTTAATTTAATATTTTGGTATTTTTTACATTTTAAATAAATTTAATAAACATTCCATAGTAAATTTAGAATCTCGAAATAGTCATAATGTATTGGTTGCGTTATAAAATCAATTAAACACGGAACATGTGACATTGTTTTTTGTTGTACTAATATGAAACATGAATGACTTGCAATTAACTAAATATGCTTCATTGCAAATTCTAGTTATTTTTATAAATATACAATGCCAATTCCACAGTTAAACATGATACCATGATGGCCATTAATTATTGATATTAATTATAAAAGTTAATGATACATTAAATAGTAGATATAATAATATGTGTACATAAAAAATATATAGATACGTAAATTGAATACATAATAGTAATAAGATACCAAAATCACAATTTACTAGAAAGTTAGAAACCTAATTAACTTGACTATTTAGATTATAACAATGTCGGCTAAAGTGCATATATTATATGAATCATTGCATTTTTATTAATTATGATATCAAGTTAAGAAGTAAAGAGTTTAAATAAATACATTTCTGTAAAATTAACAACACGAAATACTAAACAAATTAAAATAAGATAAGACCTATTTTTCTCACTAGGTTATGAATTCAATTTACTAAAATACAAATATTAAGATTTGTGGTTTTTTTCAAGCCACCATAATTGTATATTCTGGCTTCTAATTTAAGTACGAACATAATAAGGTACACAAATAATAAGTCTCATTCTTGTGGTTACAATAACATAAAATAATACAAATCTATCTCAATCGGAAATTATTTCATCCTTAAAAATTGTATGTATAATATGCAATAAGACCTTCATGATAACAGGTTATCCAAGTTATTTCTAAGTAAGATTCATGATAATCAAGTTCATAAAACAAAAACCTATAGTTGTTATTCTCATTTTTTTTTTTGTATTCTAAAACTATACACAATATACAAGTTTTTCTTTAAATATGCATAATGCCTATTATATTCAACCATCATGTACTACACATTTTGTTTTCAGTATTTTTATTCTTGATGCAGTATACACAGTAAAATGTAAAAATTAAAAACAAAAATTGCTATTTCCTTATTTATTATTATAATTTATATAATTCTACTACCCCAAATTATATAATATATATTAATACTAAATATTAAATTTTTTTATATATATATAAATATATAACACCCTTACAACCTTGCTCCAGTGACGAAAAATGATTTGGATGATGATCCTCTAAGGAGAGCTATGTCTTTAGTTAATAGTCTAGTTTGACTATTAGTCAATAGTTATTATTTGAATATTAGTCATAGTTAAACTATTTTTCTAATTTAGGTTTTCGTTTTTGTTATATTTAATTTTCAGGAGCTCACTATGTGATACTGTATAATTTTAATTTATTGATACTCAATGTGTTACATACATATATATATATATATATATATATATATATATATAAATATGTTATAATGTATATTCATTAATAAGTAATATATTGTAAAAGCTGTATAGTGTTTAAAAATAAAAATGATATAGAAGTATTAAGTATACTTAGTTGTATAAGTAGGTATATTTAATATTTTATTTTGAAAAATGTATGAATAGGGAATACTCTTTACATTATTTAAAATTTAAATAAATATTCTAAATACCTAAAAATAATTAATATTAGTTTTGAAACAGTATTCAGATATAATTCTAAATATTTTCAATTTATTCAAACATATATAAACTACTAATGAGTATTTAATAAATAATATTATGATTAGTTATAATTTTAAGTAATGATAGTTTTTCGTACTAAATAATTCCTACTAAGCCAATTATATTTTAACTAAAAAAATAATTTAAACAAATGCATATAGCATTGAATTTATTATCTATTGTTGATACATTAGCATTAAGTACCTACTTGGCAATATAATTATAATTTATAATTACTATGACAATATCTAATCCAAAATATATTTAAAATCAAATAACAACAGATATTAATTATTATAATACCATTACAAGTATGTAAATAAAAAAGTTAAATGTTAAAAGAATTTTTGGTTTAGGTTATTAGAGAAAAATGTATTACCTAAATAGTAAACTATCAACATGTTATTATTAGTTAAACAAAATTAAATATTTTACCTTAAAATATTAAGTAGGTACTTAATTTATTCTATGTAGTCTACATGTAGACTTTAACCACATAAGCCTATTGTGCCGCTAAGGTATAAATAGCTTATTCAAAAAAATAAAATTGTAGTCTATATATAGGTACCTACAATATTGTCAATTCACAATCATAGTTTTTAATAAATATATTTAAATTAATATACATATAATTGTACCTACTTATTTTGTTATATCTAATAACTCCTAGGTAGAATATAGGTACAGAAAATTAAAACTGTTTTTTATGTAAATCATAATTAAGAAAATTTTTTTAAAATTATTAGTTACTTATCTATCTACCATAGAAAAATGATGCAAATATGCTTTTATTTGATAAAAGATATAGCTTGGAAATATTGCTCAAATAATAATCAGTTTAAAGAATTAATAATTTACAAGTACCTATAAATAATTTGAAAATCCCTATTATCACTATTAGTCACTATAGGTACTAAAAAAAAAAATCATATTCAACTTAGAAAAATTTCCATCGTGTTATTATTACGAATTGAATAAACATAATATTAATATTTAATTGAATAAAAAAAAACAAATAAGGTAGATCACATATAACATGTACAAACGCAAATGGGTAAGACCTATATGATTATTTTCAGATTTTCAGTGTTAGGGCGTGTGTAAGTAGGTAAGTAGTATAAGGTGAGTGAATTCAATTTTTGAATTTCCCGCGGCCGAAAAACGCGCAACTCGCGCAAGCGTCGTGCGTACCGCGACGAATCGTCGTCAGAAAAAAGGAAAACGTTCACTCGAAAATAGTCAAAACCGAAGGAAATAACAGAAGAATAAATCAAAATGTACGTCGATGCTGTTCGCATACCTTGTTCAGCCGTCCATCTCTCAGCTGATCCAGCCCGCTGACGGTGGCCGGCGATATGGACACGCCGGAACCCTGTGGGTACTGTCCCAAACGGTCGAACGTTGACATTTCGCGGGCGGCGGCGCAAGACTTTGGTGCCGGACACTTGGATACGGAGAAACCCAGAGCTGCGTGGAGTGACTTGCGGCGGCGGTGAACTTGCTGGCACGGATGTCGGCAGTCGATTGAACGAGATCGCGAGAATCGCTTGCGGACTGCGGCAGCCGTAGAGCGGTTGGCGAGCGGCGACACGGGACGCGGATTAGCTCCCGGTGTTGTCGGTATATCAGCGGTTGCGGACGTCGGTGAAAGGAAATCGCACCCAGCCAGACGGTAGCCGGCGTTATCCCCACCAACGGTGTTTCTCGCTCGCTCCTCACACTCGTCGCCGTCCGCGGGCTGCACTGTCGAGCGGCCGTGCGTGCGCGCGCGTGCCGCCCCCACCCTTACAGGAGCGGGAATGCCCCGAGACGAGCGAAAAAATCGTTACGCCGACCATCACCGTCAAGGTGATTTGAAATTGGTTTTTTACCGTCGCGCCAACCACCCCGTCGGAGAAAATCAGACGATACGCGGGATTTATCGTTGAAAAATTGCGTACGATCAGACTGGAAATATTTCACATTTTCGACAGATCGCTTAGCAGACGAGCTATAGGATAGGAAGCTTCTATTTTCTTCAATGAATTCAAATAAATCAAACACCCAACACCAAAAACCAACTACAAGAAATCGTTTCGAAACAAACTACAGTAGGGTCTCGATAATCCGAACGAGATTGGGGAAAGGGGTCGTTCGGATTAGCGATTTGTTCGGATTACCTATGGCTTAAAAAAAAAAACATCAATTTTATTTTTATTTAAAATATGAAATTTTATTTTTATTTGTATTAATCGTGTAAAAACTCGTTATTTCAAAAGACATTGAATACATAAAAATATTAATATTAATTATGAACTTTACCATTTAAAATATTGATTTTTTTTTGTACATTGGTTCCCGTTATGAATTGGTAGCCTTGTCCCACATAATTGAAAAACTTTATTACCGGAAAATATTATTTATAAATACATACATAATATGTACATATTATGTAGTATGTACATATTATGGCGATAAGATAATTCTCAAGCCCGTTCGGATTACCGCGTCTTTCGGATTAGCCTGTGTTCGGATAATCGAGACCCTACTGTAATGGATTGAATCAACCGAGGGGGTCATTAGCCAATAAATTGCTCATAAAAATTATGTTTAAAAAATATTTTCAAAAGTACAAAATACAATATTCAACTATGAGAATATTAAATATTCGCTATATATTTACATTTATTTTATATAATGATTGAATGATCTTTTGTAACTTTTTTTTAATTGGTTAATTATAAATTATTTAAGGAACATGCAATAAAAAGTCGTCAAAACAGTTGACGCAGGGCTAATAATATCACAAACATTTTTATCCAACTCGCAATTATCGAAAGTCCTTTTAGCAAGATAGACCAATCGGCACATCATGTATACAAGCCACCGACGCTTTATCCATCATAATATTACAATAAGTACCTATCATAGGTCCCAAACGAACAATTGTCCTTTTTAAATTTTGAAGTGGGTACTCCTTTACCCAGTATCACTATATTTGTAGATCAATATTCCTATTTACTATATTAATGTGTATTTAATAATACAAGATATGTGGGTCGGTTTGGGCACATCAAAATATGTTGAAAACAATGTTGGCACTAATACTTAATTTTTTTTTTTGGGGGGGGGGGGTCTTACATATTATGTATTTTCCATAAGTTAATATATCACTTACCACGTCACTGGTCGACTTGACCCACTTTCTCACTAAATTTAAACTTTAATGAGTTTAAGTTGAAAAAATGGAATGGTCAAGATACAAAATGAGAAATATTAATTCTAAACACCTGATATTAATGATATAGTAGGTACCTAATCGTCCTAATGTTTATCTTAATATATTTACGGAAAATTATCTCCAAACAATTATTATCAGTAAACAATGGAATAGGATACACTTGCCCTCCATATTTTTTTAAAAAATTATTTATTTTTTCTAATGTCTAATTTCTCTTAATGATGCATTATAAGATAAAACAGAACATATTTCTAAATAATTATACTACAATTATATTATGTTTATTTTACGTCAAATGATCATTGAAAATTGGTCTCTGATAGGAATAAACATTACTATTACAATGGTAAAAAAGGATCATATTATATTTATATACATATGTCACTTTTTTGTCTAAACTGACATTAATCTAAATTTGTTTTTCTATGACTCATAAGTAGATTTCTTTTAAATTATATTCTATTTAACTATACTCTTTATAGTATATTATATTAAATTACATCCTAAAGGTTATTAGTGTTATTACTTACCACTGCTCAGTTGCAATTAAAACGGCTCGTAAAATTAGGGAATGTACTCTAAAAAATTATATAATGGATTCATAATATTAATTAGGGGTCGGTACTTTCAAAAAAACTAAGATTTCCAATGTTAAAAACCTGATACTATCACAATTTAACGACGGGAATTAATAAAATCCTTAATTACCAATGAATATTTTCCTAAATTAATTATTGTTTGTCTCAACTAATTTACAATTATAACTTGGAGGCATAATTATATTAAATATCTATTGCTTTTTGAAATTATATCATTTGTGTATCACAGGCCTTATTTTTTAGTGAACCCCTACACAAAGTGTGTAATCCGAAATTGAAAGTGTGCATTACGGATTTAAGAAATGTGTACCTATACTAAATACTAATAAATAAGACTACTTGCTAGATTATAGTAATAGGTAGTACAGAATACATTATACACATTTTTAAAAAATAAAATTTTTTTAGCCTCCACGGTTCTGTATTATTTTATGGTACATTAAAAGATATGTAGCACAAATTTTTGTGAAAAATAGGGTTTGGTGTATCAATTTTGACTAATAACAGTAAACATTAAACAGTGTCAATCTGAATGTATAGGTCCACCTAAAGGTAGTCTCTAAGTTATTGTAGCAATAAGACCATCTGAACGGAACTAAAATCACTGAATATTATTACAATATCAAAAAGCGGGTAAGTTGTGGATATATCTCTGCTTAACAGTAGGTTACAAGTGGGTTACTTTAATGGATGGAATTAAATTTGAATCCAATGATATTATATCATTGTATACAGAAAACGATTCTGATTGGAGACGGTTTATCTGTCTAGGATATATTACAGATTATTAAATTTTTCAAATCTTATATATAAAAGGAAAATGTTTTATGAATTTCAAGCATAAAATAATTTGCGAATTTTTGTGATTTTTACGTATGATGTCAAAATTCAAACTTTGAATGCTTATTAAAAAAAAATTGTAACCATATATTTATTTTATTTTTCAACTGCTATTGTCCAAATTTGTTAGGAGCCTTGTATAAAATTTTTAAATCTTAGATTTTGAAAGAACATTTTTTATGAATTTCTAGCTTAAAATAATTTGCAAATTTTCGTGATTTTTACTTATTTTGTCAAAACTTAAACTTTGAATGCTTATAAAAAAAAAATATGACTATGAATTTATTTTATTATGTGTATGCTAGGAGCCTTGTATTAAATTTCAAGATTTTCTACCCAACAAATACATTTTTATGGATATTTATTTAAAAAAAACTAATAATGATCTAAAATTGCATATATTATGCCTATAAGTAGTTCAATTTAAATCGAAATTTTGTGAGAATTGCATGATAGATAGGATATACTTATATAAACATTCAGTGAAAATTTCATGTATCTATGGTCATTTGTTTTAAAGTTACATCAAAAACTAAAATTTTCCCATTTTTTCCTTAATTATTAGTTTGGTTATCTCGATTATTTAGAAAAATATATTACTTTTGATCCCCAAAGTACCAACTAGATTTACTTTCTGATTGAACGAGGTACTGAAGTCGAAAGTCGAAACACCTTTACTGCCCCAAAACGTGATGGACACACAAAAAAAAAACACACACATCATGGTAAAATCAATACATTCCTCGCTCCGCTCAGAATTGAAAAGTAAAATCTTAAAAAACAAATCTAATATTATTTTTAAATGTTGAAATAAAAAATTCCAAGTGTTTTCAATTAGTTTAGTTTAATTTTAAATTTTATAAGTGCTGATTCAAGAAGAAACTAAGATAACAAATATAAGTAATATGTCTTAAGGGGATGACTATACATCAGATATCATATTATAGTTAAGAAATCATTTTACAGCTAAAAATTTTTATTGTAAACAAATCTAATGATTATTTAAAAATAAGTTACATAACAATGGATATAAAAACATAATATTTTTTAACTGCTAATAACAAATTTTTTTTATTAACAATAAATTAATACCAAATGATTTTATTTATTGCGTTTTAATACTATTAGGTATACAAAAGTAGTAATTTGTAGTAATTGTTTTTTATCATGATGCAGTGTATTATTTAAGTTTTATAGATTAATCTTTGACAAATTAGAACTAATGATTAAGTCATGTAGATATATCACTATAAATAAATATCTTATAATATCTATTACCATCTTACAACATGTATTGATATACTAGTATAAATTTGAGAGCCCACATACTATATTCGAATCTATGTATAATAAAAGTTATGATTTAGTAAATATAACTACATTTTAAATTTTCAAGATAAAAGCTTTAAGGTTAGTAGTTAACATAATATTGTTGACTAGATGTGATGAATACTGTTAAAATGATTTAATAGAAATACTGAATTAGAAATATTAGAAATCGATAAAATGTTTTTAACTACTTTTAAATTTATGATTAATAACCTTAGTGTTTTTTTAGGTGATCTCCTGTAAGATCATGAATAGATTTGGATTTTATAGGTTCAGTTTCTTCTGGCCAGCTGTATTTTGGTGGGAGTGGGTTGTCATAGTTAAAATCATACATCTGTGATTCAATAAACTTCTTTTTATCCTTTGGCTCTGGATAATGGGACGCGATTCCTAAATAATAATATTTAATTATTATAATAGTCTAAATTAAAATAACTTTTGCTACCTTTTTCATAAGCATATTCTGCTATTTTGATTGCAATTTGTAAAGAACAATCTTTAATCAAATTTAATGGAGGATAAATGCTGCCTTTTTCCAAATCTTCTTCAGTAACAAAATTAGCCAATTCCTAAATAAAAATAAATTATATAATTTTGTACAATACATTCAAAATTTAGATGGTAATTTATATACTTGGGAAGCAATTAAAAATAAATCTTCAGTAATATGATGTATTCCGGTACTGATAACACCAAGAGCTACTCCAGGGAATATATAAGCATTGTTTCCTTGTCCAGGTGTAATTGTACGTCCATTTATAGTAACAGGCGAGAATGGTGAACCACTTGCAAAAATACAACGGCCCTAAAATTGTATGATTTGCATATAACTTACATAAAACATTATTTTATTTCTTGTATTTTACTTGAGTGTGAGTGTATGCTTGTTCAGCAGTACACTCAGCTTTTGCTGTTGGATTACTAAGAGCAAAAATAATGGGTTTTTCACAATAAGAAGCAACATGCTCCAAAACATCTTTATTGAAAGCTCCTGCTGCTGCAGCAGCACCAATCAACACATTTGGTTGTATTTCTTTGACGACCTCAAAGAGACTTTTCATAACTTTGTGATCTTTAGCATAAAATGCTTTATCTCCTTGTAAATTTCCTTCAGGTCGATTTTTTACCAAAAGACCATCAATATCCATCATCCATATTTTACTACGAGCTTCTTCTAATGAACACCCCTCAGTTAACATAGCACGTACAGTTAAGTTTGCAATACCAATAGCTGCCTGAATATTACATAGATAAATATATGTTAAAGAATATTAATTTTAGTATCAACACAGAAATAAAATTTACTTCTCCTGCTCCCAAAAATAAAAATGTTGATTCTGAAATACGCCTTTTAGTCAAACGACGTGAAGTTAGAAGACCTCCAACTGCTACAGATGCTGTACCTTGAATATCATCATTGAATGTGCAATATTTGTTACGAAACATATCCAAGAATCGGAATGCATTATGGTTTCCAAAATCTTCAAACTGTATCAATACATTTTGCCCATATCGTTTAACTAAAGCTTCCATGAATTCGTTAATAAATTCATCGTACAAAGGTCCCGAAATACGCTTTTGTCTAAGGCCAATATACAAAGGATCTTCTAAAAGTTGCTGAAAAATTGAATTTAACATGAACATAAGAATTATTCAACTAGGCAATTATATAATAATATGATATTGATGTAATTCTAACTTCATTATTGGTTCCCACGTCCAGTGTTATTGGTAAACATTGATGAGGTTTGATTCCTGCTAAAGCAGTATATAATGATAATTTACCAACTGGTATACCCATACCACATGCTCCAAGATCCCCTAGGCCAAGGATACGTTCCCCGTCAGTAACTACTATTGCACGAACATTTGGTTCTGGCCTATACCCAAAAAAAAAAACGTCCGTGCAAGTGTTAATTATAAAAGATAATTAAATAGAACTAATATTAATGTAAAATACATTTAAAAAAATTTAATAATTATAAAAAATGAATGCGATTAGAATATTATGATTTTTTTTCTAACTTTCTTTTGGAAAAATAAATAAGTTTAAATAATTATACTTCTTAATAATAAGCCCCAATTTTTCATAAGCAGTTTCAAATTTATACTTAAGCTACTTTTTTTTCAGACAGATTTCCGAGTCGACTGTATACAGTGGGGCAATAGGTATGCCTAACACGTCATGTCGAATAGCATACTCTTGGAAGAATAACTATATTAATTAAACAACCATAAATTTTGCATTTTTTAAAAATAACACTATTAATTATTAAGTTGCTTTTTGATAGCGGAGAATCTTCGGAAACAAAATTTGACAATGAAAAAGATTTGAACAATGAGTGTGATCTGCATAGACCAAACAAAAATCAATCGTTGTCTGATGTTACTCTTAATTGAAATAGATTCAATTCAGTGGCGTATAACATAGAATCTAATAAGTTTTGCTTAGACAACACCTTAAATATGGATAGTGAGTATTAATAGAAAAAAAACAAGATATTTGATTGATTGGTATAACAGAATTATGAGGAGTAGGTTACCTAAAATTATTTGAGCTATATCATTATCTTTTTTTTTATATATACACCATTGAGTATAGCAATTTAAATGTAGATAAATAAAAATTTTAACTATACCTAATTATTCTAGTACTTTAAAAATGTCTCTAAAAGTCTCAAGATAAATAGGCTGGAAATTTTATAATCTAGTTATTTTCATGTAACTTTATATATATTACAAAATGTATTGTATGATTATTATTGAACCCTAAATTCTCATGCAATCAAAATTATGTCATAAATCCTTATTCATACAGGAACAAGTTATAAATGTGAACAATGAAATAATTAATTTTAACACTTTATTTACTTTATTATTAGATACTTTTATTTTAAAAATGTTGGTGCCATTTCCACGAGCAGGTATTGTAGTAAAATCTACCTGTTACTGTTATAGGAAAAAACTTAGAAATTAATTAATGAAATTATAGATTAAATGTTATATGTTTTATAGACTTATTAAACACAAAAATATAATAATTATTATTAATAACAATTTAAAGTACAAACACTAAATAAATGATTGTTCTATAATTCCTAAAATACCAACAATTCAATTTTGTATAATTCAGACATTTTTTGCATAAAAACTTGGTCTTTAACCAATGACAACGCCCATAATAAATACACAAAATATTAATTATTTTTTTAATTTCTTTTATAATATGAGTATAGAATAGAACTATTAACATGAATTGGCTAATAAAAATAATCCATCCAACCACCAATTAAAAAGCAACTTAAATATGGGAGATTAAATTGAAGTACACAATAATAAATAAAATGTACATAATTAATATATCTTATCAATATATACATTAATTTTAGATTATGAGCAAAGCAAAATAATGTATTTATTTTATAATTATGTGTTTTTTCTGTCAATCACCACTTTTTGAGGCATCAAAAATACTTCAGTAGGAAAGTGAATATCTAGTTGGTTAGTCATTAAAGGAGACAAAATTTAAAAATTTCCAATAATTTGCAATTATGTTGGAAAAAATAAAAAATAAGGAAAAAAGAGAATTTCGATAAAATAACATGAACATTTAAAATTGTATACAAAGTTTTTTATAGGTTGTTAAAGAGCAGTTATAAAATATTAAAGATCCATAGGCAAAATTGTTGTTTTTAAGTTGTAATTGTTTGAACAAATTATTTTGTAGTGGAAAATTTATAAAATGTTTTTTTAGTTAAATAATTATTATTTTTAGAGATGTTTATTTGAAGTATGTAGTATTAAATTGTACAAACTTATCTTTTTAATCTATTATAGGTACATAAGCAATTAAGACTCATTAGTAAATATAAAAATGAATTTCTATGTCTAACAAAAAATATTAAGTAGCTTATATAGTTGATGTAAAAATTAACAAATGGATGAGTTTTTCAATTAATTCATAAAGCCCATGAATGCACAGCTCCCTATGTTTCACATGTAAAAGTTGCTTGATTTACATAATTATTCTAATTTACAATAGTATTTCATATTTAATACAATATTATCTTGTCTAACTATATGAATGTAAAATGAAAATTTTTTTACAGGGTATACTCTGGAACTACTAATCAGATCTTCTTGATTTTGATTTTTTAAACGAAAAAGTGCATGTTTTTGGCATAAATTTAGTCCAATTAAGTTATTTGAAAATATAGTTTTTGTATAAGATACTATTTTTTTTCTTTTAAATAATTAAAACTTTTTTTATGTCTATATAGTATCTATTTATATATATTATATTAATAAGCAATTTATTATAGATTTTATAAAATTTAAGCAAGTTCTAAAAAAACTTGCCAAGGTAAGTTATACCTATCATCATATTTACTAAAAATATTATTTTAAATTCTTTCTATTTGCCATATAGTGTTAGAAAAACTTGGTAGACAGCCAACAAATGTACCACAATAGCTTAAGACACTAAATAGATTTTTTCCACTGACCTATTTTATCAATAAAATTTTAAGCACAATTAATAAAGCGATGATGATGTTGTTAATGTTACCCAAATAGAAAAATAAACTGTGGTGGATAATAGATACTTTATGAAATTTAAGATATTTTTTTATATATAAAAAAAAAATAAACAGCTAAGTCCATTACTTGGATTTTAAGAGTTATTAATTTTAAATTTTTAGCTTATTACAAAAATTATTGATTTAGACACAACTAATAAAACAGTTTTTCTACTAATAAAATTAATAACTAAGTAATTACCAATTTTTTAGCAAGTCATAAATATGTCCTTTGTCATTAATGGTAATAAATAATCCTCTAGGACGGCGGAATATCAAACCAAACTTTTGGCATGCTAACCCAACAGTTGGAGTATAAACAATTGGCAGTAACATATGAATATTTTCAGATAAAAGCCTAAAATAAAGCCTTTCATTTCGATCCTGCAAATCAAATTTGTATTAAAATAAATACGTAAAAACAAAACAAATTGAATACTTGTAATTCAGCCAAGTATAGGAACTTATTCAAATCTTCTTGATACTTCATGACACTGAATCGACAAACTTCAAGTTGTTCTTCTTGTGTTTTAAACTTTGGTGGCATCAACCCATGTATACCAAGTGCTTGTCGTTCTTCGAGAGTGAAGGCAAGGCCTTTGTTTAATCGAGGGTCACGAATATAATCAATTCCCTGAACTAATGAAGGACATATAATATCTCCAGGCGTGCGTGAGGGTGATGAAAAATGAAATTTGCGGCATTTTGATCGATCAATACATGAAGAACTGACACAATATAAGGCTAAGTTTCTTGAAACCAATGATGTACTAGAGCTAAAAAATAAAGGCGAAAGTTAACCATATACACAAAATAATGTATAAAAAAAGAGAAACATTGTCAGGTTATTAAATTAGATTAATCAGAAAATATATATTTATAATTTTTGAAAATTATTTTACTGGACTTTGATATAATATCTTACCATATAGTTTTTGGTAAATAATTCATTTTGATTTATTTGAAGTACTTTTAGATCGTTTGCATTAGAAGGTACACAAAATAATATAGACGAAAGTATTTTAAAGAAAACAATGACTAAAACGAATAGCAGATAAAATAATACTATTAAATATTAATACTAAAGGATTTAACTGTTCATTATATTGTTAGAATTATAATATGTAAAATACAGATTCTATATATAGTTATAGAAAAAGCATAGAAAAGGTGTAAAAAATCAAATAAAAATCAATTTGTTATCATTATAATATCATATTCAACTTGGTAGCTGATAGCGTAGCTTAAAAAACAGGCTTGCCACCGTGATGACCATAGACATATTATACGCCAAAGCGCCTAGCTGCCTATGAATATAAACATAATAATGTAATATAATATTACATTATATTTTATATGTTTCTGACTCATAAAGAATAGAATTAGAGTATTCATCACTCCTCGCAAAGGTATAATGGTCTGGAAACGACCTTTTTGCCGAGGGTTGGGGAAAAGCCATCAAAACGTTCCTCACACTGGGCATTGAGCAATAATTGCCCATTGAAATTTTCATTTTTCAGCGCTACCGGTGGCTTTCTTTGGCGTGGCTACTGGCGGCACATTTCGTATCAGCTCCATAATTTTTAGAATTAGCCGAGATATCGACTTAATTCGTGGTTTCCAGCACGGATATAGAATATACTGAATAGTGAATATAGATACTTTGGTTGCACAACGAGCACGAATATAATAATTATTGAGTTAATTAACGAATTAGAACTACTGAAAACTAAGATTATAATTATTATAACATTATTATACTTAATCATAGACATATGTTTTATATGTCTATGGTGCAACCCACGATTTGAGTATATCTTAAATCGTGATCCGTGGTTTCCAATAACAGTGTAGTTTAAGAGGACGTCACATCCGCATGTGTTGTCTCCGTCGTATAAGTATTAAGTGCGTAGGCGTGTAGCATAGCAAATTTTACGCTCAGCAGATCACGTTTATCTCCGTTAATTTAAAATTTAGAGTGAATTGACCTATTATAAAAATTAAAGGCAAGATTTTTACCGAGGGCATCTCATAGGCTTTTTATTATATTTTAATTTTAAACCGAGTTATTGAGTATTTTTAGATATAAAAATAATTTACAATTTTAAAATAGTCATAATTCAGTTTAAAATAAATGCGGGTGTGGCGTCCTCTTAATTGGTCGCCGTGCGGTTTTATCACTGAGTTTAATAAACATATCTATATCAGATAATATTATACATATCTGTGATACTAAATAGTAAATAGTAGTAAACTAGTAAGTTCTTAATTCTTATTCATCGACGAGTATTTTATATCTTTTGCTAGTGCTGCCCATCATGACGAAAATGGATTTGTAATTTATAAACAGTGTAATATATATTATTTTTCTATGAGTGTAATATAAATCTTTTTTGTCATGGTATGCCGTTTACATTATCATAGGATATAGTTTTTCGTTCCTGGTAGTGGCCAGAGGGTGGTGTAACTGGACTGGAGTTCAGTGTGTTTACTGTCGTATGTCAAGTTTCGACAAACTGAATAGTCCTTTGTACGAACGTTTAACACCGAAATCTTCTATTTAATTAATATTTTAATTATAATATCCTGAATTCTAGAGCGTTCACTATTCATTTCCGGAATTCGCAGTCATGATCTGCGTTCGCCAATCGAACAAGTTATACAGCACAGTCGTAGGTAGCAACAGCCTAAAGCAAACTCCTAGGCGATTTTCGTTCCCGGAACGTTTTCGTGGTACGATTGTCGAACGATGGAAGCTGTATTGGGAAAGCGTAGCGAAGGATTATTTTGAGTCAACAGTGGGTATTGGAACGTATGCGAGAGCAAATCCTTTAAAAAGCTCGTTGGCAGTAGTAACTGCTAGTTGTGTGTATTACTGTGCATCAAACAACCCAAGTGAACGTAATTACAGATCTGAAATCCTAGATTGTGCAAATACTTTGTTGTACATATCACCAGTTGTGCGCAACCCATCTACTGTTGAACATTTAGAATATATAGAAAAATGTTATAATGCAGGAGTCGTGAAAAGACTGAATTTGCTTTTGTTTTCAGCTATCTGGATTGACGAATTTAATGACGACATACAGGCGTACAAAGCAAACTGTAAATACTTAAAGCCTTCAATATTTTCAGTATATCAACGTGTAATTGATATAGGCTTTTTAAATGTTTGGTGGAACCTAAAAAAAATAATGGTTGATTATGATGTGAACCCTGAAGAATGGAAAGATTACAAAGAACCAGAGTAATCCTACCTAATATGCTTGTTACACAATTTGTTTATTTAGTTATTTTGTTGGTGATACAATAAATTAATATTTTTTTAGATTCATATAAAATGTATTTATTATTTCCTTCATATTTTATAAGCTAGTATCATTGATAGTATCAATAATATTTATAATCAATGCTAGTATAAGCTATATCATTAAATATACATATCATTTTACAAACTGCTCAGCATCTATACTGAAGTAGATCTGCAAATTATTATTATTTATATTTGTTAGGTTACGCTTAAATTACTTTTATTATGGGGTAATTTTTATTATGCTTTTTAGGGATTTGATAAAGGAAAAGTCTGGAAAACACCGCTATAAAGGATAAGAAATATAACGTTATTAACTATCGGGTATATTTACAATTAATATTAAAAATATATTGCTAAAAAATCTTCAGTTATTATTAAAAACCTTAAACTTAGTTAACAAATACATAAATATAAATACACACAATAAAAATATCAGTAACAATAGATCAAATAAAAATTCACAATATAACTACTTAACAATAAATTATTATGAAATGAAATTCTTGAAATCAACAAACATATTTTATATAATTATAAATGTAATTATAGTAGATCATAATTTAAAATCAACTACCAAATTATTACAGGATTATATTATTTGTTATAAGTTAAAAGTTCAAATCAAGAAATATGTTATTCTTGCATTAAAATACTCCATTGTTCTTTAAATTATCAGTTGTACTTAAATATACAATTTCTTCAATGCAATATAACTAATGGTATGATATCAACAGTTTAAAACTTAATTTAATAGAAAAATAATATCTTTGGTTTGGCAATAAATGAATAAAAATTATGTGGTTCAATGGTAACATCAAAAATATTTTAAACACCTTAATTATACATTCAAAGTTTATACATGTTTCTTAAAATGTTAGAAAATAATATTTCCATAAATTATAATCTATTATGTATTTCCACTTCAACAACAGAACTTGTGCTTGGCACTATATCGTCACTAATATCAGTACTGATACTATCCTCCGTAGTATCTTTTTCTACAAGAATGAAATAAAATTATGTAGCAATGTAGAATGTACTTACTTAATTATAATAGATGAATGGTGATATTTAGAACACTAACTGTTTATGTTGATCCTAGTACAGTTTTTACATCTGTTCGGAGCCTCTTGGGTTTTCAATAAATTCCTTGCAGACAAATGCATCATGGTTAGGCCAAATAACCAGTATCCCAAACCATATCCTCCAACAATAGCAAAAAATATGTACCCATTGAATGTCATTATTGCGCACATTAAAATATACCCAACAAACATTTGAAACAGGTAAACTCCCAATGTCCTAATGCAACTAGATAACAAATCAAAGTCATAATTTATTTTGAAGTCTTTTACTGCATAATTTCCAAGGAAAAAGATATTAAAAATGATTCTGAAAATGGATTATGTAAACTTAAGTAAATTTACAGGAGTGATATGTTTAACATTAAATTAATATAATTTAATATTGTTTACAAATTCTACATGTGTATAAAAAATATTTGTTGGTACAATAACAGTGTTAATATTTTCAAAACGATATTTTTTTTTTCACAATAATATATATAATCTGTACAATTGGTGCACAATAAGCATATATGCTAAGAGCTAAAACATAACATGAGTAGGTGTGTTAAGAAGCCACCCACTAGTGGCACTTGACTGGGAGTTGATTAATTATCTAACTAAATAAATATATTTTCTTTAGTCATTAGTTCCCTAAGAAGTAACGGCACCAGTTCCTTTTTAAGCGACACCTGGGGTTGTCAGGTAATGTTTGGGTGGACAGGTTTTGAGTGGGTTTTGATGTGTTTGGAGACGAGAATGAAAGTTTTTGTAGAAGCATGAACTGTGTAGCTTCTTCTGTTACAGTTTTAATTGACAGATCTTTATGCAAGGTGTGATTAGAAACAAAGGGTGGGGCATTCGTTATTTTCCTTCGAAACAATATGTACCTACCTAGAAAATTTAATAATTTTTGATATTATTACATGTTTTTAGTTGAACTTACTCAAAAACTTTCATTTTAAATGTTATCATGAATGCATCTTTATTAATATATTCCTTGCAATCCGGCTGACTGCAACACAATAATCGTCGGTGAACCCTCGTCATGAAATGTACAGTTTTCAGTGACTCGAAAACCACCGCTAATGCTATCAAACCAACGCATAACGTCACCAAACCTATAATTTTATTATGGAGGAAATTAAAACAAACGATATTACAAAATCTAAAATTTATAACACTGAAAACTGATGGATAATGATATACTTACCGATGGTGGATTGCACATTGAAGTTTTTCACTAGGAACGGATCGATGTCCGTTCCGAACGTAAAGTACATGGTTATGGTTGAGACGTTAATATTACGCGGAAGACGACGTACACATCGCCATCGCGATTTACTGCAACTGGTTAATGTCCACTTATCAGTTATCGACGGTCATCGCAACACTTATTACTACCTATGGACTTGGCGATACACGCACAAAATACCATCGGTAAACGGTGTAACACGATTGCACGAATAAAATGTAATTGCATAATATTATACTATTGCCAAACCTCCCGAAATATTGTAAAGGTAAATTATAATATTAAAATAATATACCAGGAATAAAATAAAATAGTAAAAAGTACAATACAAATACAAATATTACAATGTCGTCAACATCGCATTAAATTAAACGTGTGCGTTTTACAGTTTTTATATTTATTTCACTGGTCAGTTATCAACAATTGATAACCACCGAACGGCATTGATAATAAATAATGGAACATTCGGACTTATCTATTCTGTGACTCGGACGTCCGTTTGTAATTTGTATTATTCACTATACGGCACGATGTAGAAAACAGAAAAGACATTTTCTCGACATCGTGATAAACAGAATAGTTAATCGTAAATTGTAAATAAATACAAATAGTAATAAAACATTTATTATTCGGCTGTTCTGCTGAATATTGATCCGCTTTTCGTAGACACCGTGGCCATGGCAGACACTTTAGTCACACTTCTCACTTGTGATAAATTAAATTAAACACACTCATACCGTCATACCCACCTAATGCAGCTTTTACCTACCTAATCACTCTTAATAGTTAATAGGCACTATAAAAATACAAAATCCAAGTCTACGAGTTCTAAATCGTTGGTCTTAGAGACATTTAATTCATACGCACACGGCACGCTAGGTATTTAGTCTCTTAAATAGACATAATATAGATGGACTGCGCGTTTAGCCCTATTGCTTTCATATTTTTACACGGCCAAAGGGGCGGTCCACTTATAACCCCTACTCCGTAAAACCACCACTATAAAATTACAAACACTAAAATTAAGTAGAACTAACAACAAATTTTATTTTCTAGATATTTCTTAGCTACTAAGCTTAAAAGTTGATTAAAATTACTTTTATTAATCTAACGCATTATCAATATGTTCATCTAAACATTAAAGATAATTTTAAGTTGAAAAATTTAAATACTTTGCTAATTTAATTGTTTTTGAATATCTAATAGTATCCTAATTCCTAAATCATGTTTATCACACAATATTTCCGTTTTATTTTTTCTCCATACAACATGCCAAATAATTGATTACAGAAAAGATTGTATATAATATAATAATATGAATAAACGTTACATGACCCTGCATATCAAATAATCTTTAAATATACAAATAATTGAAGTTTTAGAACAATTTTATTTTATTTTATTGTTTTAACCGGAGTAGATGCGCTACAAAAAAAAATGTGCACATGTTAAACGTAAATGTTTAAATGTTTAATAATCACAATAATATGAATATTAATAGGAACAATAAACTAAATCCTACTTCGATCAATATTTTGTCAAATATAAAATATTATAGTAAAGAATTTCATTTCATTTACTTTGTCAATAATCAAAAACATTATTTTAGACAGTAAAAACATTTTTAATAATCACAGAAAAATAATATATTTGTGTTAAGTTTTACTTTTTTTGAAACTGTTTTGATTTGTTAGATTTATGTCTACTAATATTCTTCTTTCTCACACCCATTGCGCCTTCTTCATCATCGTCAAGATCTCTCTTACCTTTCCCATATCTTTCATATTCTGAAATTTTAAATATAGTTTTTATTAAAATAAGTATAAAATTTCTGAGTTAACAATATTAACCATTTTCGCCAGTCTTTGAGCTTCGGCCACACGCTCTTGTAAACACATTACTTCATCGTCCTCGACTTGATATAGTGGCAATTTTTTGCCAATTAGTTGTTCTATCCTTTGATACAATTCAATATCATACTGGAAATAATAAAATAATTTTTTCATTAAACATACAAAATAAATTTTGATATAAAAAACAAAACTTAATTTATTCAATTTTGGAAAGCGTTCCAGAATGAAGCAGTAGTTATTTGATTGAGAATGACACTACGCACAGTCATTACTTAAAGTAAAAGTACAGTAAAATTATGATTTCTTGCAGCTACTTCTTCAAAAAGTTGTAATATGCGTATAGTAGTATAGTACCTAGGATAAAAAGAGGGTTCCCACAGGGGAAGAGCTGTTGGACTTGGATTATATGGACTCTTTGAAATGAATTAGTCATTTTTGAAATGTTGATAGGAATACTTATTTCATAAGGCCAGAAAAAACATTTAAAACAGGAGCCCAAAATTTGATGAGGAAGCCAGCACAGAAAAACAGATCAACATTTTTTCCCTACTATTCCAAATTGTGATTATCACTGTCTAAATGAATATAAATTAATAAAAATAATACTTAAAATAATATTAATAGAAATATTATAACATTATTATCAGGTGTTAGGTATATAATTTGGATAAAATATTGTAGTGATCCCTCACTAACGCCTATATTTGAGTATGACGACGTTGGATGACGATCAGGTTTTTCAAAGGAGAAGGTTACAGAGTTTATAAATGGCACAACGTTAAAACTTAAAAGTTATTAAATGTTTATTAAGTTATAATGAAATTATATACATTTGAGGACTGCAATAACGTAAAGTATCTGCCCGAGAAGTTAGTAATCTATTCACTATAAATTCACTAAAAATAAATGGGAAGAACTTAGTCTGGCGGCTATGTAGAGTGCGCGAACTCTACGGTCTACGACCAGGTAAGTTCTACACGTGTGGGAGATTAAACATTTAAACAAATTCTAATTCTGCTATGGACAAAGTTCTGTATTTACGCAGAATCTATATGGCTAAAATTGTACACGGAAGAGACTAGGAGGTAGATCATTGGATCAAAAGGTACCGACGCTGTTATTGTTGTTATGCCAAATGTATAGTTGAACGTCGTTCCTGTTCGTAGTTTTCTTATAAATTCTAGGAATTGTTACGAGTCCGAATTGATAATAAATAATGTTGTTTTCGCAAAATTTAAAGGGTTAATTGTAGTATTAAATATTTATTGCTAACTTGGTCCTTGGTTATGCGTTCACTGGGTTTAGATGTGTGATTTATATCATAGACGTGCGCAGACTTTATTCGCAGGAAATACCAATATAATTCAAAATAACTCAATTTTTAATTCTCTTAAAAAAAAAACATAAATCCGAATTTTTTTTCTAAAAAAATGTAATACATAACTACAAAACTCTCTGTTAAGTTTGTGATAAAAATTATGATAATATTGATAGTTTTCACTATTAATAAAAGTAAAAACATAAAACAAGCTATATCTGAGTAGACTGCAGGGGATGCCATGGCTACCCGGCATCCCACCTGTGCACGCCTATGATTTATACATCACTATACATTGTAGTCGTATAATTATAATATATTATAATGATAGTATGCTATATTATATAATATTATATTACGTAATATACAGAAAAAATAATAAATTGACTCTGTCGGTTTACTATATTCCTCCCCTCGAAGCTGGAAGTCCTGACTTCCCATATTTAAGCTAAATAATATGTTCGTAATTGTGGGTTATTTTTCATGCTGTTTCTCGGCGTGAGTGGAAACTCGATTATATATCAACGTCTCTGTGTTTTTCAATGAGTTATTCTGCTTCCTCTTGTACGTCTTCTGTGTTTGTTGTTTTGTAGCCACGTATTATCTTTGTATTACAAATATGTATTATTATGATCATTATTATTATCATAATTCATAATAATACTTATGGTCGCATATGACGTATAATTATATATATATTGAATATCTTCAAGTTCGTTGAGTTTTGTACTGAATTTGTTTTGATTGTTTATTTGTTTTTTCGAGTTGGATACCCTATGTAAATTTTCCAGGTTGTTTGTTTTGACGTGGTAGTCTTCCATTACATTATTATTTACGTCATATTGCATGTATGTATCTTCGTTTATTTTTGATCTCGGATTGAAGTATAGATATTCTGATTTGTAATCAGTTTTTACAGGTATGAGTATGTCTCTAGTTGCATACCCTTTGCAAGTTATGTTTAATTGTAAAATTCTTACTCCTTTTAGTGTATCTGGTTAGCTGTAGCCCATAAGCGAAAAAAAAAAATTAACTTCTTATTATAACCCATAAACGCAAATTAGTTTTATAAAAAGAGTGTATTTTATGAAAATCATATAGTTAAAACATATAATTAAAATCATACAATCATTATATAGGTATACTATATGCTATTCGTGATTATAAAATGTGTATTTAAATATAAAAATTATAAATAATTATAAAAATTGTATTTAATTTAAAAGCAACAACTATAATAGATGTTTTGTTTAAGATCAATATAAATAATAAGTATATAAGTACCCTATTAATATTAAATTTGAAATTTGAAGCCCACAGTTTTTAAGTAATCCAATCTTGAAATATTTTTTATCGTAATTTGTTACGATACAATTCGATAATACTAAATACTAAATTAAACTGAAATAATACTACTATATAATAATATTAAAATGAAACCTATAGTGTAACGGGTACAATATTGTATCAGGTAATACAATTTATTTTTGCGCTTTTATACCACTACTAAGGTACAAAAGCGCAAATTCTGGTTTATCAAAAAAAAATTGAACTTTTGCGCTTTTGGGCTTCACCGGGCTGGTTGATTCCTTGTCTTCATCACAGGTAATGAATATTACGTCGTGGTTGGTTACGTAGATCCATTCGTTTTTGAATCGTTTTTTATGGAAAATGGAAGTCGCAATTTGTACGTGCATGATTTCGCAGTTTGGTGGAACCTTTGCTGGATCCTATGGTGAAAGTACTCCGCATATCGGTCTTGTGGTACGTGGATGTAAAGGACTGCCTTCAGGCTTCAGGACATAAAAGGAAATCTCTAGAATGTTTACAATGAGTATAAAAGAATTCGTCATATTATGCAGAATAATGTTCTTTAGATTTGCTTATTACTAAAAACTTATAACTAGGTTTTATATACACAATTATTGTTAATATACATACTGGTGCAGGTATTAATATTATATAGAATAAAATCATTTTGATAGATAAGAGGTAAAGAAAGTATAAATACTAGGTTGTCATTAAAATAATAAATAGCAAGGTCTGACTGGTCTGAGAGTTTAATCAGTTCGCAAATGTTAGTTATATTATCTAAATCTTTGGGTAGGTCTGTCCCCCCCTGGTATAATGATACCTTAATATCTTTGACGTAATCTAAAAGCTCTTGCGGTGACATTAAACTTGGGTGTATGATTCCCATTTTTGCTTGTTGTATTATTTCTAAAAGCACAGATTATATAATCTGTTCTAAAAGTGTGTTGGTTTCCTCCCAAGCGATTTTTTTCGATTTTTTTTATTGAAACATATGTATTTCAACGAGTTAAGAACGATGGTGCAAAAATTAGTTGGTGCAAACCATTATTTTGAAAGTTATAGCCTTTCAAATTCAAAGTATGCGATTTTACGTTTTTTTTATCGCGCGCCGCATGCGTATTACGACGTTTTAATTTTTTTTTTTTTTTAGAATTATAATTATATTAACTAAGTAGATTATGTGATGTGTTTCATGAAGTACTCTCGCATTCTAATGATTTTACTTAAATTTCAAGGTAAAAACAGAGCTAAGAGTTAAATAACAAAATTATCAAGTAAAGTGGCTCACTTCGCCTACCGGCTCCGGTCGCCAAACTCGAGGTCCTCCGGACCTCTCGTTAGATGGGAGCTCGGCCCCCAAACCCCCCGGGGCTGAAATTGCAAACCTGACCTTGGGCAGGCGAATGACCTAACAAGTAAATTTAACCTTGAGTGACACAAGTATAGTGGCTCCCTTCGGCTGACGACTCCGGTCGCCAAACTCAAGGGACCTCCCTCCGCCTACCGGCTTCGGTCGCCATACTCGATGGCCAGTTAGAGACTTAAGACCCTTAAGAGTAACATAAGTCAACAGCTGTTGTGTTATATGATAAGCGCGCCGCACGCTGCGATACGTACTATTTGTCATACAACCGCATACTTTGGAAGGCTATAACTTCCAAAATAATCGTCAGCACTAACTAATTTTTGCACCATCGTTCTAAACTCGTTGAAATACATATGTTTCAATAAAAAAAATCGAAAAAATCGCTTGGGAGCTAAACTGCAATTATACCTTTGATTTCTTTTAATTTTTAGACTTTGTATTATTTTATTAGCCGGAAAATAGTTTCTACAACTACCTTCTACGGCTCAACGCTATGCGCGGGAATTATGCATAATGCACGCGTTTGATCTAATATCGAGCTTATATATTTGAACTGTTCGTTGTATCTAATAGAGTAATAAGGTTAGTGTATGCCGTAAGACCCCATCGAGATGTTATAAGTTTTAGAGGTCCTCGATTTTCGTAGTAGATACCTGAGTGTTGTGTTTGTTGTTTGTCCATGAATCGTAATATTCCGGACGTGAACGGTATTGTTTGTAGTTTAAGTCTGAAAATGGTTTAAGCTTATTAGTTATGTTTAATATAAAAAAAAAAATACCAATTTGAAAATCATACCTGTATATATATATATATATATATATATATATATATGTATAGTATTGTATACACACTAATTAAAATTAAAGAAAATCCCCTTTACCAAATATATTGTTTGAACTTAATAGTTATTTAGTATAAAATTATATGAATTATTTCATCGCATTATCTATTATTTCTGTTTTGTCTCGTAAGAGGTGCGTGAAGAGACACCGTGTCCAAAAGGACATCGGTTAACGGGTTATGTGGTTCACGTGAGTTATGTTTGTGTTTACAAATGAGGTTAGGTTATTGTGAGCCTCTTATAGTCTTATAATAATCTGAATTAAAATAAATACCATCAGTAGGATGTAAAATAATTTACGAAAACAAAAAATTAAAATATACCAATTAGAAAAGAAATAAGTATTTAAAGAAAACCTCGATCGGCCATAATGTAATATATAATCGACATGTTATACTGTTATAGGTTACCAATACCTACTTATAGCTCGTTAGTTTTTAATTTTAATTACACTACCTATAATAAATATTTTATAAATCAACTTAATATTGTAATAAGTTATTACTAATAACATTTTTAATTGATAGACATCAGTAATCACCGACAACAGACTAAGTGGTACTTTAATGATTAACAGTACCACTATACATAATACAACGGTAAATAATTAGAAAAATTATAATATAAGATTATAAAATTCGATAAAGAATATAATATAAGTAAACAGAAAATATAATAATACGCATTGGTATTGCGTATTGACTGTTAAATAAGTATTTGAGTATTTCGAAAGGTTTGTGACCTATTGTTATCGAAAACGTTCCGCCAACCGGCCGACCACAAAACTATTTAACTAATTTTTCGGTTTCTATATCTAATAACAATTACCATTACTTTAGGCATTACCTATAATTTTATAGTATTATATATATTGTAATTTGTAGCCACTGTAGCCTGTAGGTAAGGACATAAGGAACTACTATTTAACTATATATTGTTAATCTTGTTATACTATGACTTTCTCTTAGTCTCGTCAACAGTGTGTTAATTGGAGGACACTATGGTCGTTGACGTGTAAGTTGTGGTTGACATACCAAATAACCAAACAATGTACAAACATAATAATATATAAAACTAAATAGTAAATACAGTGATTATTTCGAACCGTTAGACTTTAAAAGTATAAAACCTATGAGCCTGCCACAGATCCATCCGAAATTTCAACAAAAATTAATAATTATTTTGTTTATAAGTATTTTCATCCAAAATAAATACTGTTAAAAATATTTATTATAGTATTTTATATTTTCACATTTATTTAATATGACAATATTCCATCTATATTAATCATACACTGAAAGTCACACATATAACTACATAAATTATCAGCATAAATAAAATTAATTAATATTAAAATAACTAGATAAAAAATATTCTTTATTTAATTAAAACTTAACTGTGTTATCTGTAATAATTTTTGAGGTTATATTTATTGGCCAACCAATAAAATATTCTTGGATCTGTGCCTGCTATGAGCATAACAGAAAAGTGTTCAATTTTGTCATCATCAACAATTCAACATTCAAACTTTCTATATTAAATGCTGATGATTCTTGACGATGACAATAAAAATGTCTCAGAAAATGTGATGATTAATACACTATATAGTTTAATACATTATGTAATTTTACATAACAATCAATTTTGTTAAAAACTATTATTTTCAATTTCTTAGATATTTAAATAGCAATCAACGTTTTCAACTTTATAATGTTTCTGCAGAATTTAAAATTTAAAAATATTAAATGTCTCAACATATTATATTCATATATTGAACAAATTAGTTATAAACTTATAATTTTCTAAGTATGCGTGTATACATACACTAGACTCCAACTCCCTAGGGATAACCAAGCAATTTTTTTTCTTAACTTTATTTTAAAATGATTAAAATGTATAATAATTAAATATACATTACTTCAATATTAAATATATTTTTACTACTGAAAAATAATTTAAAAACTTAATTAGATTAAGAAAATAGTTATTAAAAGAAAAAAAATAGTAAATTTTATTAAAATATTAAAAGTTGGAATAGAAAATTGTTGTTGAAAAAATCACCTTGTATATTATTTGCGTTCATTTAACATGCTATGAAATTATTATTATTGTAGCGCGTGTCCTTCAGATTATTTATCTATCCAGTTGCCAATATAACATAAACAAGTCTTATTTATGCATTAAGATTAGTGATTACAAATAAAATACTAAGGTGGCAGCTGCCCTTAAACGCGTCAATATTTCATTATAATCATTAATAGTAATCAATAAAAAACACCAACCAGAAGCATAAAATTCACAATATTATAATAAATTATATAATAAATGTGATGAAACAATAAAATGTTGCAATTTTTATAAATAAGCAAATAAGGTATCAAAACAATTTGAGCAAATATAAATATATATTACAAATACTATAAATAAATCAGTTTTTTCGATTAAAATGTTAAACTAACAGTAAAAATTAAAGTAGATATACTTTATATTTAATTAAAAAAACAAAAGGTATAATCAGAATTTTACCTGTAAATTGTAATATTGTATAAAACAAGATTAAAATTTAAACAAAAATTCACTAATTCAAAAAAGACGGAAGAAATAAAATAAATTAATTATCCAGTCATTTTAAATTTGTAAATTTTTGTTAAACACTGTGTAATGTTACAAAAATATAAATAATAAAATAACAATATACAAAAGTATCAAAAATATTATTAACAATAATTATTATCCTGGATTAAAATACAGTTTTTTTGATATAATATTTATATTATATTAAATACCAGGACAAAATATCAATATAAATATCACATTTTCTAAATATATATTAAATTAGTAATTACAATTTTTTTTTAAAACAATCATAATTTGTTCATATATATAAATGCATTTAAAGATCATTGATTACAAGTACAATTAAGTATAAAAATTAACTAATTAATGTTTAAACAAAAAAAAACTATTATAAGTATATTTGAACTATTTTAATTGTACTATTATTTTGTACTTTTAAGGTTATAAATTTTTAAGTAAGTACATATAAACTAGCAAGTGTTAGATGTTAATTATAAATTAACATAATATTAGTATAAATTTTGGATTTACAATTTTTTCATTAAATTGTAATAAAATATCTATACTAAGTTTACCTGTTTTACATAGCGAAAAAATTGTTTTTGATCAGTCATTAAAATAAACGTTAGTATTCTATTATTGTCTCTAATTACTTTTAAAGCAAACAATATTCAATATTAAACATTTTTTTTAAGTACTAAATTATTATTTCAGGTAGCCATCATTTGAAATATTTGTGAAAAAAATGAAAGCTATTTGGGAAAATATATAGGTATATTTTGAAAACTGTTCTAAATAAAGAAGAAAACTATTGAAAATATAAACATTTC
This sequence comes from Diuraphis noxia, assembly GCF_037042655.1. Lineage (NCBI taxonomy): Eukaryota > Metazoa > Arthropoda > Insecta > Hemiptera > Aphididae > Diuraphis > Diuraphis noxia. The sequence continues at coordinate 74,262,964 of NW_028301713.1, forward strand.
ATTAAATGATCAACAATAAAATTATTACATTTAATAATTGTGTATTAGTGTATTATCTAATTGTTCACATTTATAGCACCATTTTAGACTTAAGTAAAACAATTGATATGGACTTATTTTATATAATGTTTTTTTTCTCAGCTATGTATGTATTATTACATTTTTAACACGCCCAATGAGTAACCAGATAATTTTCATATATTTAATTGTCCAAATATATAAAAAATGATTTTAGTGCATGCAATAATAATTTAATACTGAGAGTTAGATAAATGCATTGTTTTAGCTATCACTAGGTAAATTCAACTTTACTAACTGCCCAGTGGTATTTACTGCAATATATTTATTTAATATAGGATTTGCAAAAAACTTATCAACTGTTAATTTCACACTTGCTAGTATTATACCAGACTCAACATCAAGAGTAATTATTTGATTATCTTCTTTTATTGCTATCCGTGTATCATCTGACGACCAAATCATTGATTTTATATTATTCACACTTGGATCAAATGTAAAACATTTATGAGTATTTAATTTTTTATCGATACACTAAGAAAAAAAGGTTTAATATTAAATTATATTCAATATAGGTTATAAAATTATTATACTTACAACAATACGCTTTTCTCCACCAATAGCAATAAACCTCTTGTTGTTTGATATACTGATGGGTGCGACTTCATGTTCTAATAATGGTAATGGATACTGGTAAATCAGATTTAAACCCCAATCTAATGTTAATTGATATATTTTCAAATAGTTGCCATTGTCGACCACAGCTAATTTTGATGAATCAAGCATCAAGCTTCCATTTATTTTAATACAATTAATTTCCAATTTTATTGTAGATTTATCCCGTAAATTTAATATCTGTTTAAAGGACATAACATTGAAATAGTTGAATTATAACATATTATGTATAATTTTAACATATTCATATAAACTACTCATATTAACAACATTAAAAATATATGGAAATTAAATTAATTAATATTTATATAATTACATAAATGTCATGAACATTGTACAGAAAGATGACTTTATCATGAAACACAAAACAATTAATTAGATCATGAACAATCACTTCGTATTTCGTTTTATTTGACCAAACCTAAAAATAAAAAAATAATAAATAAGCATTTTATTAAGCCTAAACATATATTTATTTTACCTCTATAGCTTGATCAATTTTTTTTTCATTTATTTTTATATTTTGTTTTAGTAAAAATGCTATGGTCAATTCATCACAGTCAAAATGAGCAAAAATTTGTTCTACCAATTGTGAAGTTTTAAATAAATATTCTGATGTTTGAAATTTCATACAGTATACGGATAAATCTTGACAAGCAGCAATTATCATTCTTTGATCAAAAGATTGATGTGACTGTACTATGGTTAAAGCTAACACTCTTTCATCAATCATAGACCATCGATTCAAGCCTTCAAAAAGTATCTACACAAAAAATAAATTATATAGTAAGTAGAAAATTAATTTCATGGGTATTTGAATTTATAAATTATGTTTTAAAACCAAAATTAAAACAATGTTTTTTTTTATAATTTAGTAAGTTATATGTAGTTATATATTATACTACTTCAGACTATACAGTTTTATTTTTGTAGATTTTCGTTTTATATAGAATTTCAAAAAATTATACGATAGTGTAAAAGATAATATTATAACTTGTGAAAATTAGTAATTTGTTAAAACAATTAATGTAAATAAACTGCACTGTTTGGGGTATATCTAATCAATCAGATGCACAAAAATCCAAGTTGATTTTACAAGTGATTACATAATTTGTATACTTCAAAACAAATTTAATGCATCCTATAATATGCATTTTTATCTAACAATTATACACACATAGAAAATAATTGCATTTTATCTACCTGTACCAGAATAAATATAGATAATTAGACTTCATCTGCATTAGCAGCCTAGTTAATGATTGACACTATCTTAACGAACTGAAAAAAATGCAACACCGAACTAACCAAGACCATATTCTAATAAAATATTAAAAAAAATTAAAAAACAAGTCTGTATCATCTATTTTTAATTAATAATCTGCAGCATTCTAGGTACCTTTAAGGTTTAAATTTAATATTAAATACATTATTTATGTACAACCAAAGATTACACCACCTTTTATTTTTCACAATACTGCCATCTGTCACTCATTCCCATATCGTTTATTCACCAACATGACATAAGTTATACAAAAATAATTACACAAACTAGCTATAAATCAAAAAACAATGCAACAATATCCAATAATAGATAAGAACCCTACTGTTGCCTGTCTTTAAAGTTTAAAGTATCAGTATTTCCAAAATCAAGTGGGGTCGGAATTTCGGCACCATAACACCACACAATCGTTTCTTATTAATGTATCTTTAGTTTTAATTGTCAAGCTGTAATAATTTTATATTGAGAGCTTTAAAAATAAAAAAAAAAATAAAAACACCACACAATGTTTATGGGATGTATCCTATGATAATTATCTGCCTTGAATAGTTTTTAAAATAATTTATTTAAATTATACCAGTTACCAACATAATATATATCATATTGCTATTTGTGTTAAGAACCATCAATTATAAAATATGTGTTATTAATAAAATAACAATACTATCTATTTAATTTTGTCAAACTTTTTTATAAATCTACATAACATTTTTTTTTTTTAGATAAAAGTTTTAAATCAACTTAAAAGAAGGGGACTGCCCATAAGTGCTACCTTAAGCTGCTATTGCAGACATGCCTATGTCTAAACAGTAAAAAATATTTAAATATTTAACAACATTATTTAATTTTGTTTTATAATTAGAAAACCATTAAATTACCTTTAATGTCCCACATTTAGTAACAGCTGCAACTAATACTGAATCATTGTCTATCCAAACAGCATCAAAATTTCGCTGGAGTTTATAACAATATAAATTTTGATCTTCAGAAAACAATTTATAGTTTTGAAGAGATAAGATTTCATTTTTGCACATATTTTCAAAATCGTGGTTGAATTCATTTGTAGCATTTGTTCGATGAGCACAAGCATATTGAGTAATATCTTTTAGACGCCATAATCTAATAGATTTGTTAGCAGCACTAAGTAACCAGTTACTCTGATCAGTTCTAGACCAAAACCAGTCCAAGTGTGATATGCCTCTGTAATGTAAAAATTTAAATAAACACAATTTTAAACAAACCTAATACCGATACTTACTCATTAGAATTATACAAATCTAGAAAATTGTACCCATTGGATAAATCACAAATTTTTATTGTACTATTACTCAAACTGAACGCTATATACCGAAAATTATTAATTGTATTCTCCTCAGAAATAGAAGACAATTTGTAATGCCGGTAACCTATTGGTGTAGGGTAAACTAATGATGGTGGTGAAGTTTTATTTTCATCTTCCCAGTTAAATTCATAACTTCGCACTAAATTTGGTGTCATAACCAGCATTTTATCTTGTCCTATAAACAATGTGATTTTTTTATTTAGTTAAAATTTATTTTAAACAACTCATTATATTAACCTTCTGAACTAGGTAGATAGAAAAATGATAATAATTTTTCTTTGAAGTAAAATAATCCAGTACAGTGGTCAAAAGGCCATTCACATTTATATATTCCACTAGTTATAATTGGACCATCTACAAGTGTTGAAAACAGTATTCTAGCTTCACGTGTCATATTTTCTATAAAATAACATCTACTGATGATACTATTATGCGTGATTGACTTTAGAATTGTATAATTTCCATCTCTCATTTTCCATATCTATTTTTCATATAATAATTAATATTATATTTAAGAATAAAATATAAAAAGTATACATATAACCACAGTTATTTAAACAACAAATAATAAGAATAGTAAATAGTACTGTTATTCTCCACTTCAAATTAATTAATTAATTAGTAAAATATTATTAAAATAATATCTTAAATATAAATCACCTTTAAAGTTTTATCAGTAGAGGATGAAACAATTAGTGTATCATCATATGGAGAAAATTGAGCAAAAATGACAGGTGAATCGTGTTCTAACACAAAAACACAATCAGTATTGGTATTTTCAGTTGATCTTTTAAAATCTTGATGGTATACATTTTGCCAATGTTCTTGTCTAGATTCAGGTGATGGTGTCCGCGTTTCAGAACCTTAAAATAAATTAAAAATTAAATATAATATTAATATTAATAAATTAAAATAATATACTTTCAGATTCAGGGAAACTGTTCATATTCCAAATACGTATGGTTGAATCATCAGATGTTGACAAAAAAAGATTTTTTAATTTATTCTTAACCAAATGAGTAACTGTTTTAGTGTGACCATTATAAGTATGCAAACATTTATCAGAGATAATATTCCATAACTGTAACATTTTAATTAAGAAATAATAAATATGATTTTATTTAATTTTTCACAAAACATGATTATATAGTTCTTAAATAATTGTTTACTTTTATAATTCCACTATTAGTAGCAATTAAAACCTCATCATGTCGATTTCCAAAAATAACTGTTTCAATTTTATCTCTGACAATAGATATATGAGGTTCTGGATGAAAATTTTGAGAAGGTCGAATACTAAAAATAATAATTATTTGTATGAATGTTGTTTACCACATAATAATAAAATTTAAACTCACTCATAGTAAAAATATAATTTTGTACTAGCTTTGGCAAGTTTATATGATTCATTATATATAAAAGAAGTTTCTGGTTCTTGAAGGCCTAGCTGGACAATATCACACTTAGTTCGATATAAATTAGGTCCAAAGCGTTTGACAAAGTTTTCAATTTCTTTAATATATTCATCATAAATACTCTAAAAATATTTATTTTTTTAGGTAATGGTAAAATTAAAAAATAATAATATTATTAGTATAATTATATAAAAAATGTCACCTGTACAACAATATATATTTTGTACTTCTTCAAATCTGCTAATAAATCAGCAGGACCAGTTACACATATTTTTGATTCAATAAACTTTAAATTTAAAAACCACTGGGGAAATTCTTCTAGCATATCAGCATTTTTAAGGTGATATCCAAAATACAAAAATATGTAATTATCATTTTTGGGAAGATTGGCAAAATTCCCTTTGCAATAATCTCTATAACGATCAATACATTTTTTATGCAATGCCTAAATACAGACAATACAATTAGTTATAGAAAATTAACTTAATACCTAAAATTTTGAGCTTTACTTTATATTCCTGCCGATTAATCATTTTTTTTAAATTATTTAAGAGCAAATCATGTATTGAATAAACATAACTATTTAAAGGTTGATTCCAAACTCTAACCACTAAACTCTTTCGCATTAATTCTGACATAATATCTTCAACTTGGATTGGTTTAATATTCCATAGTATGGATAAAACCTAAAATATAAATATAAAAATATGATGCAATTCCTTTCTATAAAATTATGTTTTAAATTCTACATTACTTCTGGTTTGATATTTAAATCTTCTACAAATAAAGAAAAATCTTGATATTTCTTTTGTAAATCACTTGGTAAATTTTTTATACACATTTCTATTGCTTTTTCAAGACTCTTAAATTGATTTTGGCTATGCGGTGTATATCTATAAAAAATATAAATACTTATACTGTTACGAGTTAAGTCTAACGATATGTCAATATTATATTAACAATAAGGTTAAATAAAAATGTAATAGTTATATATCTATAGTAAAACTATGCTAATTATTTTATAAAAGAGATAATTAGTGTATTATTTTTTTTATATTCTGAGAGGAGGGATTATTTTATAATTTTATGATTGATTTTACAATAAAGTTTTTTTTTTAGTCAATACATTTTTACTAGCAGAAAAATTGCTACTAGAAAATATATTTTCTGATGGGAAAGCGGAGATAGTTGGTACTTTTGAGAGATAAAATTTGATAATTCATAGTTTTCAAGAGCGTCAAGAAAAATAAATAAAAAATTAAGAAAAAATGGAGATTTTTAAGTAAAATCTGTTTTTGGTAATATAAATTTAGTTTATTCATGTAACTAAAAAGCTAATAACTGTGAATACCAAAAAATGTCAAGGAATGTTTATGTTACTATTTTTTATACACAATTAAATTTTCAAAATATTTTGAATAATCTTTTTATGTTACTGACATGAGAAAATTTCTTAGCTTATATATTATATGATTTATAATGATAATGATTTTCTTATTTTCTTATAACTCAAAAACAAACCTTATTAGCAATAGTAGCTACTTGAAAACGTTCACCAAATGGTTAGTCTCTCATTTTCTATAAAATTTAAATTAAAAAAAAGTTTTGATTTGTTTTAAACTATTTATAGATATTTTCAATTTTCAATTTTTTTAGTTTTTGCTAAATAATATGGTGTAATGAATGATATGATGATATTATATTATTGAATTCAAATTTAACACCGTCTATAATATGAATCTACTCCAATTATTCCTCAACAAATAGACTATCATTAAACACAAACTATAATTATTCTGGTTTGAAATAATAATAACAAATTGAAAAATAGAAGTAATGTTCTTAAATAATTTAATTTTAATTAAACTTTGATCAAACATTTTACTTCAACAGCTTAAATTCAATTAAAAATATTTAATTTTCTCTTCCTCACAAAAAAAAAAAATAGTCATTATACTTTGTTTCATGAGAGAACATGCTGATTTTTTTCATAAAGAATGTTGTTGTATCCCCTCCATGCCCTACCATTATCAACTAGTATTCTCTATAATAGCCAAGCAAGTTTTATTGATTAAAGGTATGTTATATGTTATAAAAAATCTTAAAATAAACTACTTACTTAAAAGGTTCACTAGTTTTATCTGATAACTCATTCAAATAAAATTTCCATCGATCTGTATTATTAATGGTATCTTCTCTGTGCATTTCAAGTTGTGTGGCAATAAGTGTAATAGTTAATGGAAATCCTGAATAAATAAATTAATTAAATTCAAATCATAGGTAGTACATTAAAAAAAATACCTTTGCATATTCTATGGAGTTTTGACGCGTGTAAAGGTAGAGACTTTGAGTCGACACTTAAACATTTTGAAAATAAATCCAAAGTCTCTTTTTCTTCAAATCCTTCATTTACTTTTAAATATTTCACTCGAGTATCAACTATATGATCCATAATACTCATATCATTTGTTGTTATTAATATTTTACATCCAATATCCAGGGACTTAATTATTTTACTACTGCATACATCATCCAAAATTAATAAGCCCTCTGTTAATCGTTTTTGTTTCCATCTAAATAAATAAATAAACATAAATGAATATTATTTTTAGAAATATACAGTTATACACACATATATAATATATATACATATATGTATATACTATGTGATTCTTTTATCATAGAACACTCATTATTTCAAAAATTACTAATGTTTTTGAAAATATTTTTTTACATAGTTTTGAGTACCTAGTTAAAAAACCAACATTATTATTTAAAAAAAAATTTTTTTATATTTTTTATCCTTATCATTTTATAAGTTTTTTACTTTTTTGAATGACAACATAGAGTTTAATTTCATATTCTAAAGCATAATATTTTTCTAAGTATTTTGATACATAAAAATCGGATTTAGGGAGCTAGTAGTTTATGAGTTATAAGTATTTAAAGTTTAGACAAGCGGAGTAGTGGACATACATTTTGCGGAGTAACCTTATACCTCTCCACTTTGCCAATCTATACTTTAAATACTAATAACTCATAAACTACTAGCCCTAAATTCGATTTTTATGAATCAAAATACTTACACTGTACATACATACTTAAATTAATTATTAGATAATTAAATACTTGTTTTTGAAATGCAGTATAACGAGCAGCTCAATGACCTAAGTAATAGAAGTAAAAAAGTAGATAATAGGAAAAATAATAAATATAATGACCGATACGTTATAACTGAATATTTATTTTATAATTCAATGTATTTTACTCGTAATAGAAGATAACTCGTAATAACCAAACTCATTATTAGCAGTAACTGACTTTAACCAATGTGATTTACTTTATTTAACTTTATACTTTATAGTGATTTCTAATGTATATATTACTGTGAATATCCGTAGTTGGTGAATGCTGACAGTCACCGGTTAATGTCATTGTACACCAAAAGTCCAAAATCATTAGTGAATGTTTGCTTATTGATTAAATTTGTGATTTTAGTAAATGTTCACTAGTGAATGTCGACATTCATAAAACGTTATTGGTGAATATTGGTAATGCCGATATTATTTAATCTTATTTAGGAATAACAAAAGGGTCACAATTAAAAAATAGTATCTTATACCTATCTAGTCCTATCTAGTGCCTAAGCTGCAGTATAAGGTACTGTATAAATTGATAATTTTAATCAAATGTTTTTTTACCTGACCAACTACTCTTATTTTATCTGAATAAACAAATATATCTACAAAAAAGTGTAGAGTGTAGCTGTAGAAATTTTGCCATTTTATGTAGTACACACATGAGTTTGTCATGCTGTTATAAGTAATAATATAAAATAATTGATATTTTAACTCCAAATTTGTAGAATATCTTAGCAAAAAATAACAATTTAAATTATCTTTTGTTATAATTTAAAAATAATTTTCATGGGTACTTGAAACTCTTAAACTATATCATTTTATTTTATAAACATAATGCAATTCTTTTGGTAAAAATTAATTCAACCTACTGTTATACTAAGTAAAAAATAAATGACTTTAATAATAATCGCAATAATATCATAAAATATATTTTTCTTGATATGGCCTTATAGTCTTATTTTGAATCATTTATTTTGAATCCAATGATCTTATATGAATCATTTAATTTTAATTTAACACATCCATTACAATTTACAGTGACTCACCACATGGCACCTCGTATACTGCAAAAAGAGATCCACTTTTAACTATAACTACAAATTTAATAGTTGATCACTTAATAATAATACCAATACTGATTGTATTATCATATTTTTATTTTTTCATCAGCCTCCAACCCAGCAAAGTAAAATTCTAAGTACAAGCCTGATTAAAATATTTTAAAAAATTTATAATAATACGATTTTTTTCATAACAAAAACTTGTTACATTATAAATTTTGAGCAAAAACATGAAAGTTAAGTTTTAGTGAAACAGGTAGCAATACTAAGTATTTTCAATATAAGATTAATGAATTTTGTACTTTACTTACAAATTTTGGATATTTGTCCTTGTATCCTCATAATCTATAATTAGAGGAGGTGTAATAAGCTGTTCTTGATTATTTAATCTATTTAATATTTCTGTTTGAATACGTTCAGGATGTGATGAATTTTCTCGTCCAACATTTATCCATTGCACAAATCCCTACAGCAAATGAAACAAATAAAAATAATTAGTACATGACAATGAGTAGTTGTAATTCTTAATCAATAGGTAGCGTTTTCTTAAATATTTATACAAATTGAACATTATTCAAAAATTATAAGCTTTGATCTATTACAAATTGTTGAACAAATGGTTTTACTTAAAACAATCAATAACAAAATATAAATATTATTTCATGAAAAATTACAATAAAGAAATACAGACAATCTGTATAAATTCATGGCCAAAATCAAGGATTTTCAAACTGTACTCTGTGCGCTGAAAGTGATCTAAGGGGCTCAGTAAATACATTTTAATTAAATTAACATTAAAAACTTTTTGAATGTGTTTAGAATTTACATTCATAGTTTTTTGTGGTTCTATTGATTGTATTAGCAACAAAAGGAATCCATGATCAAAACATTTGGTGTCCTGAACCATTATGTATTTATTTTGTTGTTTTTAAAAAGAATAGAACTTTACTCACCTAACTCTTCTTGCTTATAAAATTACTATACCAAATTGATTTTTTATAAGACAATGTATACTAATAATTACAATTTAAAATTAACTGTTAAACAAATAAATTTATAAAATTTATAAATATATATACCTGTAAGTATTGCATTGTAATGAAGGGATCATTTAACACTTCAACAACTAGACTAGATTTTCCACAACCAGTCATACCATTTACAATAACAAAATTATTTACTTCTAACTCTGTTAATAGTCTTTTTAATGTTGTAACCTAATATAAAAATTATACAATAAAAAATATAAAAATTAACATTACCTAGTGTGTTTATAATACATACATGGTTAACTCGTGATACATGTCTTGATGATAATTGAGGAACTTCACCAGCAATTAAAGTCTCCTGTATTTTTTTTGAAAACATAACATTATATTTAATTGTTATGGAATGTTGTAAGAGATTAGCTATCCATGAATAATGTGTTGACAAATGGTTTAGGAACTGATTGATACCATTCCTACCTTTTGATGGTAATAGTTCAAGCAAACGACTTGCTTCTTTCTCACGGTTTCTCTAAAATAAAACAATTGACAAGTTATTTATTAATGATAATATTGAATATATTATAATATGCCAAATGATAGTTACAAGGAGGAAAAAATACAATTTTAATTTAAACTAAAATTATAGATTTTAATTACGAAATAACAATTTTAAAAATCTTATAAATATAAAAAAAAAAACAGTGTAATGGGTGGTTACGTCTGCATGAGGTGGTATCACTGAGGATAGAAAATATAATTGGGTTGCAATATTCTAAAGAAGAATATATTGAGTAGTCAAGAAGATCTGGACCAATTTATAAGGGAATTCATGAATTATTAGTTAGTTTTCAAAGTGTTGCAAGAATAGAGGAGTTTGTATGTGGAGATTTTATGGATAGGATAGTAAAAGTGGTGGGTGAATAAGGTATTGAGAATAAATCATAAACAAAGAATTTATTTTGAAAAGATTAGAAGCAAAATTTGTCAAAAATGATCTGCCAAACAACTGAACTGCATTCAAGAGATGATTAAAAAGTAAAAAGTATAAAATATGGAGACAATGGGCAGATTTGAAACTTTTAGTGTTAGATATGTTTAATAAATTATAAAACTTTTAGTACTCTATTTACGGCTAAGTTAATGTTATGTTCAAAGAAAAAAGAGAAAAAGTAGTATATCCTAAAATCTTTAACGATGAAAACATATTGCATTTGCACAATAAGATTTTTACCTTTTTTAAATGAACAAAAATGTAATTGATAAATAATATACAGAATAAAAGAAAACTAAGCCGAGAGGAATTTCAGGCAATACTTCAAACAAATAGGAATGGGTACTACCTACTTGGTTAAACAAATTATAATCTGTTTTCAGTAACATAAGTTAAATTTATATGCTCTACTTCGATAATCACAAAGTTTCCTATGCCAGAATGAAGCATATGAATTTAATCCATGTAAACTAAAAACGCACACACACAATATGTCGTGTATGATACCCGTCCATGTGAAACGGGCCTTAGTTGATGATCTAACAAATCTTTTGTTTGGTGGAAGGACACAAATTAAAATTATATAGGTAATATTAAAAATAAGTTATTGTGGGTTGAACATTTACCAGATATCACAATGACCATTTAGCTATTATAGTATTGTATGACACTTATAATATGTTGTTTATTTTAATAATTTAAATCACAGATAGTTTACCCTAGTAAAAATATAACATATATAAGAGTAAGTATGACAGGTAGGTATGTCATATTTGCTGGTACGTACAGTAGGCTACTACACGATTATCATTAACTCTGTAAGGGCTTTAGAGAGGAGAACTAGCTTGTCTTAGTTAGAGATCCTTATTATGAGTCTTATTATAAGTAGATTGAGTAGAGGCTACAAATATGTTAGAAATAGAATTACACTCAAAATAATAAATAAAATTAAAAAGAGAGTAGGAAATAGTTCTCAGTCATTATACAACACAATCATGTATATAAATAGTTGTGTTAAATTTGAAAACAATGGCATTACTTTACTATAAAATTTCTTACCTCAGATTTAATATTGTAAAATTCATTTTCTGTTAACACCTGTCTTTCAAATAAAGCAATGATCATATCTCCTTGAATGTCTTGAACAATACTGTCATGATATTCCTTTAAAATAGTACATGGAATATTTTGATGGTCATCGATTTCCATTATTACTAATAAGTTGTGACAAAAAATCAGTCTTGAAGCTACAATATTGATCCCTGCTTAATATTTATCAATCTAACCATTAACACCAATTACAGCATAAACATCATACATTTTATTTTTAACCTTGAGAGAAATTTGGACTAGAGTAAAAATATTTATATACAATACAATTGGTTAAAAAAAACTTTACAAATATTTTTATTGGAATGATTTGTGTTGTGTGTTTATATTTTATCCAAGTGCCAAATATACTGTATTAATGTATTATAGACAATTGTGTATAATTTACAATTACAATACACTATCTACAACCGTGAGTATATACACAGAACAATATAATAGTTTAATTGTTTAATCATGTTCTTATCTAATATCTATTCGATTTCCTTATCTATAACCACTGAACAATAATATAACCACCACGGTTTAAGGTTAAAGGTTTAAGCTTAAACCGTGATAACCACGGTAGATTATAATCTACCGTGATATAACCACAGATATATAAAAATATTTACTTACTGTTCTATGATATAACCATACACAAGATAGTAGATACCATTGATGAAATTCTATATTTCATGGTTTGAAACGTTTGAAAACGGAGAAATTCGAACTGTCTGTCGTTTAACCACTTTAACCGTTTAAATATAAACGAAGCTGTAAATGTTCGCATGAAATTTCGGGACAAGTACCCCAATCACCAATCCTTTGGCAAACATTGCAAACGCCATGATCCAGATTCCAGCGTTTGGTCTGTTTAGTTATAGTAAACTTGAAGTATTTACGATTATTCGTTTTTGAACTACCTACAACAAAATAAGAATATCGCTCCACAAGAAATCCAGTAAACATCTAATGTCCTAAAAGTTTGAACACATCAAATTCTCATAGAAATTAAATGTGATTTTCCAGTAATCTTGTACTAAATTTTCAAATCATAGCATAGGCAGGGCCGGCGCAAGAAATTTTTGCGCCCTGGGCGAAACCATGTTTTGGCGCCCTTAACACCCCCCCCCCCCCGCCAAGACTAGTTTGAGTAGTATTAAAATTAAGTTTTTTAGTAAGTTAAATAAAATTAGCATGTATTTTGTATCATAACAATATTGTAATAAGGTTAGACATATTATTTTATTAACTTATAAAATTGTACAACGAAAATAATATTAAATTTATAATATCATATTTATAGATACTCCGAAAAACGTGTTAAGTTAATAATACTAATTTTCATAATAATAAATATGCGAATGTGCGATTCACCACGTTATATCGACCGTTGCGAATATTGTGAATATTGTGTTTCTGGTTTCACTAACTACTTATTAATTAAAACGGAATTTATTTTAAAAAAGAAACCAAAATACCATGTACAAATTTACTAAACAAAATATATGATCATATGAATATTGATTGTGGTTGGCGCCCACAGATATTTTTCTAGGGGGGGGGGGGCAATGTAAGAATTTGAGGATAAATATTGTAATTTTACTAGGCGTTTTAAAATAATAACATTTTATACAATGTATTATATTTTATTATATTACAACTTATTTTATACTTTAAATTTGTTGTATAGTATATAGTCATTTATCTTAAAACATTAAATTTAAAAAAATATTTTGAAAAAGCCAGGGGGGGGCAAATTCCCCAGCTTGCACACCCCCCCCCCCCCTCCCCGAGGGCGCCTATGGTTGGCAGTTACTTTTTGCCTTATACATTTGAGTATTTGACATTACACAGCAGACTGTACGGAGCGAGAGCTCGTCGAAAACAATAAATTGAATAAATAATTGTGTGTGCCAGACAATTGTGTCTTTTTGATTTACGCTATACTCTGCAGTATTTTCACCGTAAGGTCCCAATGGGTTTTACCGCCACGGTTTTTCTAACGAATATAGCCTTAATCGTCTAGTTATATGATTTTATTTATAAATAGGTAAATATTATAATATGAAAATAATTATTACGACCATCTATATCTTTTATTATTTATTGACACACACAAATACCAGCGGTATCGATGCACTGTTATATTATTCTTATATTCTACAAATATGACTAATATGAGACAATTGAAGATGCATCTTCAATTAAAACGACATTAGATAATGAATATTTCAAATTGTATAGATTGTTAATGCGTTTTAAAAGATAAATAAATAAAAATAATTTTCAGTTTGGCGCCCCTCCGTGCTGGCGCCCTGGGCAGTCGCCCAGGTCGCCCATAGCTTTCGCCAGCCCTGAGCATAGGTATAAAAAGAATTATAAATGTCTAACTTAAAACCATTCAATCAAATAAGATGAATTATGTACCAGACTCGGCAGACTCACTCAGTCATTCATAGTAGCTATACACGAATACAATTTTATTGATATTTAAAGAGAAAAAAAATAGAAAATGTCTATTATAACTTAAAATATTTGAAAATTATATCAAGGATCAGTACCACTATGAACATTCAGTGAAAATTTCATGTATCTACGGTAATTTTTTTTAAAGTTACACAAATATCCATATTCGACTTCCTCAAAAACCGATTTTGTGTAAAAATTCCTAATTTTCCTTAAGTGTTTTTTTTTTTTACCCGGTGCATTCGAAAAATACAGGGAATTTTAAATTTCAATTTCCCCAATGCACCAACTATAGATTCACTTTCCACCCGGAAGAGCTACTGAAGTTGAAAATCAAAGCACCATTTCGACAACTTATGGTGTACTCAGGTAAAAAAAAAACATATCAATGTAAAATCAATGCATTCATAGTTCCGCTCAAAATCTAAAATATCATTCTAATTGTATTTTGTTCATTATATAATTTGGGTGTAAGTCAATTTAAGTTTAGTTGTAAATTGAAATGCATATTAAGGTTACCTCCATAACAGTATCTTAATTATCAATTAATTAAAACAGTTTTAAAATTCATAATGTCCGTGAATTTCAGTGACCAAAATTTGTTAAAAATAGTGAACATCAAATTATACAATATTAGTAACTTTATTTGACACTAGGAGCGCTTTTACCCCTAGTCATAGGCGCAAATCTCAGGGGTGCTAAGGGTGCTTAGCACCCTGAATTTTAATGCTAGCACCCCGAATCCCGTGATTATAACTTATAGTACTATTACCATCACATTTTCAAAATAATTACATTTATTAAAAATTCAAAAACAGTTTTATATTTATTTAATTATTTATAATATAATATGTCGAGTTTACGTCTGGAGATATTAAACTGCAATGACGTATAAAACATATTATATAATATCATAATAATTGTGAAATTATGATATTAACGGGAAATAATAAATTGTTAAACATATAGGTATGTAAATAATAAAATTCGGAGTATCTATAATCTACGCACTACGCAGACCGACCGCAACACGACACTACAGGTATATAGTTTTATTTAATTAGACCCGCAGTGAGTAATATATAGTAATAAATAGGATTAAAATAATTTTTAGAGAGCAATCTAGTCATTGATAAAGACATAATTTTAAATAAGTTTGCTGAAAATAAGCGCACATTGCCTTTACATTTTTAATAAATAAATAATAATAATAAAATGTTTAATTTATGTGGAACTCGGAACGGAAAACTTGTGGAGACTCGGTTTGGAACATGGAATATCAGAACTCTCTATAAAGCAGGAGCTTTAAAGAATATTGTGGAAGAAATTGAAAAATATAAAGTGCCAATAGTCGCAATACAAGAAATTCGTTGGCTAGGAAATGGTAATGTTCAGGCTAGCAATTCAACTATCTTTTTTAGTGGCAAAGAGACAGGCAAACATGAACAAGGAGTAGGTTTCGTAGTTAAAAACTCCATAATGTCAAGCATTAAACGTTTCATGCCAGTGAATGAACGTCTGTGCTACCTGCAAATGGCTGGATGGAATTTCGATATATGTATAATTAACGGTTATGCCCCGACAGAGGATCAAGAGGAGGAAGTGAAAAATATTTTCTATGAGGATCTAGAGAGATTATTTGACTCTCTACCAAACAACTGCATCAAGATAATTGCTGGTGATCTGAATGCGCAGGTCGGTAAAGAACAATTTCTTAGACCAACAATAGGCCAAGAGAGCTGGCACTCAGTATCTAATGATAATGGGTTGAGATTAGTTGGCTTTGCAGAATCGAAAAACCTTATTATAAGCAGCACCTATTTTCCTAGAAAGAACATCCATAAGCACACGTGGACTGCCCCAGACGGTAAGACGAAAAGTCAAATCGACCATATAATTATTGACAAGCAACACCGAACAAGCATAAAAAACGTCAGAAGCTATAGGGGTGCGGATGGGGACACAGACCACTTCTTAGTGATAGCAAGCCTATCGTTAAAACTGTCAACGATATGGAGAAAAAAGCAACAACCTAATACAGCACATAAACTAGATAGAAGTAAATTAAGAGATCAAAAGGAAATCATGGAATACCAAAACAGAATAAAGGAAGGATTGAACAGCTTTAACATAATACAAGAAGAATTGAGTAATGTCATAGAGTGGACCCAAATAAAGGAATCACTAAATAAAGCAGCAGAAACTCTCCGAGTTACCAAGGGAAAAAGTAAGAATCACTGGTTTGATAATGAGTGTCGAGACGCGATAAAAAACCGAAAAGCAGCAAGAGCTAAAATGATACAAAATCCTTCGACTTCAAATTTACAGGAATATGCAGAGTTTCGCGCAAGGTCAAATAGAATAATTAGGCAAAAGAAAAGAGCATCAGAAAAAAATGTCCTAAATGACATTGAGTCATATAAAAAGGACCCGAAAATGTTCTTTGAAAAATGTAAATCAATAAAAGAAGGCTTTAAATCTCGTACCTATCTTATGACTAATGACGATGGCAACCTCATATCAGACCCTAAAATGATCATAGACAAGTTTCAAACATATTTTGAGAATCTATTAAATAATAAATCAGACGATGAAACAAACAATACAGATGGATCTGGAGAACCGGCTGAGGATCAAATATATGTTACAGTGGAACCAGAAGTGCCGGAACCTAGTTTGGAGGAGATTAAATCAATAGTGGAGTCACTGAAGAACAACAAAGCTCCAGGAGAGGACAACATAAATCCGGAGTTACTCAAACTTGCTGGCCGAGACCTCCTGGAATACTTACACAAAACCATCTCAACTATATGGGAGCAAGAAAAACTAGAAAAGGGTTGGAACACCGCTATTATTTGCCCGATTTACAAAAAAGGAGACCCCAAGAAAGTGGAAAATTACCGTGGCATATCCCTTTTGGACACTGCTTACAAGGTCTTGTCAATAGCCATTTTACATAGACTTGAAAAATATTCAACAGAAATAATCGGTGAATACCAGTGTGGTTTCATGAAAGGAAAGTCCACTACTGACCATATATTCACCCTTAGACAGGTTATGGAAAAATATTATGAGTATGACAAAGATCTACACATGATTTTCATCGATTTCCAGCAAGCTTATGATAGCATTATTAGAGACCGGCTATGGTCAGCACTTATACATTTCGGAATACCAAAAAAGTTGGTTAAAATAATAAAGTGCTGCAATTCTGACACGCTTTGCAAAGTGCGCTTTCTTGGAGAAACATCAAAGGAGTTTGAGGTCAGGTGTGGATTGAAACAAGGGGACGCGCTATCTCCCGCTCTCTTCAATCTAGCACTTGAAAAAGTCGTAAGAGATATGCAGGGAGACCGAGAAATGGAAGTACTGGGGCGCTCATCTCTCTTAGCATATGCGGATGACATTGTGTTATTTGGAGAATCAAAAACAGAATTAGAAGGGACAGTACAAAAGCTCATACTGACAAGTAAAAAGATGGGCCTTAAAATAAATGAAAATAAAACTAAGTATATGCTAATGAGTAGACGACCTACTCCGTTACAAAATGTGAGCATTGATCATTTCTCTTTTGAGCAAGTCGAAAATTTTAAGTACTTAGGCGCTAATATAAATCATAAAAATAATATGCATAACGAGATTAAGTCCAGGATAAGTGCAGCAAACCGTGGATACCATGCAATGAGAAAAGTGTTCACATCGAAACTGCTATCTAGAGACACAAAGAAAAAACTATACATTGTCTATTTGCGCCCCATTGTCATGTATGGATGTGAGACATGGTCCACGACGCAGGGTGACGAGAATAAACTGTTGACTTTCGAAAGAAAAATACTTAGGAAAATATATGGGCCTATATTAAACCCGAATACTGGTGTATACGAGCGAAGAAAAAACGCTGACTTAAGCAGTCTGTTTAATACAGCCAATTTAAAAGATTTTCTAAGGTCGAAAAGGTTAGAGTGGGCTGGCCATGTTTGGCGTGCAGAGGGTAAATTGATAAAACAGGTACTCATTAACAAACCAAATAAAAAACGACCTGTAGGAAGGCCAAGACAACGGTGGTTGGACCGAGTAAAAGACGACCTGAAGAGATTAAGCAATGGAGCAAGTATTGTGGATGCAGAAGATCGAGAACTTTGGAGAACTTGGGTAGAAGCTGCGAAGCGCCTAAATGGCGCGTAAAGCAAAAAAAAAAAAAAAAAAAAATGTTTAATTGTGCCTCAAAAATTTTTAGTGCTTAAGCCCCCCTAATGTTTTTTGGTGATTTGCGCCTATGCCCCTAGTTGTACCTTTTGGCCACTATTTAAGATTTTATCTTAAAGTTGTAAATGGCTCGTCGGCGTAGACGCGTAGTGCTTTCACGCGCGTGAATAACGCCGCGTTGTAATAAATTACAAAATCACGCGACGTGAAGATAACACTTTCTGTTTGACAGAGCCTTTACGTTCGAAAACTAACATTAATTCTCACTGAATGTCTATAATATGAAAATTTAACTTTAAAAATATGTGCTGATGTGTGTAAAATGTAGGTACTAAATATCATTAATACCTATTATTATAAT
The DNA here is from genome assembly GCF_037042655.1 of Diuraphis noxia. NCBI lineage: Eukaryota > Metazoa > Arthropoda > Insecta > Hemiptera > Aphididae > Diuraphis > Diuraphis noxia. Next base: position 74,282,005 of record NW_028301713.1, read on the forward strand.
CATGCATAGATTTCTATAAATTACGTTTTATATTTTTAGTTCAACTTATTTACTTATGGGCTATTATTATTCAACCGCGGTCCACGGTACAAATTATAATTAGAAATTAGAATACATTTAAACACGTCCGTTCCATAACCTAACCTAGGAGGTATATGTTTTATGATTTTCAAAAATTATTTATTCCCTATGTTTCTATTTTACAAAAATCTATGAACTTAACACATTTATTCATTTTCAAAAAGTCACGAATGGCAGCATAAAGATTAAAGAGCGAATGACAATTTTTTATTATAATTAAATGGTTAGGTACCATTATAGTTACATTAACTGTAATAGTAGAATTATTGCTAAAAATTAGTATTTTGTTGTGTATAATAACTGGTTGTCATTGTTTAATCGTGTAGGTGAGATAAAAGCATACATCAAATTTACGCTCTCTTTAACAATTTATTAGATGCTCCTGATCTTCTCAGTTCTCACTAGTATTTGAGTATTTATTTTAAAGTTCCTTTCTTCAAACCAGAAATTAAACTACTTTTAAGTTCCATCTCACCAAACTTTTCCTATAGCAATAATTATCCATGGCATAGAATGCTTAGATTGGAGAATCAAGAATGAATGATGCTTGCCTATACCTTAAATACTATTACGTGCGAGAGTATGAACTTATTACTTCTCATACAATTATTTTATGGTTACTACTTATTACGAGACTCAAATGATTATTATCTAATATTACTATATATAACCTTTAAATTCGTATAAATTATTACTTATTGATATAAATATATTATATTTATTATTGTTACACTATTTCTGTATTAGGTTTATCATAATATATTCATACATTTTGGTATTTTTGAATCACAAATTCAATTTTTCAGTTGAAATAAGGTTTATCCGAAATTAGGTTAAATGTTATAATAACATCAAATATTCTGTAGTACACGCAAACGCCTATTAAACCTGATCGACATAAATATGAGACTTACATCAAATAATTAACTGTTCTAAAAGATTCTGATAAATTATTGTGGTTCTCGATCAATTTTTGGCGATTATTAATTTTAAGAATGTCCGCTGTTCTGTTTTTGATGTTACACTAGATAGTATAAGAGTATTAGTGATTTAGATAACAATGTATAATGTAGGGGGAAATGCTCTGTAATCCGGAATTTTCGTTTTTGTGATAGTTTTAGATTTTTTTCACGATTTCAAACTAAGTTAAATAGGTATAATCGCCTAATACCAAATTACCAAACACAATAATATTCCACCAAAATTTACCCATTACTAAATCAAACATATACCCGATACCTATATACTCATAATTCATAGGTGGTATGTTACTATGTTACATAATTATTATACTATCAATATCATAATGTAATGTTGAAATCTCATTAAATATAAAAAAATATAATATCATAAAAATTATTAAAAAAAATAGTTTAGATACCACCTGTAATAGAAACACAAGCTTGATACCACAGAATATTGTAATAATGCATTAAGTATTTAGGTACCTAACCGTCCTAACGTAACTCGTAAGTATCTACCTAAACTAATACCATATTGATTATAGAACAGATTTAAATATAATATAATTAATTCTATAACCCAACGTTTCCCAAACTGGTCCGAGGACCCCCAGGGGTCCGCGAACGTAAATTAAAAATACACAAGTACCAAGGTATCTATAAAAATGAAAATACTGATGAAAACATCAAAAAATTCGTATTACATGGGAAATACCGTTGATAATAATAAACACATTGTCAAAATTTAATGCAGATGTCGCCGGAATTACTGGTTTAACAACACAAGAAAATAAATTAATCGACATCAGTGGCGTATTTAGGAGGGAGCTATACAGGGTACTGTTGCCCCGGGTGGCTAAATTTTTTTTTATAATTTAAATTTGTGTTTTGTATAATGATTAATGAAGCGTATTTTTTTAATTTTTTTTTTTTTGTTGCCCCTTTTGGTGTCAAATTCCTAAATACGGCTCTGATCGACATATCCGGCAATTCTAATTTAAAAAGGATTTTCAAAGAATCTTCTTTGTTTTCTATTTGGGACAAGACTATCCAGAAATATCAAAAGCAGCAATAAAACTATTGATTCTTTTGCGACAACTTATCTCTGTGAAAAAGGATTTTATACTTAGGTATGTATATATATTAAAAATAAATATAGAATCAGATTTATGTATTTAACTTTCTAATATCGATCCTATTATTTATTATACAATAATAATATCTCTATTTATCAATAAAACATGTGCATTTAATTGAACTAATAAAGCTATCAATTTAGAGTTATTATTCATTATTGTTTTTAATTTTAATTTATATTGAGAGGTCCGGGATCGTTTTTATTATCTTTAAGGGGTCTGACAGGGAAAACGTTTGGGAAACGCTGCTATAACCAATGCCCAATACTAATACCTATTTACTTATTTTAGTAATAGCATTAATTATGCCGAATAATTATTTTTACTTCTTTGTTATAATTTAAAATATTATTCGTTTTAATTATACTTTAAACGTATATTAATATACGCATAGTACTTATATTTTTATACAGTATGTTATAATTACCTTGGCAATTATAGCTTTAATAGCAATGTAAAAATATTACCTACCTATATACAGTACTTTCATAATGCTTCATTACAAGGCCGTAACTGTGGAGAGGCTCCAAGGGTCCGGACTCCCCTCCCCTCGAAATTTTTTTTCAGTTACGGCTTTGCTTCATTATATATACATACATATATTATAAAATATACTTACTAATAGCAGGCTGATACAGTCATCTTCGTCCAAAATCGTTTTTCGTATGACCATAGACTACTAAATACTACTACTACATAGACTACTAATAGTTTCTAAACTGCTTATATATTTATAATTTTTAGCTCTTCGCCTTTTTCTGGCTATCCGATAATTCCCAAAATAAATATAATATGTATGTGTTTCTTTTACCTACATTTCTTTAATTAATTTATAACATGTAAGAAATAATTTATGAGCCTAATTAAATATGTATATCCACCTACATTAAATTAAATATTATATAGCCATTATAATACCTTGTAATATGGATATTTTCGAAATCTATTTACCAAAAGCGATTAATGTTTTGGTTCAATAAGTTAATGGATTATTTTAAGAGAGAGCATTATACGAAATGCTCAAAACAGGAATCACAGTATCTCTTGGCACTTTGCCATAACACCTGGATAAGCAACCACAACTTGTTAAGAACTTTGACTTTCTAGAAATATTCTCTGTAACTTTCTTCTTTTTTACCTGCTTATATTCTAATATCGGAACATAGTTGATTTTATACAAAGATGGTTTGTCATCATTTTTCGAGGTACTAAAAAATTTTCCATTTTCGACTTCCGGAGTGGTTTCTGGTAGAAAATTGGAACTAATTGGCAGGTACTTTTAGGAGAAAAGTAAACATTATTTACTCTTCTAACCTCTTATCAAAATAAAAAAAAAAAAATAATGTAAAGGGAATTATTACGTCAAACCAAAACAAAATTATAATTTTGTATATTCCCAGGTTCTAACTCAAAAGTTAAAAATGATTAACCTTAGATACTTTTAACCGATTTAATATTACGAGTATTATTATGGAATACCTACACGATAAAACTTTTTTATTCTCTAGTCAAAAAAAAAATGTGCTCGTTCAAAAAACCATAAATCTAAGGCATTAAGTTCCTTTAAAAGTTCTATCATAGTTGGATACTTAAAAATATTTAAGATACATATTAGGCAGGCACAATTTTTTCATACGAAATAGGTAATCTGCAGATTTTAACAAAATTACGATAAAAATTACCAATTAAGTTGGTAGGTTAGTCGATGGTAAATAGAGGCAATAGAACTCTTGTTTTATATTATACTCAACCAACTCAACCAATTTTATTGTTTATAAATAAACTAGCTTTATAAGCTTTTTTTAGCGTATAATGTATATATAATCCAACTCAAAAATCACTATTCACAACATTTAGATACAATAATACGGGACTTTATAATGGTCAGATTGATCGAATGGTCTAAGTTCGGTGATCTAATATTTATAAACGTAAGTTCTATTTCTATATATAAGTAATCATATGCAATTTTAAATTCTCAGATGATACTTAATATTATATACCAGATGATTGTAAAAAAATATAAATTATTTTGAGAACCAATATTGCCAAGCAAATATTGGAAATTCATGATCTCCACAATTTTCTATTTATATAGATATCACTAACTTTTGAATGTATGATTAAATAAGCATATTCTATACACAATAAAATTTCGATTTTCATAGACATTTTTAAAATTAATGTCGATAAGAAAAGGTTCTTTTTCAATCATTGATCTTGACTGAATTATGGTCGATTGTCATGTAATACTAAAATTAAAGTCTAGAAATAATAAGAAAAAAAATTATCTAAAGGTAACCATGAAACATATTATACAATTTAAATACACATTTATTTTTCATTCAAACAGACAACTCTATTTCTAACAATGTCAAAACGACCACTATGACTTGTATTCTGACAACATTTTCAAAACTGTATTTAGTTGATCATCCATTCAGCCATTCAGCTCAAAATTTAAAATTAATACCTAATAGTTTCTCAATTAATAGCAGGTCTGTAGCAATTATTGTGAAGCCTAAAAAATATTTTTCTGAAATAAATTTATTGTAGCATCTAACATATTGTGATATCTATCAAATAACAGACGTTCCCAATTTTAAAAAATCCAGGGTGGGAACATTGTATTTTATATTAAAAATTAGGTGTCTTAATATGATTTAATATTTGTAACAACATTATACAAAAGTCTATGTTAAAAATAATATATTATGTGTAATTTATATTTAACAGAGTTTAAGCATGGTAAATCCACTGGCGTTCTTTTATTTATTACAAATGCTGTGCATGATTTAGTTATTTATAATGAAATTTAAAATTATATATGCCATAAGCACAAAAAATCATAGTAAGACATGTTCTCCCTCCTATGGACACCCATAGCAGCTAGCAAAAATACCCAGAATACTACAGTTTATTTTAAATAACAAATGTATATGTTATTTAAAGTCTTTTACTCTAAAGAGATATTATTCAAGTAGTTTTGGAGGGAGAGTGGGAGAATTAACTCCAAGAGAGCTTAATCTGAAAAATAAATTAGATACAGATTGCTACACCAATTGTGTAATCCACTGTATCAAAAGTAATTACATGCAGCAATATTTTATTTTTTTTAGAAAATGGGAACAGGTCAACAGGATTAAAATATGAAATTTAGTATATGATTTTGGTTTTTCTTTTCTTTTTTAAACTTTTTAAAAGTAAATGCTTTTAAATTGTGTTTATACAATATAACAATAATAATTTATGAACAACAATAGTCAGACAAAAAATGTTACATTGAACATTAATTTTTGGTTAATATTCTAAAAAAAAAAATATTTATATATATATATTATATACATAAAATAATTATATGTATCTATCAACCTATGATAAGGAAATTATTTTATAATTTTTATGCAAAACATAAACAAGTATTTTACAATATTTTATAAATCGAATATTACCGTGTAATTGTTTTAAATCTTAACTCGGTACCCACTCAGAAAAATTCACATATTGTTATAATTTTGAGGAGGTCTTTGTGAATTTGATCTGTAAGTGGATGGCCTTGAAAAGGTGGAGTCCATTAAATTAGGTGGCGGACCATTTCGCATGCCATTTTGATTGTTTCCATATTGACGAGATGGCCTATTATTTTGTGTATTGTTATTGTAAGGATGTGATTTATTGTAATATGATCGTGGTTGTTGATTGTATCCGGCTGTGTTTGATGGTTGATGTATAATTGGTCTATTAAAATTATCATTAGAAGCTGTTTGAAAATTAGTAGAAGAACCATAATTTGGATTAAAATTATTATTGACTCTAAGATCAACATCTTGATTCATAGGAAAGTTGACATTTACATTACTATTAATGAATTGATTTCTACGCAAATCTTGATCTTTTTGAAGGTGTTTGGCAGCATATGAATAAATTGGATCTTTATTACTTTCAAAAGATATATGTTGCCGTACTTCTGGAATAGCACCAGAATGAAGAAGACGCATTAATGATTCTCGACCTTCTCTAATTGCATTAGCTAATGGTGAATTTTGATCAACTTTTATCATTTGTCCATATACAAGAAGAGATTCTGGCTTCAATTCACTAGCTGGTCTAGAACCTGGTATCAAATCCATTAAGCTTTCAACGACATTATTGACTACATCACTGTCAGGGCCAAGATTTTCTTCAGCATCATCTTCGATTATTTCATCATTAGTCTTATATTCATTCCAAAACTTTTGGAAATTTTTAGGAATAGGTTTAGAGTAAGGGATTTTCTTAATTTGTCGAACTCTAGTTGTTTCTTCAGTAGATGCAATATCTAAAAGTGGTATGGTATTATTGTCCACTAATGTTTTACTGGAATCTTCTTCATCAATATCTTCTAGACCCATTCCAGGAATAGTCGATTGAGCATCAGCACACATATTATCTGTTTTTAACATGTTAGAAACTGTATTTACTGAGTGATATTTACCTGTCATTTTATCTCCCGGTCTATTTCGAGTCCAAAACTTACAAGTGTAATCATTTGAACCAGAACACAAAACCTCACCTAATGGATGCCAAGCTAATGACCAAACAATACTATCATGAGCTTGATCAACAGATCCAACAAATTTATCAACACCCACATTCCAAAATAATATAGCACCATCAGAGCCACCACTACAAAATAAGTTTTCATGATATGGATGCCAGGCTATAGTACTAGCTTCTTTTTTGTGACCTCTGAATGTTTGAACTTCGTGAGAAAGATTTCTAATATCAAATAATTTTAATAAGTGATCTCTGGAAGCAGACACAACCCAATTACCATTAGCATTCCATTTAACATCCATAACTGTACTTTTATGAGCGTGTAAAGTGGCTAGTGATTGACCAGTTTTTGGGTCCCACAATTTAATTGGCTGTTGATTATCTTTACTACCAGAAATTAAAAGACCTTTATGTGGATGCCAATCAATGCATTTTACATCTGCCCCATGTCCTCTAAGTATTTTTTCTTCTCTGTTAGTAAAAAAGTCCCAAATCCGTATGGTTCCATCATCTGAACAAGTTGCAAATTTATCGTCTGATTGGCTAAAACTTATACCTCGAACAGCTTCATTATGCGCTTGAAACATCTTGACATTATTCATATTTGATTGCCAATACTTTATGAAACCAGTGTGGTCACCAGTGGTCATCCAGTTACCATTATGAGACCATACCATTGAACGAACAGGTGAGTCATGCGCTTGTAAAATAGTTTCAAAATTGAACGTTAGTCCATTCCATAGAGTAAATTCTCCGCTGGACGCACCAGTTATTAAACGTCTACCTTCAGGTGTCCATGCTAAACAAAACACAGGACACCGTACTTTATTAGTAACTGTTTTGACAAAAGCAGTAGTAACAGAATTTACAGAGTTATCTACATAACACTGTGGAGGTAAAAGTTGAGGTGTATACAATATATCTGGTTGTAAAAATGGTCGATCTCTAAAATCTCGTTGCCAAACACGATTTTGAAGCATCCGAATTAGTGATGCATTGTAATCCACAGTCTTACGAAGACCTGATTTCCTCAAACGTTTGCCATCGAAATCTACATCAATTGGTGGAGTACTTTTGTTTAGTTGATGTCTTGGTGGTCCACCCAAACTCGGGCCACGAATGTGTAAGGGTATAGGGCCTTGAAACCGATAGTTAGTCGGAATAAATGTATTGGTTGAAGGCGGCGGAATTGAAAAGTTTATTGGAGGTGGAGGTACCAAAAAAGAAGTATCCACAGTAATGGACATGTTTGTAACAATTTAAAACAAATATCACTAAATCTAAGAATTAAAATATGTCATTACCATAGTGGCTACTTCCAAGTCCGTCGCGAAATAAATATTTTAAGTAGATCTAATAACATAACACAAATCAAAAATCACTAACACACTACACAGCACACATGGACGGCGGTACGAAATTGTACATAATATTCACTAACCAATATTTAAGTATGCCGATATTCACTAATATGACTTATGATTCAAGATGGTCAACAAACAACACACAAAATACTGAAAGTCTGAAAACTGAAATACAATTTGTACACCATCACCATCACGATCAGTATGAAGTGGATGAACGATGAAGAATAATAACGCACGATGCGTCCCTAATCACTATCAACAGCGACATGGAATAAAAAAACTATATAGTATTTTATTCCAGGTATTTTATAAGCATCAACAACTGTAATCCTTAGATCATAAATTCATATCACCAATCATATAATATTTATAACTAATAGACACGACAGACACCGACACGGAGACGGACTCGGACTGTAGTAGTGTAGACGTGTAGTCCCGAGTCCGTGACTGCTCGTAGATAATATAGAATTATAGTCTATAGAGTATAGACTATATTATTATAAAATCAATGGTCAATATTATATTGAACACCAGAACACGATTATATATTATATCTTTAATCGTGGTATAGAATATAATAAATATTATCTATGTATGAACTACCAACTACCATATTGAATAATATAAATTATCATTAACCAAAAAAATTATCTCTATTCTGAACCTCCATTGTGACTTACGGTTTTATGTATTTTAAATCGTAGACTATTATATTACGGATCTTAAATTGTCTAATACTTTGAAATTAGGATATACAGGTAGCTTTAATAGGGAATGGAAAAAAAACTCGGAGGAAAATTTTTTTTTAAACTTGGGACTTTTTTAATAAAACTAAGTCTCCAAGATTTTTCTTAACACTAAAGCCTAAAATATTAAGTTACAACGATAATAATTTATACAATGGATTTTTTTAAATAAATATTTTTAATTTTTTTTCTATTGTGTAGAAATTTTCCTAACAAGTCATCCAAGTTAGTGATATAATATTATACCTAATGTATGTATATTATTTTTAATAATATTATTGACACATTGTTTTTTAAATATATCTTTTGTATTTATTAGCTACTATATCGTTACATAATTAATAGCTGTTGTCTTAATATAACATCAAAACTAATAGAGCTAAATATTTACTTATTTATAATCATGAACAAAACATCGTAGCTAAATTTAAAATATTAAAAGAGTGTGCAAATTTAATTATTTGTTCTAGGTACATTTCAATTTTGTACTAAAAATCCTAACCAATTATTCACATTTCATGGTGTTCAAAATCATAGCAATAATATTCAACCTAACGATGATCGTATACGTAACGACGACCTACCTACATGTATTTTGTGACTACTTCTTAGAAACTTATGAGATGACTAATTTGTGGACATCTATTTGGACTGAATTTTCTAAATCTACGATTCATTCAACTTATTATGTTGTGAATCATTTCATTCCAAGCTGAATATTATGAATGGAATGTAACATCCTTTAAATATTTGCCACGGATTTGCCTATAGTGTTGGCACGTATTAGGGGTATCCAATTTTCTATGACTGTCGCATAAATACGATTGAATTTGCTGGATGGCTTTGGTTATTTTGACTTTGAGGGCATTAATTGTTTGCATCATAGACGATGCGATTTAAGATGCAAAGGGTTAAATCGCACATTTATGTCGCCGTCGCGCGATATCACCACGTCCTCAAATCGTCACGAGGACATGTGATTTTAACAGGACGGTGCTATGTGTCACAGAGCACATGCAAAGTTTAATGTACAGGAAAAAAAAAATGTTAAATAAATAAATGTTTAATAAAGTCGAAATAACTATCGTGGATATTGCCGGCCACGGAATCGAACTTGCTACCCTCGTAACTCTAACAAACTGCAAACCTATTCCAATCTACTATGATACAGTTGATACACTACTAAAATATCCGACGGAAGGTAACATACTAACATGGCATAAGACTAATAAGTGTACCTAATCTCATTTTATAGAATGGTTGGAAAGGGAACTTTTTAAAGTTTTTTATGAACGTCTGGAGCTTTATTTTCGATTCATCTGTCATCCGTAGTCTAGCTAGTAGCTATATATTTGTCTTGACATAATATGTAACTTAACAGTTTACATTTGACTATTTGAGTACCTAAATTAGTATAATAAATTAAGAACCAATAATATAGGTAGATAGCAAGATAACAATAGCAAACAAAACAAGTTATTTGCATATATTTTTTTCTAATAATTATTGTTAAATAAACTACACTTAGAAATTGTACCATTTAAAAAAAAGTTGATCACCACTGCTATAAACTTATGAAAAATAAATCTGAATTATTGAAAATTAATAAGTTGAATACATTAATTTTAATTTTTACCGATCAATAAATAATAATATATTATGAATGTTTTTTTAACACGCAGTATTTAATTATTAATATAATTTATGGTCATCAGTTACTAAACATTGAATAAGGGTAATAAGGAGGATCTATCGCTTTCATCATTCCCCCTCCCTATTTGACAGCCATTGCCTGTGATACTAACTGATGAGTTTTTTTAACCTTGCTTCACTCATATAATATAGTTTGTATTTGATGACACCCAACATTAAAACATACCCTATTTGGAGACATTGAATTTTAATATACTAATATATTGTATTGCACAAAAATCTATGGCGAATGACATTGTCACAAGTAACTATTTTAATAATTGTATTTCAATTAGTAATTAACATAGTATTAACTATTAATCCAACAGGTATCGACCAGATTATAGCCATAAAACCAAATACATAACTGTTAAACTATGTAATAATAGGATAAGCGATAGTGATGCCTAGTGTATTATGTAAACATAGACAATAGACCTTCATTAACTATTTAAAAGTATTTCTTTATACCAAGTACTATAGATCTATGCTTATAGTCCTCAAGTTACTACCCACCTAGTTATGCCTACGACGTAGACCTAGAAATGTGACCTGGGTAATAATTTTTCCTGACATGAATTGTTTTCCCAGGTCGCTCCTTTATGAGTAATGACCATAGTTAAATAAATATTTTAGTTTGTCGTAATATATATATATATATATCTTATAGGTGAAAAATTAAATATTCAAATTCATATTTCATTGTACGTTTTGTAAATAATTGAGAACTCTATTGTTTTGTATATTAGTAAACAAATGTTTAATCTTTTAACTTCTTAGTATCCAATGTCTATAACAATTATAATAAATATTTGTTTATTAACTTGCTTTTGTGTCTATCAACTTTTGAACCTCAATATACTTATACTAGTTCATATAACAAAAATTATGAACAATTTGTTTAAAAAAAAACATATTTGATATCTCAATAAATTAAATGGTTGACAAAAAAATATAAAATAATCTACTAATATCAATAAAAAAATTGTCATGAAACTCAATTATCATCCTGCGGAAAAATCTTGTATGGATTTAATATAGTCTTTGGGTCAATAGTATTTTTTAATTTTTTCATTAAATCAATTTCTAAATTGGTTTTTGAATACTTTAAATATTTACTCTTTAAAAACCCTATTCCATGTTCAGCACTTACACTTCCTTTGTATTTACTAGTCCATTCATAAACATAAGGTTCAATGGCCGAGGCTATTTCAACATTATGTTCAAAAGTAGCCACATTTAAATGTAAATTTCCATCACCTATGAATATAAATAAAATACAAATTAGTTCATTAATGTGTAATATTATTAAAACTATAAATACAAGATTATTACCTAAATGTCCATAGCCACAAACAGCTTTAACATCTAGTTTTTCTAATCGTTTCCTTATATCAGATACAATCTCATAAAATAATTCATGAGGTAAAGTTATATCATATTTATAGACATATCCATATCTTAATAAACTTTCAGGAATATTTTCTCTTATCTTCCATAAATTCTAAACATTTTCAATTGTCTAAGTAAAATTATTTACTTTGATGTTCATTTGTTTATTATTATATTGCCTCAATAGATATTCATTACTTGAATTAGTGATGGTTGGTCTGCTACAGTAGCATCTAAAATTATTTCTTCATCTAAAGCTTTTTCTAAAAATTCTTGAATAGAATGACTGATATAATTGTTATCACTAGATAATTCTACAAGAACGTAAAATTCCAGATTGTCATTTATTGGACACTTGATGCCAATATTTTTTTCCACACTCTTTATTGCTACTGAGTCCATTAGTTCAAATGATGAAAGACTAGCAGTAAATTCTTTTCGTACTAGTGAGAAGAAACTTAATACTTTATCAAATGATTCTAAGCCTGTAAATAAATAATAATGAACACAATCAGGTCAGTCATTGGAATACAAGTAATTTATGTGTTCCTTAGGATAGTAAAATTAAATAAAGAATATAATTACCTATTTAAATTTGATAGCCATAAATTGTTTATAATTAATTCAAAACTATTGTGATGTCACACAGGGACAAGAACATAATTAATTACACTAGAGAACTAGGGAGATAGCCTGGGGTGGTAAAATATTGAGTAATTGGTGAATTTTATACAGAATTATACAATGAATTATTTTTTTTTACATCAAATACAATTAAATATTTCTAAAGGAAACAAAACTTAAATATTTTTGAATTTAAATGTGTTGATTAAAATGAGTGATGACAGAAAACATTTAAGGGGTTCTGTTTATAAAAAGCTTTTAAATTAAAATTAGAAAAACTAACTCATTAGAAGTAAAATAAGATTCTAAGCATTTTGTTCTAAGTAATATAAATCGAATTAAAGCTGGCACAGCTTCATATTAGTTCAATTGAAAAAGAAATAGATCTCTACTATATCCAAACTCTATTCATAAGTTTTTAATATTGCAATTAAAGAAAAAAGTTGAGCAATGAGCATAAACATACAGTAACTTTTTATGAGTTTTGAAGTAAGAATTTTGATATTTAAACAAAGAATATTATTTTTATTCAAATATACCTAACCTATTATTATAATTTTTTGTATATACATAATACAATTTTTTAAATATTTAGATTAAATTAATTTTAAGCTATTATCTGTTTACAGAGTGACTGCTACTAAGACATTTTGTGGCGGGCCAGGGCAACATTTTTGGTGAGGCTCTTCCACTAAAATTGTTTTATATTAAATATTTTTTTTCAAGAATATAAATAAATTATTATCATAACTCATATCTCATAAGCCTATAAGTAAAAATGTATATTACTGCATTACAATAAAAAATTTTTGTCATACAATAACACTAATAACGGTTTAATTAAACATTCTTTTTTTACATTATGCCAGAAGAATGGTGTTAAAGTATTGGCTTAAAGGTCGCCACACACTGCAACGGTAGCTGTGGCGGTTACGGCAAAATGATGCCGGACTCAATTTTACCGCCACTGCCAAAACAAAAGAATTTTACATTACCACCACTGCAGTGTGTGGTGACCTTTAAGAAGGAAAATATTTATTAACAGGCCTGAATATAATAACTTAAAAAAAAAGATGAATATAGAATTTTTAACTCACCAATAAATGACACATTAACAAATTTTGGGGTGTTTGGACATTGAATAGCGATTTTTGTAATAACTCCCAAGGTTCCTTCAGAACCAATAAACAAATGTTTCAAATGATATCCAGTATTATCTTTTTTTAATGTATTAAGACAATCTAAAACTTGTCCATCAGCCAACACCTAAAAGCCATAAATTAACAATGCAATTATTATACTTAATTTAGTAATTATTTAAATTGTATAATTATAAACAAAACTACCGCTTGTAATCCCAATACGCTTCCTTGTAAACTTCCATATTTAATTAATCTTAAACCTCCTGCATTAGTTGCTAAATTACCTCCAATCTGACAGGTGCCTTTAGCACCCAAATCAAATGGCATTATAAACCCTTCGTTTTGAACATAATTCATCAAATTTTCTAATACACATCCAGCCTGACATACTAAAACACCTAAATAAACTCAATTTATAAAATCTAACTCAATGTTATTTATTCAATAAGTATAATTTTGGCATTAAATATTTATTGTTTATGTTTACCTGACAATTTATTAAAGCTAATAATTGAATTCATTGCAGAAGTGGACAAAATTACTTCATCAAAAACTGGAACACTACCACCAACAAGACCAGTATTGCCACCTTGAACACAAACTGCTATACTGTGCTTATAACAATATTTGAGAATTTTTGATACTTGTTCTGTTGTTTTTGGTTTAAGCACATACTTACTAAAACCTATGCATACAATTTATTTATTATTAAAATAACAATCATTGGCATTTTATATACTTACCAGAAACAGATTTTAACCAATCTTCATTGTAAGATTTTACTTCTTCACCAGTAATAAAATTGTTAACACCTAAAAGGTTTTTGAAATAATCAACATCTGTAGAGTCTACCGTAGCATATGGGCCTTTTTTTAAATAAGGAAATCTATCTTTGGTTAACTGAACATTTTTAAACAATGATGCCTTAGAGGAAAGCTTGCGAAGATTAAAAAAATTAAATTTCATTATAATAGTATTAAATTAATCAAATTGAAAACAATCAAATTAATTAACATACAATAAAATAAAGGTACATAATTTTTAGAAATTATTGAATAGTTTTTATGACGTCAGTTAATCAAACTTTTAAATTTTTTGTTAATTCCATATAGTTATAATGTAATTTTAAAAAAAAAAACTGAAACAAATATTTGCTAATGGTTTTTCATTATCGGACTAAAATATTTTCAAGTATCAGATTTACCAAATTAATTTATTATAGAATACGCTACACCTTAATAGTTGATGTACTATAGCCACAAAATGTATTACCTAGTATACTATTATCTAAGTAGCTTTTTATTGCTCGTAAAACGTGGGCATACGTAAACACGAACTTTATAAGTAAAATTGATAATCACTGTTCTCTGAGATAACGTTTGAATTTGATGTGTTTCAGTGCTTGAACTTTGAACTACAAGGAAACTAATAACGTAATAACTTAATTTTACAGCAACTTGTTGACCTTGGTTCGAAGTCGTGAATCGTGATATTCATTTTTTGCTAATAACAAAAACAATTTAGAATTAACAAGATATAAATAAAACAGTTTAACGGTATCAAGCATATTATCTATGAATTCTTATAATATAAGATATTATCATATAAACGTATAAACGTATAAACCCATAGATAATAAAGCACAATATATATATGTACGGTACTATAACAACCTATACTATGAATAATAATAATAATAATAAAGCCCTTTTATACCATTGATCTATTATTTTTATAATAGGCCAATGGTTTATACAGTATACACACTAACACACTATAAACAGTATAAACTATTGCATTTAAAATATATTATAATAAAATTATGGTTAGTTAGTTTATATGTTTAAGGTACCAAACTATCAAGACGTGTCAGAATTAAAAAAATATAAATAAAAAGAACAACTCTTAGTAGAGTACTATGATCAGTCTATGAATGGGCCCATGTAAAAATCGGGATAATAATTACTGGGACCCGTGTACTATTCTGGACAGAATATATCAAGGAATAACTTTGATGAATAAATGATAAGTTGTGGGAAGTATCATTTAAATGAATTAAAATATATAAATTGGGATACAAATTTGTTGGAATTAATATTGGGAAGGAACCGTACCTACTTTCCAGGGTAGATTTTCTCAGGAAAATATTACAGAATAGTAATAGTACTAGTCGGGAAAATATAACCAAAAAACAGCTGCTGTGCATTATCATTAATAGCGGTTCTATGGTAATATTAAATACTGATAGCATAAAATAAATTTATTTATTACATTTACTTAAAACTAATAAATAATAATAGTTAT
Organism: Diuraphis noxia; assembly: GCF_037042655.1. Lineage (NCBI taxonomy): Eukaryota > Metazoa > Arthropoda > Insecta > Hemiptera > Aphididae > Diuraphis > Diuraphis noxia. The sequence continues at coordinate 74,297,990 of NW_028301713.1, forward strand.
TAATTGTTAAATAATAATTATTAACTAAGTATGGCAAATATGCAACAAATATGTTTACCACTTTACATTGAGAATCTCACTATAATACAAATTGTACTATAATTTGTCACTGCAATACAAAAAAAAATCCTAGCAACTTAACATTAATCATATACTTTCATAATTAGAATGAGGGGAACCGCACAAATTGGACAGTTATTTTGAATCCCAGCCATTCTTCACATCCACATACAACTTTATGTCCGCAAGGCACAAGGCATTATAACATCTGTACTTGCTTGGTTACAAATTATGCAAGTTTAGTGGTTTGGTTGCAATGGTTCATTATGATTGTAATGTGCATCAGATAAATGCTGTCTCTCTTCCTTCCTTTCTGCAGCTATTATTTCTACATATTCTGTTTCAATTGGGTCCACATCTTCTGGAATCGCATAGTCATTTTCATTGTCTATAATACAAATTTAATGCATTTTTTGAATATAGGTTTTACATTTTAAAATAAGTATATTAAAACTGTACCTAGCAAAACAAGTGGTTCTTGATGCTGCTGGCCTGATACATGAATCTAAAAAATTTTAGTTTAATAAAATTATGTTATGTAATATTTACTAAATTCAGTTTTATAAATAATATTATTACTTAATTCGTTTAGTGTGCTATAAACAAAACAGAAATTACTTAATAAATATTAGGTAACATATTTCATAAATGTATGCAAACTTAGATCCTTACTAGTAAAGTAGTAAATATTTTAATGTTAAAACTTAAAATAGACAAATAAAACAACTAATAGAGGTAATATAAATATAATTCAGGTTTCACTAATCAACCTCTAAACATTTCATAGAGTAAATTATATTATTTTAAAAAAATTCATAATTAAAAATTGAAATTTAGTCATGGTTACTCAACAATTTCTAAAGGTTTGGATGCATCACTTGAAACTTATCTTTTAGACGTCCATGAAACGATTCAATTTTATTATTGGTACGCCTTGCTATTCCGTATACAGTACACGTGTACTGAAAGCAAATACTCACCTCCATTTTGATTATTTAACCAATACCTGAAACAAAACAACATAAATTTAATTTAAAATATAAAATTTATCTATTGACATATTGTTATACACATAGGTGGCAAACCTTGAAAAATAACTAAAAAATGGTGCCATATCCATGAATATGTTCTTATCCCTGGCATATTGGCAAATTACTGAATACCCTTCATCTATTTTATTTGTAGGTAATAATGCCAATACACAAAACATCTGCACACAAAATTGTGCATCCAAATTAGATTTAACAAAGTGTGTTAATCCTCTTGTTCTGATATTTTTGACTAGTGCCTGAAATAACGAGTGAAAATAAACAATACTGCTTAAGATTTACCATACTTACAAAATAAAAATAATCTAATAAAGAAGTTTAAACTTTGGCAATGAATTATTTATAGATTAATTATTCAATTTTTTTTCCATTTATCGATTAAATGCCAGTAGTATATATGGAAAAAAAATTGTAACTATTAATATATATTAAAACAATTTTTATTTAAGAGGATGCTACATCCAGATGCGTTGTCTCTATCTTACAAATTCAGAACATACTAAGTTATACATTCTGAATAATCTATTTAACTCAGTTATGATTAAAAAGTGTATTACTTATTTGTATTCAAAGGGCACTGCCCATTAATTATCAATAAATAAATGAATTATGACTACATGTTTAAATAATCATTAAAATACCTGTAGGTACATAATGGAAAAAACAAGAATGCTGATCTGCATCTGGATAAACAGATTTAAAAGCATTCGGTAATCCAGATTCAAAATCAGTCATTATATTTGCTGGCATTATAAATGGAAATAATCCTTTGCACTTGCTTAATAATAGAGTATATATGCCTCTTCAGTCTTTGATTCCATCAATGCATAAACAATCGGTATGGACTAATAAAATATTAGAAATTATCAATGTATATACTTACTAAAAAATGGTTAGCTTTAATTAACAAAACTCACGTGGTTTTGGTATATTAAATGTATGATAAAAAGTTGACGGTTTGGTAGAGTTGAAGGCACAACTTTAAAAGTTGCGTCAGCAAGCAATTCATTACTACCCAAGAATAACAATTTTTCTAATAATAAGTGTACTGCATGCAAAAATTATTGAACATTTCCCATGTGTATCTGTAACCTTATCTTGGAAGAAGGGCTGTTGACAGCACATATAATGTCGCACATTGAAATCCAGGAAGTTTGCCAATTCGCTCAATGATGATGGTAAAACTGGCATAGTTGTGCTCCTCTAGCTTTTCTCATCTAGATCTCAGCCACTGGCCAGGGGTATAGGGTTGCAACAGTGCATTTCTAATAAAATTTATTTTAAATAATTGTATTATCATTTAAAAGTTTAATTTATTTCATTTTACAATTTTAGATCAATATTTTAATTTGTTTATTATGTCTTTCTTTATATTAGGGATGCAAATAAATATATTAAGTATGGGAACAAATGCATTTTCAAATAAAGTTTTAGAATTAACTTTTTTCGACCTGAATTTGTGGAATATTCTCGACATATCCATACATATCCGTTCAAACAATTTGCTCTCAAACATAATTTAAGATAATGTCCGTGATCACATTTTGGTGTATTGTTTTTGGCAATTAGTATCCAATAAGACTGCTATAGGAACATCCCCTTGACGTTTTCGCTAAAAAAGCTCGTAAATATCAATTAAGTCGAGTTGCATGTTTTATGTTTTTACACAGTTATTAGGTATAGTACACAAGACACAAGTTCGCAACTACTGGGCAACTGCTAGGCAAATTCTGATTCCACTAAAATGTTGAACATATATATTCGAGTATATATTTCTGGAAAAAAAAATGTTTGGTATTTTTAATTCAAAAACACGATTTTTGAAAAAACTTAGCATTTTGAAGTTTTTTTACCATAACTTCCAAAATAAGTTCGACCGGGTTTTTTTGAAAGCAGGCACCTACCATCAAATTAGGCAAGCAAAAACACACATTTTGAAACAAAAATATCGCTTGGAAGCTAATAAACTGCATTTATGCCAAAGATATAATTTATAATTAATATTTAAATTCATGTTTACCTAATCATTTCTTCATCAATCAACATATTATATTGTCCGGACTACGGAGTCTTGTTGTCTCGTTTTTAGAACGGTCTTTCAGTATATTTGCCTGAATGCTTTTTTTTAAATGTCGTGATTGTGTTCTGTGGTCATGTTCATGAGGGTCATGCATATGTTCCTACAACTCAACAATTGTCTCATTCGCAAACATTTTAGCAGAGTCTTTGCAATATTTGGTTTTGCAGATCAAATATCTGTTAATATTAAAATATAAAATCATAAAAATTGAATACGATATTATAATGATTAGATTATATTTTATTTAAACTTACCGAACACTCTTATTTTTATGGATGCCTCCATTATTTTTATAAACAAAACCGTTTTTAATGTTTTTATTCATATTTTATTAATTTCAAACAAAATTAATCCAAAAGTCTTCATATAAATAAAATATAAAATTATAAATACTAAACTCATTACTCATATAATATATTATCAGTTACAGGGCAACTAATAAGTATTTATTTTATATTTAGATATTATATTATTATTAGGATTTATTAGGACTAAATAATATTCTTTATTGAATAGTTCATTGGTTCATTATCGATATCGTTTATTGAGCAGCAATTATTGGAAAACACAATTTAAAAATAACCTATAATTGATTTTTCGCGATCACGCACACGGTATACGGTCCAACCTGTATGTGTTGTCTCTGTCTTACAAATGTAAAACATTGCAAAAACTGTTTTGCACGAGTGAAAAATATTTATTCTGTACCATTAATTTTATTTTTTCGATATCAGAACTAAAAAAAAAGTTATTCAAGTATCAAGTTTGAAAAATTAAAAAATAATGAATTTTTAAATAATAAGTATTTTTTTTATGTTGCTGATATCGAAAAATTAAAAACAACGTTGCGCAGTACATATTCTTCTCTTTATAGTGTGCTTAGTTTGGATTACAACTTGAGTGGTCTTTCCCTCGCAAAACAGCTTTTGCAATGTTTTACATTTGTAAGGCGAAAACAACACATGCCACATGCGGGTATAGCGTCCTCTCAAGAGGTAATTTCTGGTAATAAACTTTGAACACATATATTACTGACATCAGAATATCAGATCGTTTGACTTCCAATATGATATTATAAACTAAAATATAAAATTGAATATGTAAGATATTAATATTTTAAAATTCTCATAATTCACTTAAAAATTAGAATATTGTAAAAAATCTACGTGAGAACACAAATAATGTTCTTACCTAAAAGTTGGAAAATAGGTCAATTCACTTAAATATCAAAACTAAAAGTATACTTTTGGAACAGTTCTATACTTTTATCTTAGTCCATTACAATTTAATACCTATATAAGTACGTATAGATAACTAGATTTTTATCTGGATACAGATACAATTATAAGGCCTGGAATTTTAATGCCCTAAAAATAACAAAAAAAAAATTGTCGGCTTATGTGTATAATAAAAACCTCTCAGTAAAACCATTCTAATCTGTATAATATAAATAGATACATGCGTATAAAATATAAATTCAAGCATATACATTAAAATAAATAATTACATACTATATAATTTAATACAATTTAAAAATGTACTTATTGGAGTAGATTTGGGGAATAATCTGGCATCTGCGTGTACGTAAAATACTCAAAATTGCAAACTTCAATAGTTCATAAGTTATAACCTTGGAACTAAGTCCGACCGACAAATTCTGATTGCACCGTTGTACTAACTCGTTGCAGTATACCAATAGGTTTCCGAAAAAATTCCCGAAAATCGAGCTAAACTGGCTACTATTTCGAATTGCGGAAAAAAAATCCCCCGACGAACGACCATGGAAAAAAATCCCCAGGCCGCAATATTTCTCACAACCTCATGAAAATGGTTGAACATTGAACATATATTTTTAAACGTTAATTAACACCTACTCGCAGTAAAAACATAGCATATAAAAATATTTCGAATAATTAATGCGTCAATAATACAAAATATAGATAATAATAATAAAATTAATAATAATATAATAATTATCAAACAATAATCATTAAACGTAGGCACCTATTCACAGTAAAAACATATAATAATATAATTTTTTGTAATTTTTTGAAATTTTTAACAAATGTTTATATGGTGTTTTCTATATACCAATCCTTTATAAACGGTTTTCGAGAAAATAATTTCTTGATAAACATATTTAATGGCATTATTGTTCAAAATAAATAACATTCTGAAAAAAAATAATTCCATTAAATAAAAGTCTTGTTGAGTAGCGTTCATGAAAAACATCGTTCATAGAAAATAGCGTACTGGTATTAATTTTCCTGAAAAATAATTTCCTGTTTTTTAAGGTCCTCTCTATGAATTATCATGATAATATATTATATAGAGGGTTACCAGTTACCACTGAATATATGAAATTTCATATTATATTCTGTGGGGTTACTTTTTGTAGTTAATTGCATTATCTGTGGTATTGCAGCTATTATATTAGCTAGAGTATTATAATTATTAATATTATTATATAATTACTCTAAAGTCTATGCATTAATTATATACATCAACATATTATTATATGATTGCAGATGGTGTATAGACATTTTACCACAGAATATATGAATATTGAATATTTAAAAAAATTTATATTCTGCACCTGTTTTAGCCGTGGTTTTTGTTTTTATTTTTCTTTAATTTTCTTTATTAGTTCCTTATACTTGATTAAAAATGTACAATTGGCATTTTTTTTATCGTATAGTAATTTTAAACGTCTGTCAAATTCGTCTTTCATGGTATAAGTTTCGAAAAAAAATCAATAAAATATTACAAACGTCAATAAACAGTCGAATACGCTGAACACCGAACACTGAACATACTACACAGTATTAACATCTGCAGTACTGGACTACTGGAGACTGGAGTATCGCTCAAATAATTTTAGACGAATACCCACACCATCATAGACATAATAATATAATATTAACGTCATCATAACCAAAGCTTTCCAATTAATCATATCAGTCTAATAAAGATAATATTGATAGATTAGATAACTGTAGAATAACTTGTATCATAACTCCTTACTCTACATCACACACTTTTACAGTGACCAAAAGCATTTCGGGCGATTCAAACTTCAAACTGTCCGGACATTGTTATAGAATGACCGGTCATAGAAAATAATTATTACTTTACCCGAAAATGATGGGCACTGTGCACATTGCTCGTAACATATACATTTCATATTATATTCTGTGCTTTTACTACGAATATATTTACGAGTCTAATTTATCATTTATGTCTATGAGGTATATTCTCGTTTGCTGCAGGTTTGTTTAATTTGATAAGAAAATTTGATTCCGTTTTTCTAATACCATATTATCATCATTAAACCATCACGATTAAAAATATCTTTAATCGTGAGATCACCATGCAGGTAGGACAGGTATCACAGAATATAATAATATATAATGCATAATGGATAGGACTGATAGGAGATCAAGATTTTGACTTTACCATTGAACTTTATAAACATAATAACAGTATAACAATATATATATATTTGATATATAAAAAATATAAATAGATTTATATATTATATTTCATGTATTCTGTGGTTCAACGATCAACGAACTCCGCAGATTATATTATTATATAGATAATAAAATAGTGATAACAGCTGACGCCAAAAAGTCATGTTGGTTGTGGGCTCTACAGTGTTATCAATGTTAAGCTACATATAATTCCCACGAATATGACATATATATAAACATTATAACTTATTATCAACGAATTTGTATTCTATACTTCTATAGTGACTATAGTAAGTACTAAGTTGCTTGGTATATATTTTTATAACTATATGTATTATAGTTGTAATACTCCATATTATCAATTTATCATTATTATTCTGTTTCTATATTAAAGACAATTTTCAATTTTGTACTTTTGTCTTTTAATTGTTGTTCTTTTAGTACTATCCTGAATTTTTGAATCTCATTGATGGCTGATGGCCATTGACCACTGGCTATAGCCTATGTAAGGTAGTTTTAACTTTAAAGTAGTCAAGTTAAGAAACTGATGATCGAAATTCCGCGTTCTGTGATATATAAGCTATAACCGCTAACTTTTATTATTATACGTTTATAGTTTATACAGTAACTGAGTGTAATACATAAGTATTTAAATTTTATATTTCACTATTTAACTATTAATTTTTGATTTTGATCACTGAATTTGCCAAGTGATGATGATAAACTATTAAGTATTCATTTTATATTTTTCTCTACCTATTGTACATTACAAATACTGATAATTTTTACATATTTTAATTAATTCATTGTTCTAGTTTAGACATTTTTAGTCATATTTGAATTGCTTACATATTTTGATTCAAACTTTCAATTTTAATGTAGTTTTGAGCAATTTAAATTCTATGTTTTAATTCAACTTCAAACATATAATTTTATTGAAATGTTATAAGCAATAGAGTTGGTTACCAGAACATTTGTCAATTAACACATCAATAATAATGTCTTCAACAACAAATCGTCGAAACATTTTACAGTTGATAAGGGATCGAGAATCGAACGTAATTTAAACAACCCAACAGTATTTTTTATTGTTCTATTCAGTAACATTAATTTTAAAATTATGATTGATGATTAGGATCACATTCGCACAAAGTATGCATTAAAAAGTAACTTGAATTACAAATGTATTTCAAAACTTGGACTACTTACTCAATTAGAAGGACATCAAGGATGTGTTAATTGCCTCCAATGGAATGAAAATGGAAGGTATATGTATTTTAAAGTATCAATAATTTTAATTTTATAAAATTTATAATTATTAAAGCGTAACTTTTTTATTAAGGGTTATTATATGATTTTTCAGCACTTTAGCATCAGCATCTGATGACTATCAAGTAATATTATGGGATCCATTTTTACAGAAAGTTAAAACTACTATTAAAACTTTACACCGTGGCAACATATTTTCTGTCAAGGTAATTTAACACAGCAGTGTCTTACTGAGAGAATGTAGTTACTTTGCACATTCAACTGAAGTTGAGGAGTAAGGTTTTAGGCACTGGCAGCCTTCGACTCACTTTGGTTTGTGTGTAGTCACATTCTATTAGCAAATAAAGTAAATTTACTTAGTTATTAAAAATGAAAAAAAAAACAATTTGATTAAAAACTGTATGTAATAGATATTATTATTTTGTTGTATTGTAATATATTATATTGATTTTTTTTTTCATATATAGTTTATACCTAATTCTAACGATGATATAGTTGCAACTGGAGCTGGTGATTGGAGTTCACATACATATAATGTAACAACAGGTAAACAATTAACCAGTTGCATTTGTTCTCAAGGACGAATCAAACGTTTAGCTGTAGCAAATGATGCGCCTAGTGTTTATTGGTGTGCCTCAGAGGATGGATGCATTAGGTATGGTTTATATAGTGAATGTGTATGTTAATGATTTTATTTTTTAAATTTAGCTTTTATATTATCATATTATTATAATAATGTTAACACTGACAATGATTATTTGTTGATATTCATACAGTCAACATGATATGAGAATTAGCCATGAATGTCCTCACGGTAAATCTAAAACTACTTTGGTCACTGTATATGGTGATTTGGGAAAAAAGATAGAAGCTAAATGTCTAGATATTAACCAACTTAGAACTGAGCAGCTTGCAGTTGGTGCTAATGATCAATATGTGAGATTGTATGACCGCAGAATGATTCAATCGCTGTCATCATTTGCCTTGAAATATCCATATCCTAAAAAATATGTCTCCGAGTATAATGCTGCTTTAAATGATGCTAACAATGCACTTCAATATTTTGTACCGGGTCACATCCATTTGAATGACAATGATCCAATACCCAGAAGACAAAAAAGTTATGTTATTACTTATTTGACTTTTAGTCCTGATGGACAAGAGTTGTTGGTTAATTATGGTGGGGAATATGTATATTTATATAACTTAGCAAATCGAGCTGATAATGCATTTTTCAATATTCCCAAAGTTTTGAAAGTTCCTCGTAAGTTTCTTTATACAATTATAAAGTTTATATGTTATTTTATCATTTGTAAATTTTAAGGAGAAAACGGGGAAGGTTCTTCTACAGATTTAATAGATGATCCTGTTCCTGTTCCTCATTTGACACTACCAGATAAAGTAGTTCAATTAAAATTAAAGGTAAACAATTTACATTATAAATCACATATATTATATATATATATATTCACTATAATACAGTAAATAAATAAAAATGTTATAATTTACAGGCAAATTATTTATTTGAAAAAGAAGATTATACTGCTGCTATTAACCTTTATAATGAAGCTATAAGTATTCATAAATGCAGTGTACTGTTTTCGAATAGAGCTGCAGCCTATATTAAAAGAAAGTGGCATGGAGACTTCTACGCAGCTCTCAAGGACTGTGTTGATGCATTAAAACTGGAACCTAACCATATGAAAGCACATTTCCGGTTGGCAGTATGTCTGTACGAATTGGATAAGTTAAAAGATTCTAAAATGTATTTAGATCAGTTTACAATGAAGTACCCTTCATATAAAACTAGTGCCGCATACAAATGTCTTCACAGTGATTTGTTAAATGCACAATCTAATAAAGATAAATCTGATGGTAACTACTATAAAATTAATTTTGTTTTCATCTGTTTAGTTTTCTGTGTATTGTGTAAACTATTTATAATTGTATGTGTTCTCTATCTAGGAAAAAAACCCCGTGATATGTTTGATTCTATATCAAATGTTCCAGATGCATCACATATTGAACAAGCCCAAAAGATAAATATTGAGAAATATTTTCGTAATCAGGCTAAAGATTACGATCGCAGATATTGTGGTCATTGTAATACATCTACTGACATCAAAGAAGCCAACTTTTTTGGAAGGTGAAATTGTTGTTATTGTTATTATAATTAATTTTTTAACATTATTAATTTTATAGCCATAATCAATTCATAGTAGCTGGTTCTGACGATGGTTTATTTTTTATATGGGAAAAAAATACAGAGAATAATTTGCTCATACTGAAAGGGGATAGTTCAATCGTAAATTGTATACAACCACATCCTTCAGAATTTTTGTTGGCAACCAGTGGCATTGATAATGAAGTCAAATTATGGAGTCCATTGCCAGATGTAAAACCATTAAAAAAATTAAAAACTATGCTTAAAATTAAATTCAAACATTTAATGCAATGTTATAGGATGTGGATAATACATGTATAATAAAACAATATAGCACAACAGCTATGTTAAACCAAAGACGTATGATGGCTGATCCGTTTGAAGTAATATTGCGTAATATGAGAAGAACTGCGCAATATGGACCTGACAGTATTGACTTGGCCACTATACGTGATCAATATGGAATAGATCCGTTATCTGATGAGTTTAATGATTGCCGAATGAGTTGATAGAAACACAATTTATTTACTTTTTTTTATTAATATAAAATATAAATAAATAGTATCAACTGTATATATTTTTTTTATGTTACTTTATCGACAAGGATTGTCTGTTTTGCAATGTCCAACTTTAATTCAATTTCATTTACTTCTGGTAAACTCATATCACCAATCTGAAATAAAATATATATAATACATTTTTTTTAGATATAAATCTAATAAAATAGTATGATTTTAAACATATATTATAAAAAGTGGTATTCACTGTATGTCTACATATTATTTGTATTCAAATACAAAATATATTATTATAAAGTATGATTTTTCAGTCTTTATGAAATATTTTAATAATTATTAATTTTGAATAATTCTAAGATTTAAATAATAAATATTATTTTGTTGATTATTTTAATATTATGAATTTTGACAAACAAAACGCCGTGTTAATATTCTGTGATCTTTATATTTTAAATATAAAACTTGTTATAAGTGGATGCTGTATTTATTAATTTATTTACCGAAATAATGATGTTTCCATTATTTAATTTAAAAAAAAAATCAAATCATCAATAGAAAATAATTAATTTCCAATATAATATAAATTGTGATTGTTAACTATATTAAATCAAAGAAACTACAAGTCATAGGCGTGCGCAGGACATTTTTTGCTGAGTGTGCATAGTACAAACAGATTGAACATTTTAGTATGTTACCTAGCCACATAACAAGTCAAGCCAGGATTAATTAAAAAAAAAAAATTAATAATAATTTTAATAATTGTATTTCTTTTAAAAGTCAATGATAATGTTTATGTTAGTTACCCATGTTAATAATAATTTTAAAATATAATTCAAGATGACGTGTCTATATAGCTACTATATCTATTGACTATCACACTTCGATAACAGAAAACGATTGTCGATTTTAATCGTGTTTCGTATAATGTAGATTCGTACATATAAGCACTAGTAGCACTCATCGTGTGACCGCGGGTTTAAAAAAAAATTATAACTTAAAAAGTATTATTTATCTATCAATCTATTTCTAAGCTGAACTCGCTGGGGGTGCAGTTGCATACCCTGCACCCCCTGTGTGCACGCCTATGCTACAAGTATACTACAAATAGATATTTTTAATAGAAAAATTCATAAATCATAATAATATATAATGTGACAAAAACAATATTTTTGACACTATTAGGGCCAGTTGTACCGTCTCTGATTCAAGTTAACCGGAGTTTAATCGGCCGAATTTGCACGGTTAAATATCTGTTATCAGCTGATTAAGCGTAATCGAAGTTTAACCGTAGACGGTACAACTGGCCCTTAGTGTGTAGCCAGTGGTGTAGTGAACATAAACAAACCATGATGTGTAGCATAATATATTATATTTCAGTACTTGCCTAATCCTAATCCCCCTTTAATATAATGTATAAATGTATAATAGATAAATAAGCGACTTTAAATATAATGTTTGTTTCATGTAATTGCTTAAGAGGACGCTACGCCTGCATGCATTGTCTCAGTCTTACAAACTTAAAACATAGCAAAAACTGTACTTGCACGGGGCAGCTGTTCTTCATCAGTATTTATACAGTATTATCAGAAACCTAAAACTTAACCTCAATGCATTTTATTTTTTCATTTAATTATTAAAACTTAAAATTATTGGTTTGTGCCATCAAAAAAATAACGATGCTATGACACAGAAAAAGTTCTTGCCTATGCATTATGCAATTTTGATAATTCTACTATAAATACTAAGAGTGAGAGACATGAGAGAGAACAGTTGTCCAGCACAAGTACAGTTATTGTTATGTTCTACTTTGTAAGACGAACACAACACATGCGGGTGTGGCATCCTCTTAACATGATGTATCCAATTACTTAGTACTTACCATCTACACAAAAAATGCCCACCATAACGCCTAACCACCTTTACCACATCACTGATAAAAGTCCTTAAAATCACCAATACCCATAAAAAAATTTGCTTTCAGATTTTTAATTTGACTTTATACTCAAAGAGATTAATCAAATAATAACTGTAATAATTATCACAGAAATGAAAATTTGGTTTAACAGATAAGGTCCATAAAATAAAAAAATTGGAATCCTAAAAAAAATTGCTGAAATAAGCTCATTCTTTTCTATACACAATTTAAAAAGTAACACATTCAATGAAAAGAAATATAATATACTACTATAGCATTAGGTAGGTATATCATTATAAATACAATTTACAAATTAAAAAACTAATTACTTACAGACAGTAATAAATAATCAATATCCAATGTTAGTTGGGAACGAATTTTATCATCATCAGAATTTACTTTATAGTTTGGATCTCTAATCTTTTTAAGTTTTCTTAAGCTTTCTTCTGTTTTTTTTATTGCTTTCATTACATCATCGACGTAAGCTACATATCTAAAATAAAATGTTGTAGTATAAACAAATGTATTTAAATTTCACTATATTTTGATCTTTTTGGTTTACTAACTGTGTAACTATATGATCTAGCACTTGATTTTTACAATTTTTATTCTGTAATGTTTGTAATGTAGTAACAATTGATTTCATATAAGCACATGGTTCAGTGGGATAATCTCGATTTGTGTGTCTGAACAACCTTGGTACATCAGTTACTCTTATGACATGAGACATTGCTTCATCAGTCACAGATTGCACTTTACATTTACTCAAATTATTAATTAAGGTATTTAAATTGTCATTTACAATACTACCTGTAAAAATATGGGAGCACATCATGAAAATACAACTCACGTTTTAAATGTTAAGTACACTTACTTTTTTGTGATTCTAAAATATCAGCAGATACCTTTGTACGTAACAATTCTTCAAACATGAAATATATATCATTTAATTTTAAATAAAATGTATTTAAATCACTTTCCAAATCCTCAAGAAACTTAATACGGGTGCTAAAGTCTTTTAAATCAGTCTTGGATTTGGTATTAACATCTTCTGCCCAAGTCTGATATCTAGATATTAACTGTAATATTAATTTGAAAAATCTGAAATAATAATCCAAATTTAAATATTATAACAAACATTGTATACTCTTAATTATGTAACCTGTGGCTCAATTGATGTATGAAGATATTTGGATCTAAACAAGAACACATAGAGTCCCATACTGCTTTTGTGACTTTAAGTTTAAACATATTATCACTACATGACTCATAACTTTCATGGATCATGACGTTTTCAGCACAAAATCCAATCTCTTGAAATCTTGAATTTAATCATTTAAATCAAAATTATCATTTATCAAATTATAATACTATTACTATATAAAATTACCAATAATTTATGAAAAAAATATTAAATGTTTTAACTAATTATTTTTCTATTTATTTTATTTGTATATAAAAACAAGCTTGACAATACTTCAACAGATGATAGTATCACAGATTATATAATTGGACATGAACAATTTTTGGTTGAATGAGGTAATTTAAAATGGAATATGAAAATTAAGTAAGAAAATAATTAAAGATGAGTTATTGAAGCATTATTGTCCCACTTATATGGTTAGCTATAATACTAAAATGTATACTGTTGATATTTGTTTTAGTAACAATTACATAAATGCTTTAAGCATACTATATGTATGTTACACATTGTAATTATATTCAAAATATATTTAACTGTGGGTAATTTTATAGTTATATGTGAAAATAAGATACCAAACTAAAAATATAAATGTATCTTATTTATAAAATTGTATAATAAAAAATAGGTTAAGAAATTTAATTTATCCTCCCCTCTACCAGAGAGAAATTGTGATAGCCAGAAGGATCAATCTTTGTACATTTTTGTAGTTATATATTTCAATTTATTATATATGTGGGCTTACCGATATTGATAATAAATTGGCAAATTCCAGCATTTTTTAAAATCATTCCAACTTTGAACTTTGTTCAATGGTTCACTTTCATGTTGTGAAGCAGATAATTCAAACAAATGTTTCATAAATTCATTAAATGTTACTTTATAATTCTAAAATAGTAGATATACTTCAGGTTATGAGTTATTTATAAATTGTCACTTAAAATATATTTTAAAAAATCATACTTTTATAAAAACATCAGGTTCTCTGAAGTTATAGATACAATGCAAATTATTTTTTACTTGATCAAAGAATACAGGCCAGAAGCTTTTTGAAACAAAATTGAACTTGCAAAACTTGTTACTTCTATAAATAAATAATATATTTTTAATGTTGTTTATCACTATTGAAACGAATAATAATATTAAGTATGAAGCATACACATTATTTTGTTCTTCTGCAGCTTGAAGTAAATGTTTCAAATCTACTTCAAGAAATTTATAGCACTGACCGTATAATTCTTTTAAACCATCTTTACAACTCCGTAAATAATTTTCATTCAGTATTAACTTCATTGCTGGAGTCACAACTTCAGTCCTACACACATCTTCAGCATATGTTATTTTACCCAAAGATAAATAAAGTTCAAGAAAACATTTTACTGTATTTGCATTTGTTGACACTGAAGACACAAAAGCTTCATTCAATTTACTCATTAATAAACCATTTAGCATTGTTTGTTTCTAAATAAAAAAAAGTACAAACTTATTAAAATTGAGTCATAAAATTAGGTAACTATCTTGATAAAATATAAAATAAAATTTATAAGAAGATATTAGATATTATATAAATATACCGTCAAATGCACTGTTTTCAAAATATCACTGCATTTTTTCATACTTGACAAAAGCTGATTATATTCAGCCACAGCTCGAGTTAAGATGACTATATCACAATCATTTTGATCCGATAATAATTCATCTAATTTGTCTAAAGATTTTTGAACTTTTACAATAGCGTGAAATGCCTGTTTATCTTCACATAGTTTTTTATTTAATTGTATTTCATTATCCAGATAACATAATGTATTTTCCAAATTGTTTTTGGCTTCCTAAATGAAATTTTTAACATTGTTTTACTCATAAAAAAAACTTCATACACTATACAGTATGTAATGTCATACATTAACAGAGTTACTTAACAAACTCAATTCTGGTTTTAAAGTTGCTAATTGCTGGTCAATACCAATTAATCCCCTAGATAAATGGAAATATTTGTCACAATCATCATTGAGTGAATTTATCATTTTATTGCGTAAGTCTTTGAGAAAAATTCCCATTTCAACTCGCATGTTTTCTAATGTCATTTTATTTCGATTTTCTGTTAAAAATTCATCGACAGAAAATGATTCCTAAAACAAAAATATTATGTGGTTATAAATAATTTATTATTATAATATAAATCTATACTCTATACCACGTGATCACAGAAACAAAGAACACTTTAATTTTATGCATATCTTATAATTCATTTTGTAGAAGATGAAACAAGAGAATATGAACTACCTATCATTTTTTTCAATATATTCATTATTTGCATGCACAATACAACTCAATTTTTTTTTAATAAGAACTCCAAACAGAACCTTTATTTATTTATCATACTTCTGTTGGTCAATATTTTTCAAATAATTTTTATGTGGATACTAATTTGTGATATAAATACAGAATTAAAAAATTAATTTATGTACTTTCAGTTATAAACCCAGTGATTCAATCAAATTCATTGATCTTAGTTTGCATATTATTGAAGAAATTATAATTTTATTTTTAATAAAGTAATAAATTATTAATATATTACTTTGTAGTAATATTTTACTTATTAATAATAAGCATATTAGTCAAACATTTTGACTGTATAAAAATACTGGGACACTCAAATTTGAAATAGTACTCGTTAGTCAATTTTGAATGAAAAACATAAGTTAATGCATTATGACATGCAGCAAAAGAATTCAGAAAAAATGAATGTTCAATTGCTTAGTTTTTTTGATCTGCAAATCTGTGTAAAGGTACCCACTGTAGAAGTGTGATGACAGTGAATTATTTCTATTGAATTTTTACCACTTCACCTGGTATCAACTAAATACTAGATGTCTAGATTAATTAGAATAGATGTTATGAAATGCGTAAATTTATTTATAAATTATCAAAGAAATAATTATGTTTCAACACAGGCTGCTTTTTTCAATTGTTTCATGACGTAACGATTATTATTATATTTATAGTCATAATAAGCTAATACTAAAATATTAAAAATAAATTCAAGAAAAAATAATAAAGAGTGATTAAGGTTTTCAAATTGAGGAATATTCAGTTAATATAGAAAATATATATATTTTTTTTTAATATCCAAGAAAATCACAAAAGCATAATGATAAAATTTATATGTAATTAGATGTAATTTACATTGATAAAAAATTAATAACTACGGGCTACGTACATTTTGTACTTGCCAACTACTTATGGTGAAAATAACTACTACCTTATAAAAACTAAAACATGATTATTACCAGAATTATGACCTATACTAAAATAAGTTGATGAAAGCATGTAGAATTATGTTTTCAAAGTAAGTATTAAAAAAATTAATTTATACTAACAGGATATTAAGATAACACTCATAAAAGAATTTAAAAAAATACTAAATATTAGTATAATAGCGCTAAAAAAATATGATACTACAATAATCCAATGTCTTAATATCAATAGACATCTATGCCAATGTCACCAATAACTTTTGGATAATTAAAGTTTCTGCACTTTTGTTTACACATTTTTTGTATTTTGCCCAGTAAAACACATATTTTGAAAGTAGAGTAATATGTAAAGTATCTTCTAAACAAGATTTGTTACAAAAAAATAAGTACATGTACCTTTGAGAATGTCTGCATATCAAACATTGGAAATGTTATGTCGTTATCCATTTCAAAATTGAATGATACTCAAGGTTTTGTTTTTTATAATTAATGTAAATATTATTAAAAAGGATGTATTTAAGATGATTTAAACGACTAACAAATAACACGTAACTACATTTTAAAATGATAATATTTGATATCAATATATCATATTATAATTAAAACAATACAATATTATTGGAATAAAAGATCCAATCACCCAAATTAACGACCATTAAAATTGGATGACAATAGAAAATTAGTATAAAATTAAAAATTGTAAAATTACGAATTAAGATATTAGATAATAACACTGACTAGCCTGTGATAATATTATAGGAAACGAATGTATGATAAGATTGAAAACTGATAACAACTGAAGCCCTAACCACGGAATAGATTAAATTTAAATTCAATCTATTCTGTGCCCTAACACCCCTAACCAACCGAGGTCTGAGATAGATAATCTAGATTTCCAACGAAGAAATTAGAGTGTATCGATAGGTATCGATCTGATTTTGAGTATTCAGAAGTTACACGTTCAATATTCAAACGATACGTTCCGACTTGTATCGGGCTTCGACTTCGTTACATATCGAATTCTTCTTCTTGAAAATCTTTCTTCTCTCGCTACGGCCATAAAAAGAGATTAAATAGAAGGGCAACTGCTATAGAAAATATATTTTATAGTGCACAGTAATAATTACTAGCTGCGGCAAAATGTTAAATGACTACCTATAAGCCTATAAATGCATTTGTTCTGTTCTTTTCTTGTATACTATCCTTAATTTTACTGTACTCATGTTTAAAATTGTAATAGGATTTACGTCCGTTTATTAAATAAATACGATAATTTCAAATTAATGTACATGAAGTACGTAAAACGACACCGACACCCGAATCGTACATTTTATTAATATAAGTAATTAATGAGATAAACACATAGCTTTAGTGGGATAAATTTGTTTCTTCTTCAATTACCATTCATTTTAAGAGGACGCCACACCCGCATGTGTTGTCTTCGTCGTACAAGTGCGTAGCATAGCAAATTTTACGCTCAGCAGATCACGTTTATCTCCGTTATTTTAAAATTTAGAGAGAATTGACCAATTATAAAAATTAAAGGCAAGATTATTACCGAGTGCATCTCATAGGCTTTTTATTATATTTTAATTTTAAAGCGAGTAATGAGTATTTTAAAATTGTAAATAATTTTTATATCTAAAAATACTCATAACTCGGCTTAAAATTAAAATATAATAAAAAGCCTATGAGATGCACTCGGTAATAATATTGCCTTTAATTTTAATAATAGGTCAATTCACTCTAAATTTTAAAATAACGGAGATAAACGTGATCTGATGAGCGTAAAATTTGCTATGCTACGCACTTGTACGACGATGACAACACATGCGGGTGTGGCGTCCTCTTAAGAATCACTTACATACAAGTAGAAATGTTAAGATAAATCAAAATTATATGTGGGTCAATCCCGGAGGAAGTGCAACTCCGGGCCAACCCGCGGTGGAGCGGGAGCAAGCCCCCATTCTCCACCAATTTTCCAAATAATAGTTTAACATATGAATCACTACATAGGTGATATATCAGATGTTAAGCTGATAAGAACAGATACTACACTTTTGATCTTAGCCATAAGGCCGAGAAGCGATGCCGTTAAGCGCCCAAACACAATACTATAAAGAAATCCTTAGTAGTGTGACGTCTGGAGGCGCATACTAACCGAAGGCTCGTTCACTCGATTTTATTGTTTCTTTGGGCACAAATAACATCGTTCAGTACAACACTGTTAAAGTTTTATCGGTAATAATTGATTTTAATACAAAAAAACGACGTAATTTCGCTTGCATTTCGTGGGTGGAAATCAGTAATCGTACGTATGATACTGATAGGTTTATACGCGCCATCTATCGGTCATAACACGCATTAAACTTCTATGCTGTACGCTGCACACGTTTTCTAAAAGCTTTCATATGCAATATGAAACAATATTTGGAAACTACACCACAGAATAGATTACATCTAGAAAAATCTAGAAAATAGATTTAATCTATTCTGTGACTACACTATTTTATTATAGTATACATTGAACAGAAGATGATAAATTTAGATTTCAAGCGGAGAAAAGAGTGTATTGATTTGAAGTTGTGTGTTTTTGTATTGTCTGAATACTTTCATTTTTTTTCGAGAAATATACTCCGAATAATAATGTTAAGTAATATAATATATAATAATTGTTAAGTAATTTAACTTAAGTAATGAGTGTTTTCGTAGATTATAACTTTTCGATTTTTTTTATATTATTAATCAGTCCGACTCTTAGTCATCATGCCAAAAAAATGTGCCATATGCAATATAGGTACAGAAGGGGTACCGACTTTTATAGTCACTAAAAAGTAAAAAGCGTAGAGAAAATTGGGAATTTGTAGTTCCAATTCCCCTATTAGTAGGTGATCGAATTTGTCAAACACATTTTCCCAAAGCTTTTTGGATAAAAGAAAATATAAAAGACGGTTCAGAACAAACAAAACGTTCAAGAGTAAGTTTTTCAAACTAAAATGTATAATATGTGTTATATCTTATATAATAAAATAATATATTTATATAATACATTTTTTTTTTTTTTTTTTTTTTTTATTAGCTTTTAGTAATAAACTATAATAGCTCAAAAGTTAATATAGAAATAATATATTTACATTATTCTTTTTTAACATATATTTTTATAATAAGGTACTTTTAAAAGCAGATGCATATCCTATAGTTGAATATGAAGGTTTAAGTAATAATATTCCTGATACTGTTGATGCAATTGTCGATGAAGGCAATATACATACAAATCAACTGCCTTTAAAATCAAACAGTGTTGTAAAAAAACTGATTATTAGTCATGAGAATTCCAATGATAATTCTGATGAATTAGCTCTACCTATTTTGCCTATATCCACATATAATGTTTCTGGAATGGTAAATAGTAACATTAGTTTTATATTTTCGTTTTTCACTCACATATTCTGTCATTCATAATTTTGCTTTTTTCTTAGAAACAATATGAAAATAATAGAATTCAAATGTGTAGTATTACAGTTCATACAAATTAAGTACTTAGACTTAGTACAGACTTAGTACTACCCATGGTTGAAATATACAAGGTTATTGCATATCGACAAAAATTGTTATCATCAGATACAAAATGGCTGCGTAAAGGGATATCACAAATTACAATTATATCAATTTTTCTTATCATAGAAATTGGAAAATATGCTATATAATGTTCAAAATTACCGCTCATATATACTCGATTATGGTTGGCTCCCTTTACGCTGCCATTTTTGTTATTATCATCAAATATTTGGTAGAGAAGGGGTATATATGCAATAACCTTGTATATTTCAACCATGGTACTACCTTAGTACATCAACAATATCCTATAATCGTGCCAAACGAATAATTTTAATACATAATATTAAATTAATAAAATTCTAATGAAATTCTCATGAAATTTATTTGTAGATATTATCAGATAATATCTAGATCGTCTTACGTCACTGATAGATGGCAGTACTGGTATATAAGAGTTCCCTGTCCCGTCAATAAGAGCACGGGTGATTACACGTTAATCTCATCGAGTTGCATAGGGCTGGTCTCAATAATAGCACGAACTAAGATATACAGGACTGGAAACGACCAAATATCACAGGGAACCCAATGGACTCAAAAAAAGTACGCATCGATTTTTGGCGCACTCTATCAGTCAAATATATTACTCATTTTAATGTTGATGATATACATTTTCGAAATTTGATAATAATTTAGCAGTAAACAAAAAACAATAGGTAAATGTAAATTTAAATATTTATTAATTATGATTTTTTTATGACACTGTAAGTTTGGAACATTTTTTCTTTTTAGCGTTTACTTTTGCAACATTTTTATTTGCTATTTGTGTATACTGCCGCATTCGCATGGTGACATAGTACGATAAAATTGATGCTAATGTATCACACTTGTGTTGACTACAAGGCCACTTAATGCTTTTTAGCGTGTGTGCAAAGAAATCATCAATCGTCAAATTAAAAGCATCACTGTAGTCACAAAACTTTATGTAAAGATACTTTGGAATTTTTTTTTATGCTTGTACATCCTACCACAGAACACATACGCATTTTGTAATTAAAATGTATTAGGTACCTATATATGAAAATTAGATAATATGCATAAACTTTTAAAATTCCAAATGAAAAAAGTAGCAAACTATAAACGAAAATGTACATTTAAGTAAATTAAGTAAATAATTATAAACATAAATTGATTTAAGTTTAGAACATCAATTTGGCGGCAAATAAAAAATTAACTTGGTAATTTGGTAACATTTAGTACTATAGATGGCGCTCGAGATCGATGTGTACGATTAGCTAGACAATTGCCACGGACTAAGATAGTATGGACTGGTATCGACATGGTTGGGGAGTAGTAGAGGAACGGTCCTCAAATGTTTCGACACCGCCACTCCCCCGTCCTAAGAGGCCGCCGAAAGGTACAACTAGGGGTAAAAGCGCTCCTAGTGTCAAATAAAGTTACTAATATTGTATATTTAGATTTTAGATGTTTATATTTTGAACAAATTTTGGTCACCGAAATTCATCGACATTATGAATATTAAATTTTAATATTGTCCGTAGTTGCTCTTTTAATAAATGTTGATACAGTTTTTAAAATGCCTCGACGTTGTTCTGTTGTTAAGTGCACTAGTTTTAACAAAACATCCAATGTTCCATTATTTAAAGTATACGATTCTGACTTTGATGCTTGGAACAAAATTATTTCTAAAGTGAATGGAAATTATTTGCGTCAGGTTACTTATGTATGTGCTGAACATTTTTGCAATGACGATTTTATTACAAATTATGCTGTACCTAAATGTTTATCTGAAGATAAAGAAAAAATAGAAAGAGTAAGAACACCAGATAGGTTATTTATATCTGTATAACATATAATATATTCCTACTAGGTATTAAAATATTTTGATTGTATACCTTCAGGTATTTTTTATTTAATTAATAACAATAAATACATTTTTATTATTTATTAGAAGTTATTACTTAAAAAATTGTAAACATTTCAATTTTGCGTAGTCAGTCAGTATTGAGTACATTATAAATTATAATATTATTTGTGCAGTATAATATTATTAATATTTATTATTTTGAAAATTTGATTCATTGTGTTGTCTAATTAAAATTATTGTGTTTTTATAACACACGTGTAGATGGCGCTTTTACCCCTAGTTGTACCTTACGGCGGCTTTAGAAACATTTGAGGGCCACTGATAAGGTAGTCGATACCAGTCCATACTATCTTAGTCCGTGACAATTGCGGACCCATCCCCCGCGCTCCGCTGATCATGACGTTTCCAGTCCTGTATATCTTAGTTCGTGATAATAGTCAATTATACTATGATAACTGATGAGGATAAGCGATCTGCGATAACGTGTTTTTAAATAATTGTTAAGGCAGTTGTTATTTTCACGTCCGACGTGAAAGTATTTGTTTTCACGTCCTGCTCTGTGATTTGTCGTAATATTGATAAGGAAACCCGCGTAATTTTCAATTATTGATTTTATTTAATTAATAAAATAATTACGTAACCAGGGTGAGGGGTCCATGGGAATCGGACCCCCCGAAATTTTTAAATAGATCACCACAATTCAGAAGATACTTTACCATCTATATCGCCAAGAGTTCCTAAAAGAGGTCGACCATAAGGTAACATTACCTTTCTATATTATTAATATAGTTACATATTTTAACTATTATTAAATGTAGGTAAAGACAAAATTGTGATTGGTGTACCTAAGAAAAGAAAACTCAAGACAAGCTTACTTCCTTTTGAAAAACTTCCAGCAGATATAAGGCAGTATATGAAATATTCATTTGGGCGCATGTTTTCGAAAATCAAGTTTTAGAATGCCGAGTTTTAGAATGACAAGATTTAGAAAATCTATATTTTAGAATTTGAAACTTTTAGAAAATCGGTGTTTTAGAAAATAAAATAAAATGAATAAAATATTATACAGTTTTTAAATAAAATGCTGTCTTATTTTTTAATAGAATTTACGATACAGAATATAGAAATTATGATACTTTTCCAAATTTGTAACTATATAATTTATGTTTGATCGGGAAGACGGGAAATATCAAAATGCAAAATATTTATAAACATAATGCTTTGTTACTCAATAATCGTAATCAAATTTTTATTTTATTGATATAAACAACTATTCAAGAGAAAAAAGTACAATGAAACACGGAACAAAACTTATTGCAAATATTATGTAAACGAATAATGTATTGATGATTCTAATTCTAATTTAGATAAATTTATGAGAACTATTGCTAATAAGTATTAACAATTATTATATTTATTTTTATTATGAAAGAATTATTAGAAAATATTTTATATACGAGTAAACAGTAAAAAAAAAAAATTTTCTAAAAATTGAAATTCTAGAAGTTTTATTTTCTAAAACATAGTGTTTCTAAAACTTTTAATTCTAAAACTCGGCATTCTAAAATATGACTTTCTAAAACCTGCCTCAATACCGAAATATTATGTTGGTTTGTACATGACACTATTGCTAAATCTGCTGTATATCAAAATAAAATAATAGATGAAGAAGATGTTGAAACTGTACCTGAAAAGGTTTCAAATGCAGTTTTAGATAAGGCAATAGCAATCAATGAAATAAAGCGTTACTTATCTGAAGAGAGTTGGCATGGGTATACACATAGACACACTGAACCTATAAAGTAATCTTATCACAGTACCTATGTCAATATCCCAGAGTTGCTGACGACTAATTTAAATTCGTGCAAACGTGTATTAATTATTAATGAACAGGGTCCCACCCGTTTCCAGTATTGATTATCTATTTCGGTAGGGTATCGTCAACGAACCGTTCGTAAAAGTTAATTTTCAGTGCACTCAACTATAGTGACATCGACCGTATAGAACATCGTGTGTCACCAGCTTCTGGCCGGCTGTGTGTAATCTGCATCAAAATGACATCTTTTCTAAAGGTTGATGTGTGAACTGCAATAAAAAAAATAAAAAACCAACAATTTACTGCCTGCGAAAAAACTGGTGAAATAGATAAATTATACAAACTGTTTTATGTCGTACACATATCTACTGTATATATATACCAATAGTCGATACGATAATATACATAAGTCCTAAGTAGGTATATGTGTAAATAATATGGATAGGTATATGCAAATCACTTAACCATGTAAATTTTATCTAAAATAATGCCTACACATATGTATAGAATATTATTATTATTTATTATGGTAAGTAATAATCTTATCGTATAATTAATTATTATGTTATGTTTACGTACAAATAATTGGTATGGTAAATTCAAATGTATTTTTGAGTTTCACTACAACCTACTAAATATCGGTTTCTTTTTTTTTGTAATATAATAACTACTGAAATTACTTGTTATCATCTAACTATTATTACTGCAGATACTTTTTTTATTGAAATAAATTCCGTCAGTTTGTACAGTACTTATTATGTTATTTATCAATTTTGTCGCAGATTGTATACTATTGACTATTGTGTTAAATGTATATTTGCCGCAGCTTACACTATCGACTTTTAGAAAAATGGTAATTTTGACGCAGTGTACCATCATCTCGCTTCTCGCCGACGTTGCGATCGTTACATCGACCACGTACATAGAATACTGTGCAATTTATATTCACCTGCAATTTCCTGCCAACGTCCCAATCGTCTTATTGACCACTTAATTGGTAACATATATTAAGCTGTTACACTGTCGGTTCTATTATCATCAATGTTCTACATTGGATGTTGGTAAATATCGATCAATTCATTGACTATACGCTCCAACACGAAAGAACTGCGAGTCGTCTTTGCCGACGAAAACATTCACCCCCATAATAAATTATTGAATAATAGGTATCTGTAAATTCTTCGAAATATTAAATAAATGCCAAATAGCATTTCCCAAGTAAAAATATTGCGCAAAATAAATAAATTGCATACATCTTGTGCAAAATTCTGTAAATGAAAAGTTAATTGACGCCTACAAGAAAATCTTGGCATTTGTGTGTTCATTACAAACCACTCGAATGTACATTTATGCGTAGATTATAGGTGCGAAGAGACATTTTGGTCTTACTAAACCTGTAATGAATATTTTCTATATAAATAAAATAATACATTCTTTAATAATCTAGAAGAGTGACTATTGGTGATCTAAATGCGAAAAAAAAAGATACACCACATCGTATAGCAGACATTCATATAGTCTATTATATACACACAATCAAATAATAATGGTACAAGACTAGCAAATTCTGCAACAGGAAAGAATTATTAATTAAAAGTATAATGTTTCCATGCAAAGATATATAAAAATATACCCATGTGTCACCGGATGGAAGGCACAAGATTGACCATGAACTGATCAACAACATGTTTAAAATAGTATTGATAGTATAATTGGACTAATTTAAGAACATCATGAAGAGCTGTAGTAGACACCGACCATTTTCTGGTAGAAATTTGGTTAAGAGAAAAATTCAAGAAGTAATATAGTCATAAATTAAATAGATATGAGTTATGAGTATATGAAATGGAGAAACTAGAACTCCAATATACATAAAAATTAAATTAGCAGAATCAACGAAAATCGATAACAAACGGAGATGGTATGTTTTGGCAAACTTTGAGACTACAAAAATAGCTGAAAAAAAACTTTTGGAATAATTTACTAAATTTTCAAAGTCAAGAATTGTCATTCGTTCAAAATTCAACAAATAAAAATTTTTTTTAAATATATTACCAATAAGTAACTATAAAATGGGCACTTTTGAATTTAAAAAAAAATAAATAGTCTTAGAAAATAGAATTAGGTCTACTAACTTAATAAATAATTAGTAGGTAATAACCAAACTTCACTTTTGAATATTTATAAAATTAATATTTTGACTGGTTTTTTTCTTAAATATTCAATTCTATTCCTCAGCACTATTACTAAAATTAAAATTTGTTTCACGAGTGTAAACGAGTACAAAAACAAAATGTTTTGTATGATGAATTATGAACTCACAAGGTAGTAGATAGGCAACCTAATGAACATTTATGTTAATTATCTACCGATGGCATGCATATAAGAATTGAATACCTAGGTACCATATAATTATGCATAACAATTTATTTAGTTTACTAATAACGTAAAAAAAGTCAAAAATGTATACTTTTGATTAGTTTACTATTTAAAAAGCGTTTTATCGTACTATTGTATACTAGCATATCCTGCCCACGCCTATACCATCATAATAATTATAACGATTTATAGCTTATATACAATGGAAATAATATGAGTATAGTTATTAAAAAAAGAAAGCAGACATGATAAAAATATTGCATTGCAAACCATGAAATATATTTATCGTTATATAAATATAATAAAAATAATATTCTTGAATGTTATAAAATTAGTTTGGCAAAAAATAATTATACATATTAATATTTTTTGAACATTTTGATTCGCCTATAAACTATAATTTAATACATTATATTTCATAATTTTCGCTTTATATTATAAAATAATGCAGAATATAATGCTAATATAACTTAATAGGCATATATTAAAATATATGAAATTATACTATAATATATACCTACTATATACATGTACATAAATATTATATTTTTCTAATATGAAAGACAATAATAATACTTTTGAAATTAGTATACATAATAATGATTATAAGTAACAACAAAATAATGGAAATAGATACTTAAATAAAAAAAGGAATGTAAGTTTATGACTGATGTGTATAGATAACGTATATGATCTAATTAGGCTTAAGAACGTTATCCATAAACTGTCCCATTATGTTGCCGGGCGGATCATAATTTGCGACGATCACAATTCTTCCAGACTTGCCTTTCACCATCGCTATGCCCATGGAGTGTGAGCCTTTCCACACGAGTTGAGTGAATTGTCCTGCAATCAAAGCAGATCGTGTACCCAAATTACTGTGCTGTAACGTCTACGGTCTAAATTTTATAGAATTTAAATCGTATTCCTAGCGTTTACAGAAAACTTTACAGACGTATAAAACACTTCCAACCGGTTTGTCTTCGGAGAAACTAGATGTATCATGTATGATGTTTCTACCTATGGTAATATTTTTAAAAACAATTCCGTAGAGTTGATATTGTACCCCGTTGGAAATCTATACACGATTTACATTTCATTTTGAAAACATTAGGTAAGTATCTACTATATAATTAATCAAAACCACAAACTTAACATTAAATTATGTTTTTAATGACCGAGAGATATTGGTAAACTAAATGGGAAACTCACTTTATGGAAATAAAATGTCAACTATTTATACTTTAGTATCATACAAAATTAGTAACAATTACGAAACATACATTTTTGGTTAAACCAAAACCAAACATCATATACTAAAAGTTACTCAAAAATCAACTGAAAATTGATCGTTATTTACTGAGATATGCTGGTAATTTTTATTTTTGACCCACAACCACCCCACCAACAAAAAAATGAAAACAAAGAACAAGCATATTTTCCTCTATAAAAATTGTTTAGATTTTGTTTAGTTTTCTTAAAGTTTTTTTTAGCAATAAACATTCTTTTCAATCGTAAATTTTCAGTAATTAAAAATATTTTTATACGATGGAATTAAAATATAGATATATAAATATATCGTTATAAAATTTGAACATTAGTGATTTAGTTGGTGTTAATTTAATGTAGAAGCAACAACAATATTATGCAATATGTTTTTTGAAACTTCTCTTAAAGGTTTCTGTAACATAATATTACAAGGTTGGTTGTCACGTGTAATGCCATGCTATACGTGGCTACATGCAGGAAGATTATGCATTATAATTTTATGAGAGCACACTCACTAAAATATATGATCGTTTATTACGCGAAAATCATGTGATTCGTACTTATAACATACTTACATACCTTAATATTGTCTAAAACTCCAAAACTCTATGCCTTGTGATGACAAATCAAATTTAATTTTTAAAAGTCTATTTTATTTTTTAAGGCGTGAAAAATTAAAAATATTTATTTTATTTTAAAGTATATTTCATAAAATTAAAAATATTATATTATACCTACACACCTACACATTTTATTTATTTATTTAACTGTTTTGTGTTTAAACATAGTAAATTATAATATTTAATATTTTAGCGGTGGTACAGCATATTCGCAGTATTGTTATTTTATTGCAACAAAACTAACATAAACAAAAACAGTTAATATATTTTTAATTTAGAAATTTTCTAAAATGTAAATTTCGTATTTAGATACATCACTATATATTTATCCGATGGTATAGAATATAGACAATTATTCAATTATTAGAACAATTAAGTATTTTTTTTTTTTTAAACATTCGCTGTTAATTCAATGATTTATGTTATTATGTAAACTATAAAACATTTATAGAAGCTTTACGTCATGATAAAATAATTCAATACACAATATAGTTTTTATACTTTCAGAATAGCGAAAAACATCTGTGGCATTCTTGTACTTATATGTTGTATAATGTACTCATCATTCATAAAACAGTAAAAAAAAAATGGCACAACATGAACTGTGCAGGTAGGTAAATAGTGGTGTTTTATGCAGACCTGCGATCGAAGACATTCTGCAAACTTTCTAATCATTTTCATAATAATATGCTCAGAAAACTTTTGATGAACTACTTCGTACGTTTAATCGCGTGCTGTGATCATTACCTGATTTTATAATTCTAGGCTCTCTCGAGTAATCGTAATCTTTCCCCGCTTTGTACCAGTTGCATATCGCGTCTCTGGCCGTCACCTGATTCGATGACCAAATGCTGAACAAGT
The DNA here is from genome assembly GCF_037042655.1 of Diuraphis noxia. Taxonomy (NCBI): domain Eukaryota; kingdom Metazoa; phylum Arthropoda; class Insecta; order Hemiptera; family Aphididae; genus Diuraphis; species Diuraphis noxia. The sequence continues at coordinate 74,327,364 of NW_028301713.1, forward strand.
TCTCACCAAAAGGATTATCTGGCTGATGGATGAATTTGTCATCTTTGGCCAATGTTTTTGCCCAGGTCAGCGCGTTGCGACACAACTGATAAAAAAAGACTTTGATAAATATACTGTATACTCGTATATAATATATATGAGGTGTATATTTATAATATTCCATTGATGAATTATTATTAAGTAGTACGAATTAACGTTTTGAACGATAAAATTACTACTATATGATTTAATAATAATATCTGACGACAAATTGTGCATAAATTGAACATTTATTGTTTTAAAAATTATCTCAGTAAAATAGCTGTATAATATATTTTGCTATTACTCAACATATTAAAAATATATCATACGTTTAGGAAGTATATATTATGTATTATTACTCACCATTTTGTTCAAAGTCAGTGGCCCGGAACCATGTTTCAGACGGTAGTCATTATGGAGCTTTAAACTGTCTTCATACAACTGTTCGTCCGTGTACGAGAGCTGTACAAGATTAGGACTGTGCGGCGCGTCTTTAAAACCACTAAAACCAAACGTGTTATGTATTGTAGGTACATAAAATATAGTATATATCATTTTAATTGTGTCTTTGACGAGTATATATAAAAAAAAAATAAATAAATAATAAAACAATAGATTATCTGGCTTTACCCGACAGGTGGAACGTTTTCTCTAAACTGGCCGAGAAAATTTCCAGCAGGATCGTAACAGGCGACCACGAATATTTGCCCCGAACGGTTGGACGCTACGCCGACTCCCATTTCTTTGCTGGTCGCCCAAACTACTTGTGAAAAATGACCTACGGACGTGACGAACAAATGATTAAAAATATTTCCGATATTACTCGTAGACAGACGTTTAAAATCTGCACACGCGGAACTATCCTAACTAAATAATAATATCGGCAGTGCGCATATTATTATTATTGTGTGCGGCAAGAAATGCAGTGACGAGCATGGTCAGTTTATAATTATATACATGTATTATATATACGATTGCAGAGCACGCGATTACATTACGATATTATAATGTGACGTGTCCAGAGTACATTATACATCGTGATAGACAGCGACGACCAGGTTCGTATAAGGGAGGGTTCAGACGTTCCAGAGGGGCAATTTCCCCTGGTGGCAATATAAAAATTAGGTTTAGGGACTGCAAAATATTGAGATGGTTAAAAATTTTAAATGTAAAGTTACGAAGTTATGAATTAATTTAATATTTTTATCTTTCAAGTTGTTGTGTCATTTAAAAAATATTATATATCGGTTATTGAACTGAGTTTTATTTTATATTAATGTAACTATTTACTACTACAAATTATAATTGTGTAATATCAATAAAGAAAAAAATTTTCTTTTTCGGGGGAGGGGAGAGAGCGTTGGCAAATTTTATGTTGCCCCTGGCGACAATTTTTATTAATTCAGGCCTGGCGACGACTTCCCTATAAGGATCCCAGATGGGTGAACATCACGATCGATATATTATTTACGAGCGTATAGTTCTGCAAACAGAATTCATTTGTGCCATAATATTAAAATATAATATTTTATACGTATTATAATGTGTATAGGTATTATTTTATACGCATGTGCGTGATTCTCTATAGTAAAGATCGGGGAATTATCGATTCCGCCGAAACTACCTGCTTAGGAAAAAGGTTTATATTGATTCCGCCGGCTATTAATTCCGCCGGCTACTGATTATAAAATCTACATATTGATTCCGCCGGCTATTAATTCCGCCGGCTACTGTTTATAAAATCTACATATTGATTCCGCCGGCTACTGATAGGTTAGGTTACTGATACGTTTTGAAGGTATAAAATAAAAATGTATAAATGTAAATAATTTTGATAATATTTGGTCACATGTCTAAATTGAATAAAATTATGATAATAGTATATAAGTATAAAATAAAAATGTATAAATGTAAATCATTTTTTTCAAATTAACATTATGTATATGATATTGTAAAATGTATAATCTAAATTGTATAAAATTGTATAAAAAATTCTATGTAGGTATAAAAAAAAAATGTATAAATGTAAATAATTTTGATAATATTTGGTCACATGTCTTTGAATAAAATGAATAAAATGATAAAAATATTATATAAGTATAAAATAAAAATATAGGTATAAATCAAACTACTTTTGATAATATTCGGACACATGTTTTTAATTTTGAACTATATAGGTACAATTGTAATATTTTTATACAATTTATACTATATACAATTAACAATATGATATATTCAAATGTACATATTAATTAAATACTAATATTTTAATTTATAGTTGTATAATAATATATTAATATAATTATACTAAATAGACTATAAATTTTAAAATACATATACAAAGGGGGGATGAACAGTGTCCGGCGGAATCGATGTGTAAATATTGTAAACGGTAGCCGGCGGAATTAATAGCCGGCGGAATCGATATGCAGATATTATAAACGGTAGCCGGCGGAGTCAATAGCCGGCGGAATCGATATGCAGATATTATAAACGGTAGCCGGCGGAGTCAATAGCCGGCGGAATCGATGTAAAATCGGCGGAATCGATATACGCCCTAAAGATCATTTCGTGTAGAACTGAGATAAATATTATATCGATTCGCTGAAGAAAAGTATATAGGTACGGATTTATATGGTTCTCACGAGAAAGTATGTTGGCGCGAGCGAATCCGTCGCGACGATCATTTACTGATAACATAATATTTGGTAAGTATACATTTTTTAACATAAATATATTTTTAAGCAACAACATTTTTTTGTTTCTGACCTATTTTTTCGTAAGCTTTTGTTGTCATGGTTATAGGTGGTACCTACTTCTTAAAAATAACATATGTAAATGATTCATAGATTTTCTTTGTAGAAACAAAATATTGAGTAGGGTGCTATGGTTTTTTTGTGTAGTAGGTGTAATCGCGATAAAGGGTTATTTAAAAACAAAATAGGAAAAAAAGTTAGAACCGCTAAATAAAATGGCATTTGCGACTAAAACTTTTGTTCAGAATAATAAATGCAACAATATTATACAGCATAAGTTAATTATTAACAAGTAAAACTGGTAAAAGTTCAAATATTTACTATATTTATTACTAAATCACCACGAAAGAAATTAAATTATAAAAAAATTAATTGGCTGGCAACATGAATATACGTTTCAGTTTTTAGTCGTAAAAAAATTCACATTAATAATCTTATTAGGATTATTTGTAGTAAAACAAATTGGACCAAATCGCTATACCTTTTAGAAAATTAAAAAAAAAAGTTCTTTCTGTCACACTTGTCTTATTCGAATATTATTATTCAAAGTTTTTACAAATTATACGAAACAAACATAAATCGAATTATTTTTAATTTAACCCTATGATTATAAATAAAGTAGAGGGGATCATACATATTGAGTGAGACGTTTCAAAATTTTGGAGCGATAAAAGTGTATGCGTAAAGTGAACTGAGCAACTTGCGTTGCTGAGCAACAAAAAAGAATAATAAACACGATAAATGCATATTATACGACATAGTATGTAAGACGACTGACGAGGTAGGTAAGGTATGAATAACCAACAGGGATATTACAATTCGAAGGCTGATCGGTGTCGATTTCCAGGGTTCGGATCAACAGTTATTCAAAACGATAATATTTCTTTTTTAGAATACTGTACATTAAGATGTCAATTAACTATAAAATAAAAATAGTGTACCTAACTCATGATGTTTGAGAAGTTTTTATACGTAATAAACTGATAATGGTAATTGTGAATATATTTATTAATCACATATATGCATTATGCATAATATGATCTGCATGCCATATTTTTAATATTTTATACTATACATATATAAGTACATCTTATAATAATAATTTTAATAGTATTTTATTTTATTATGATAATACCTTTTAATACCTAATTTCGTTTATACTTCTTTACTAATAAAATTTATCACTAAAATTACATCCCAATTTTTCAAAAAAACAAAATTTTATAGCATTATTTAAATGTTTGTAAAATACTATCTATTTAAAATTTAAGCTAATGATTAAGTTATAAGTTATTATAGTGACTGTGAGTGATTAAAAGTAGTTGTTGTGTAACTATTATAACATGCAATTTAGATAAGTATCTCATTGCGAGTTTAAAAACTACACAAGAAAAAAATTGATACTTTATTATATGCTCTATATAGAAGGTATGCAATATAAAACTACCCGTCCATCATTTACCTGGTACATATTATACCTAATAGCTTTTAGAAAGTTTTAATAGTTTCTATATGCAATTAAATAAACGTCAAATAATAAATAAGCACATAATATAAAATTTTAAGTGTTAATATACCATATAACCACGACATTATGTATAGGTACATGGTAACCACCTTTCATTGGAAGTGAAATCATTGTACAGTAATTATATTTTGCATTGTCGCGAGTATATATCATATCAAATAAACATAAATACCTGCAGTGTTTATTACAATATCAACTTAGTACAACAGAAACTTATGATTGCGGTGCCGCGTAAGTATTATCTAATATACTATAACTATCTAATACAACCGTGCTGGCTGATGTATATAGAAGTATGATTATTACGACGTACGCGTGTAAGCATTAGAAAAAATTCTATAGGCCGTAGGTACGATCGTAATACCATCGTCCATGGGTATATGTATATGACATGACAATACACTTATAATTGATGAGTGGTGTAACTTGCAATACCACAAGTCACTAGATCATTTTTGGGGTGATTTTGACAAATCGAAAACGAACATAATACGCATCGATATCAATCAATAATTAACGGACGGATTCGTTGATTAGACGAGCTTTTATGCCATGTGCAACACTGAATAAGTCTGTGGACTACAATAGTGTGACAGTTTGGCGACTTTAGATGTTTATCTATACATTAATGTGTGTGTTAACGAATCATAGCCAAGTCTATCACTAACGTAGTTCTGAAATATGGTACGTAAGTAATTCTATACCTCAGGATAGTGAGGATGTACACCTCGTAGCCAATTTTAGATTCTGAGCGGAGCGATGAATGTATTGATTTTACCATGATGTGTGTGTGTTTTTTTTTTTTTTTTTTTGTGTCTTTCATCACGTTTTGGGGCAGTTAAAGTGCTTCGATTTTTGACTTCAGTACCTCGTTCGATCAGAAAGTGAATCTAGTTGGTACTTTGGGGGGTCAAAAATTCTGAATACTTTACTAAATAATCGAGAAAAACAAACTAAAAATTAAGGGAAAAACGGGAAATTTTACGCACACTCATTTTTCGACAAAATCGATTTTGGTTTTTTATATAATTTTAAAACAAATGACCATAGATACATGAAATTTTCACCGAATGTTTATTTAAGTATATTCTATCTACCATGCAATTTTCAAAAATTTTCGACTTAAGTTGAACTATTCATAAGCATTTGAAATTTTCAATCATTATTAGTTTTTTTTAAAAATTAAAATTGATAAAAATTTATTTGTTAGGCAGAAAAGCTTGGAAATTTAATACAAGGCTCTTAACATATTGTTACAATAGCAGTTTAACAATAAAAGAAATTCATAGTCACAATTATTTTTTATAAGCATTCAAAGTTTGAATTTTGACAAAATACGTAAAAATCACGAAAATTCACAAATTATTTACACAATATATTTAGTGATTTTCTTATTTTGTTGTAACTCTAAAAGTCGAGCTGTTTAATGACATTTTAATGTTTAAACTTTTTTAGTTTTTTTTTTTCTATAAATATCGATAAAAATGTATTTGTTCGGTAGAAAAGCTTGAAAATTTAATACAAGGCTTCTAACACATTTTAACAATAGCAGTTGAAAAATAAAATAAATTCATGGTCACAATTTTTTTTTTTACAAGGATTCAAAGTTTGAATTTTGACAACATACGTAAAAATCACGAAAATTCATAAAAAATTTTCCTTTTATATCTGAGATTTGAAAATTTAATACATGGCTCCTATCATATTTTTACAATAGCAATTGAAAAATAAAAGAAATGCGTAGTCACAATTTTTTTTTACAAGCATTCAAAGTTTGAATTTTGACTAAATACGTAAAAATTATGGCAATGTTCAAATTATTTTATGCTAGAAATTCATAAAAAAATTTTATTTGAAATCTAAGATTTGAAAATTTTTCATAATCTATAATATATCCAAGACCGATAAACCGTCTTCGCTCAGAATCGTTTTTCGTATACAATGATATAATATCATTGGTTCAAATTTAATTTCATTCGTAATGGACCCACTTGTAACCTACTGTACAGCAGAGCGACATCCACGACTTACCCGCCTTTTATTTAATTTTGTAAGTTTGGCTCACACTAGTCACACTGCAGGGATTCATGATGGGTTACGAAAAACGAATATTTGTTTGTTTGTACAGGGCTGCCATTGGTTATTATATGAAATAACATCTATGTATATATCAATATATCAGTTAAATATCACTCACTCATTCATCGGTACATCTCAAAAACTATAAAATACACAAACTTGTAATTTATTTGGAATATTGCAGCCTTATCAAATGATCTAGGTTTGCAATAAGAAAGGATTTTCCGATATTCCCATGTGAAAAAGGTGGTCAAACAGGGATCTTGAGATTCAAGATAGAAATTAAATTTTTTTCATAAATATTAACTATCATTGCAGGTTTCAGATTATAATAGAAATAATAGAACATTTGGACCTATGTCTTGAACACCATTACACCGAATATTAAATAACGGATTAAACAAAATTTGAATTATACTCGTAATATAGAGTTGATATTTTTAAGGCAAACAAATTACATAAGGTGTCGAATTGCACAGGATCAGTTAGTTATTATAAGTTTTTGGTGTAATAGTTACCTAAATAATAAATTATTGACCTGTGTGGTCAAAACCACCCAAATGGGAAATAATTGCGTTTAAAACATATGTAGTTTATATTTAATGGAGTTCAAGGCATGGTAAATTCACTAGGATTATTTAATTACGCGAAACGCCGAACAGGATCAACTGTTTATAATATAAAATATTATGTACTTTTGACATGAGACATAATATAATAATATACGTGTTTTTTATTAACGGATATACAAATTCACGCGATCGTGTAAATTACCTGATTTCAGGGTAGTGGGTTCGCGGCCGAAAGGGTGAAATTTGATTTCTTCGTACCAACTGTCCACTGGTTCCCTCCCTTCGATCCTGTGGTTGGGCAGCGACGTCCAAGAGCAAAACAAGTTCTCACCATACGACGACGATGGTCTGTGCTCTAATAGACCTTTGACGCTCAAATAATTCGCCCATTCTTCTGCATATTTACAAAGCTGCATGCAAATACAGATTTTCAAAGTTAAATAAATATGTTCATCATTGTGATGGAGTCGACAAAAATAAAAGTGCCATCCAATATGTATGTACCAAGTGGTTATTATAAATGTATCTATTAATATAACAATATTCCCAGTGGTATGTATATTATTTAAAAACATTTTGTGATTCAATAAAATCTAATAGATTTTAAAAAAAAAATAAACTAAACTTTAAGAAGACATAAATAATATATATATATTTTTTTATCCAATAAGAAAATCGATTTGCCAATTACCAAAAAAATGATCAATTGATCCCACGGATTTGTGTGTAATAAATAATAAATCAATATTTCCAATTTAATACAAAATAAAACGCAATTATTATGACTTACAATAGTTTATGTTTTTTAATGAATAAACTATTGTTCTATTCTATAGGTATAAAAACAACTTATGTAATTTTTTGTAACCTGTAAAAACAAACAGAGTTTACGTTTGGTAAACATAACGGTTATATAATGAGCAATCAAAATATTACGAAAATAATATGAAAACATATAGCGGTATATAATATACACTTCAGTCTTCATTCAAACTTCAAACATAAACTAAAGGAATTAAAAAACGCAATTCGAAAATTAATTATTTAAAGCTGAGATAGAAGTATAAAGAAAATATAAAAACATATTCTATACATATTGTAGACTTGTAGAGTAATGTAAATTAGATGAACTAGTAAATGCGAATGTTGATTTTCCATTCACTCATAGCATTAAAACGATTACCTACGTTTTTCATTTTTTTTTTTTTTTTTACATAGGTACGTCAATCATGTTTTAATAATAATTGCACGTGATAATAAAGAAGTAACAAGAGAAACAAGGAATATTATTTAACATTTAATATTTTTTTTATATTTTATCTGCTGACCACGAAGTGAAAGCACAGTTGTCGCGTTTTATTATTATGTGGTTTTGTTTCCCCCTACTATAGAGGTAGTTTGTACTTAACTTCGGAAACCCCATCTACTATACGATGGCCGTTTTAATGGCCTTCGTCATACAAGACGAGTGGATGCATTGTTGTCGTGTCAACGAGACACGAGTAATGTATCCAAAATATTTCTATTACGAAGTTCAACACCAATATTACTACGCGGAAAGAAGAAAAGCAAACTATATGTTGTAGGTATGGAAAAATTAATTTGGCTAAGAAAGTATTTTCATAAATTCCTTTCAGTTTCGACATTGCATATGATAAAATAAGAATAACTAAGTTGAATAATATAATCACATATTTGTGTAGGTGTCTACTGAAATTTTTACACAATATATTGTTGTATTCAATATAGTAGTCGATACTCATGTATTTGAATGGATACTAACTTTCTTACTCAGGATCAAAGGAGGAACCATGTGTTTTTTTCGGTATTGATTGTGTGCATCTAAACATTCTTGTATAAATGTCTTGTTGTCAATAATAATTTTTTTCTGTGATTTTATTGCTGTACATCTCTAAAACAGATTACACAAATGTGTTATTTTAAAATATCAAACATACCCAGATGAACACAGTAAAGTAACGATATTTTAAACAATTTAGAATAGTACTATTATACTTGGTTATATGTATAATTGCTATTATATCAGAAAATTTTTTATAAAATGGTTAACGATGTATTTTGTTATATACCTAATAAAGTAACAACAATTATATTTAAATTAAATATAATTTTCTATAATTATGAGTGCAACTAAGTACGTGTAAATTTAATAAATAAATTGTTTATAAAATTGCGTGTTTGTGTTGAATACATAATTGTAATTAATAAAAAAATTTAAAAGGTATGCAATTATAAAGATTTTTAAACATAATGTTTTTGTTATCATTATATACACTTCAGTCTTTAGCACATGACCGACATAATAATAATATAATGTCTGTATACCTAAAATATTACCAATGTCTAACATTTAATACAAACTATTATCTAATAATACCGGTTTTATATAATATAAAATTAAAGAATTTAGTTGATTGTTAAAACTGATAAAATTTAAATTAGTTTGTTTTCTTTGGTGATTTTTTTTCTAATAGTCATACTTGTAAGATGTCTATCAATTATATAACAATCGTCTTTTTTGTATCAAAACACAATAGGTTCCAATTTTAATGCATATATAGGTGCTCAATTCTTCATTCAGCACGCAAAGTTTTTCAGTGGCGTGATTAAGGACACACATGTAATAAATAAGTTTTTATTTAATTCAATCAAAAAATGTCATATTATAATATGTCCTTCTTAGTTTTCGCATTATAAATGATTTTTAGCACGGGAAAAACATTAATGCAGCTGTTTGTATACCGCGAATTGGTTACCAACCATTATAAGCGATAATTTCGATAAGAATCAATTCTATAATACTTTTGTTTTAAGTAAAAATTGAATTATGATAATCACACAGAAGTGTTTACCTTTTTAGCTTTTTGTTGACATTTTGACAAAAATTACATCTTATATTGTATTTTCAAGTTAAACATAAATCAAATTATACCTACTTAAGTTATTATTATACTTGTATGATTATAGATTTTTATAAACGACAAACCATATTAATATGTTAGATTATATTATTAATGCACAAATGTAAGCTTGGTGATTATGCGTCCTTGCTGATTTTCAACAACATATCGCTTGTGCCGATCTGTCGGAATTGTATGACAAGGTTTCTATATATATTATGCATCTTAACACTGATACGTGATCACAAGGTAGTTGCACTAGTGTATATGAAACATGCACAAATGTCACTTTTGTGATACTTTCAGTATATCAATCAGTAGTTTAATTAATACATCCTATTACAGTCATGCCTAATACATATTGTCAGATCACTTTATTGAGTTATAGAATAGCTATAACGAATATGAAATGACAATATTTTCAACACGTTCTTCAATTTATTTTCATAACAAAACTTACATTTCCGCTTTTAATTTGTAAAAGCACATCAGGAATGTATTATCCAGTTTATGTTATATCTTTTTATATCATAAGACAGTAAGACACTGTAAACTCCATACTTAAATTCATAAGTGCACATACAAAGGAGTCAACTATTGATATAAATATATTTATGTAGGTACATTTTTTAAAAATATTATTACGTCAATATTAAATATAATCTGTAAATCGACTTTTATTTTAGGTAGGTGTCGTATTACGCTGACATTTAAACATTTAAAGACATTAATTTCAAAATGTAAGGCCACTATTTATCATCATAAAATTTTACGCGATAAAAACTATAGATAACTGAAAGCATTTTAGATAAATATATCTACTGAACAAAAAACCAAAATGATGTTTATACTAAGAATAATAATATTTATCAAACTAAATTTACTTGTTTGTATGACGTTTTTAATTCTAGCGACGAAGTTGACGGCGACAACGATGAAAGGAAGTCGTCAGATCCATCTACAAAAACAAACAAGTTGTATATTATTCAAAGATACATTTCAAACGATGTAAATATTGTTATTTTCGGAAGTTCACACCTCAAGTATTAATTTAATAGCAGTAACAAAAAAAAAAAAAAAAAAACATCTCAACAAATTGGTTTAAATCATAGAGTAATAATACTTTAAATATATGTAGGTGGGAATTATTTCTGGAACGGAATTGGGAAATCAGCCGTTGCGTGAAGATTAGATAAACAATTGCAATGTCATTGCCACGAATGTCACGGATAATAGCATATATGCCTTACACAAATTTGTTGGTAAGATTAATGCATCAACGAAGAAATTTCACATAAATATGTGATACCATGTGAATATTTGACGAGGAAGAACTATGTTACTTTTCAAGAAATAAGTAAATACCATTAACCATTTCAATACTGGTCATAGTGCTCATATACCAATTATATTTCTTATACGCACCCAATTTTTTATCAATGGTTTCTTCTATGTTTTTCGTTTCAGAAGTCACTTTTCTTTCTGTTTTGTTACCTCGAAACGTCTGCACGGTTTCTTTGGTTAGGGTTTCAAACTTGGGTTTCTATGAAAAAAAAACATCGTCAACATAATATAAAATTTATCAGTCATCACGTAATATTGTTAATTTTAATTTCAATTAAAAATTAAACAAATAATAAGATTACCTAAGCTATAATTAATTTTTATCATTTAGAAATATTTCTCACGCAATATATGTACACACTATACCTATATTGAATGTTGATGGTAGTTTTTAAATTTCGATTAACCAATGTCCGGTTACATTAGATAAAAAATAAAAGCTAACGACTGAATCGTTGGCTAGTAATTCGATTGATACCGATGAGTTATTTAGTTTCATAATAAAAATATTTAATAATGCACCTGTCCCAATTTTGAAGGGGCGACAAATATCCTCCGTTCCGTTTTTCTGGTCATGACTACTCGACTATGACCTTGATTGAAGTCATGCCCGTGGGTGGAGTCCTGAAAAGATGTTAAGTCGATAGAACTACTGGCATATCTCTGTCTCGGTAAACAACGTAATCTAAAACGAACAAAAAAATGTTTCCCAATTTTAATTAGGCGAGTCAATTCAATTATAAATGCATATTTGATATATCGGGTATGTTAAATGTAGCTGTCATAATTCAGAACTCTAAAATACATTCTACATATTATATGTATTATAATACCAAAATATATTTAATAGTTTATTAAAAGTAACTAACAATTCAATAGTTAGATTAAAATTACCTCGTTAAATAATGAATAGCATTTTTTAAAATTAAAAAAATGTGAAATCCGTTATAGATCGTTTGCCAGGAATTTGACTCGTAAGATAAAATCTTAAGACCTCTAGATAATCAACTAAGGATTATCGTCTATATTGAATAGGCTTAAGGAGAAGGATATAATATCTTTACTCGAGTACCTATACTATTAAGGGACTACAGTACATACTGTTTGTAATAGAATTCTGATTACATAAATCAAATTATTACTTCTATTCTACGATAAAGTACGTACCTAAGATATAAAAATAATTAAAATTATATTTTATATCTAGTTCATTTTTCATTTTAGCTTATATTTATATTTTGTAACATGTATTAATAATAAGCAAATTTGGTGACACTACATATTGTAAATGTGTTTTTATTTTTTATATGAATAACGTAATGAGCGAAGGAGGCAGTATCTAAAACAATAAATACTACTACAAAAACTATAGCACGAAACTCGACAATTTCTACTCTGCAAGGGAAATCAATGAATCAAAAATATGTTTTTGTTAATAAATAACCATGAGAACAAAAAATTTACGAAAAATCGATCTAAAACAAAAATAATGTATCCAGTCCAAAAAATATTTTTGTTGTAAAATAATATAACTTTATAATTAGATAGAAAATCTTTCCTATACATTTTTTTATGATTTTTTGTTATTTTTTGTTAAATAAAAATAACATTTTAACTATACTTGACGTATCGTTCTTATATTCGCTACCCGCGAGTTCTAGCGGAAAATCTAAAATGCATTCGACACATGATGTTTATCTACATTCTACACTTAAAAATACTACTTGGTACTGAAGTTTAAATTAGTTTTCATATAGGTATATGTAGTTCTAAAGTTGTTGTAAATGTTTTCTAAAAACACTATTTTAAATATTGATGTGCCTATGTGTAGAGTAAACATTGCTATTATAATAGATAAAAACGTAAAATATATGTTTTCAATGTGACATTTAATAATAATGATTTGATAAGGTTGTACATATTATTTATTTATATTTGTAATTACTTGCACACAAAAAATAAAAATAATAATTTCTTTATATTTACGAAATTAGCATCTATAGGATATAATATTATCTTTTCAGGTGGATCAATTGGTTATCCATATACATAATATCCCTAATAAAGTAATAAATGATATGTCTCAATAACATATAACTTCTAATATTTATAATTTAATTAATAACATGCAGCGTTGTAATTATAGTTATAAAATACAAATTTAATATATTATATAAGAATTATAAGATTATTTTGAACTTTTCCGATTGTTTACGTAACTAGAATTAATATATCTGTTAAAACACGCACCTATTTTAGTGTAGAATCGCGGAAGAACGATTATTGCAAGAGTTTTGAACTATTAAAAATTACAATTTATTTAGGTATTAGTTTATGAATTCTGTATTTAAATTATGTAATTAAATACATATAATATATCACACACTTACTAACTTCGTACTAAATAGTCATATACCATGATATATTCTTTATAATTATGTTTGTTAAAAATATTAAGATAACTATTTAATTAAAATATTTATATACAGCATTAATTCTAATAATATTATAATAAAAAACAAAATAAAATATCTAGAGAAATTATGTTTGGGAATGGAATAGGAAAAAACTTACTATGTTAGTATGATCATAGGTAGTGTAGGTACTATAAAAGTAAAATAATAACCGAGTACAACAGTTATGACTTCTAAAGTTATTGTAACTAGTAGTTTACTCCACCAAACAAATATTTTATTATTTTAGGAAAATTAATATATACATCAATAGAAAAATAAAATAAACGTTATTTTAATTTTTAGTTTAATTTCGGTCCGATTATAAGATAAGACGATACAAAGTAAATACGAACAATTAAAAACAAATATAATGTAAATTACGGACTACTAACACAGTGAAACTCATGTTTACTATAATGGAAATTGAACAGACCGTAAAATAATGAGTTAAGAACATATTTTGATTTTATGATTCGTAAATTATTAATATAGAGAAGTACTGTAATACTAAGATTTCTATTTATCATCCTCTTCATCTAATATTATTTATACCTATATGGCTATATATTAACCTATTTGTTCGAATTTAAAATTATTATGCGAACGTGAAGTATACCTAGCAGAATGTATTATATTAGGTAGTAAAATATTTACATAATTATTATACTCATTTAATACAATATTTTCATTATAACGAAAATTTGTTAGAAAATATTAATGCAACATAATTATGACTGTTAAGTTTTAATAGCTGGTGGTTATTGCCAGTAAAATATATAACAATAAAATATATTATAACATAGGTCAATTAAATTTTCAGTGGAAATAAATTTTACAATTTTCAGTAACATTTGAAATTCTATTATATTCGTAAATAGTATTATTCAACATTTATGGGAACAATTTATTTGCCATTTTATTAGTAAAATGCTTGGTTGTTACTAGTTTGGTATATAAAATCACGAACATTTTTAAATACCTAAGATAGATAGAGTACTCTAATTGTTCGGAAAAAATAATTTATCAAGAAATCCGTAATTTGTAAATAATTAGATATATATTAATTATTAAAACAGCTTAGAATCTCTAACAGTTTGGCTTAATGAGAAATAATATTTATTAGGTAGACAAAAAATCATGTTAGTAAATAAAGATATAATTTTAATAAATTTAAATGCGATTTATGTGGGGGAATGTAAGTTCCCACACGAGATATAGCAGGTAAAAATTACCCCTAGATATTCGTACGTAAGTTCCCACACGAAAAAAAATACACTTGCACGTAAGTTCCTACACGAAAAAAAATTATACCAAACACCAAGGCTGGGCAAAGAAAAGTAACTTAACTTAATTTAAAGTTAAAATTTTCGTATTTTCAAAATAAAAATTTTAGACACATAATAATGTTTATAATATAAATTGCTTATAATTTTAACTTTTAATTCGTTAATGTTCAGCCTTGCCAAACACAAACTTCCTTCCCACTTTATTCAGATTTAGGACTGACAAATAACTTATATAACTTTTATAACTTTTATAACTTAAAAATAATTATACACAGTATGATACTATGGCTATGTGAAGTGTTTGAGCTTTCGCAATAAACCAAATTAAATTAAATTTTTTTATATTACCTATTATTATTATTTTATACCTAAAAAAATTTAATTGGATTTTTTTTATCTAATACAAAAACAAAACAAATTTTAAGTTGTCATTCCTAAGTCTTAATAACTTAACTTTTTCCGTGTGGGAACTTACGTACGGCCGTAATTTTTTTCGAGTGGGAACTTACATATGTACTCGCTTACCTGCTATGTTTCGTGTGGGAACTTACCAAGCCCCATTTATATAACATAAGTAAAATAGTTATAGATAAAAAAAAGAATAAATAGGTAGTTTGACATTTTAATAATACGTTTGGTAATAAAACGTTAATACATTTAAATGAAAATAATCACAAAAATAATATTATTCGAAGCAATATTATATTACACTATATACCTACCTATAGCTCTTAAAATATGAAAAAAATTATTTTTATGAATTTGTCTACACTCCACTTATACTGTACAAATAGTGTTCGAAAATGATTAATTTAAAAACATAATATTTATAATATCATTATTTATTATGCACCGATTATAACTTATAAGAAATTATATAAGTACATTCATGTGTTTCTGGTTACTATAATGTTATTGCATTAGACCGATAACGATTAAAATACTATTTCGTTCATAAGTATAGACGATTGAATACACCCATAAAAAAAGCACTTAATATAAATGATAAAAGCAGAAATGAATTAGATACTAACCTGTCGACGACGTCGGGTCTAGACGGTGGTTCTTTAATCACCATGTTATTATTATTAATAAAGAATTTGATTAATTAAAAAACAATACAGAACGCACCTGACATGGTAAAAAAATTAAATGAACCTAATATACCATTTCTTCTGTCCAGTAACTATACCAGCATATTACTATTACTTAAGGTACAACAATAATTATTATACCACTATTATTAGTCACTATACTACAATAACTACACCGTCGAAATTTTATATTGTTATGATTGCAGTTATATTATTGTTATTATTTTTTGTTACTGTTATAACCACAAACACTGTAAGATCGGCAAATATCGAAACGCTTACGCGGTATATATATAAATCTATATGTAGGTATTTAATATAGGTATCATTCGTGCCGAAATCAGAGTTTCGTCACCGAGCGAACAACGTACCACTCTGCTGTGTTGTAGGCACTAGGCACATGCAGACACCGCGCGAACCACACATTTCAGCGAATGATTACTGCACAATGAGCAGAGTCTTACTGCCTACCTGTAGCCGATGGTACAGCCGGTACAGGTACATACGACTATTATAGTTGTTCCAAATCGTCGCGCACCTGTGCGCATGCTCTTTACCAAGACTTAATGTTTTTATTATTATTATTATTATTATTATTATTTTTATTTTTATTGTTAAATTTTACTTTTATACAATATAGACTAGTATATAATGTACAATATGATTAAATGCGCTCAAATGTTTTCTACTACTATAGTATACTACTACATCACCACTACTACTACTACTAATAATAACGAATAATTATGAAATGGGGCTTTAAATAATGTATACAGATAATGTAGGTAGCTTTTTTTATTTCTTTTTAATTCAGAAAGTTATAATTTTTCCAAATTTGCATTACTCGCATATTATTATATCCATTTTGAACATCTAGTCAAATAAACAGCCGATATAAAACAACCACCCGATTGCATTGCACATTATTTATTTAGTTACAGGTTCAAAATAAAATTCAATATCATACAGTTGTTAATTAAACATGATTTTCCTTCAAGATTTAATGAAATGTTATAAAATATTGATTCCCAACAACAAATGAAATAAAAAATGAAAAACATAACCCAGAATAAAAAATACGCAACGTGAATAATAACATAGGAAATAATTATTTTTTTAGTATTTGGATAGCGGATATTATTATATTGGTTTGTATAGGTATACATAAACGTTAATTAAAACACAATAATTTGCAAATTATTCATAATAGGAAGATTTGTTTTTCTATGTTTGTTTACAATAGAATGTAATCAGACTCATGCATATAATTATAGTTGTCTTCGAATAACGTTTCCGTCGATATCCCATTATTATAATGTTGTTTTCGCAATTACAATGTGCAAAAATTTGTCAACGTTTAAACGTATACCTACTTCAATATTTATGTTTTGGTTTTGTAATGAAGTGTGTAACATATTATAATTAAGTAAATATCACATTAGTCTGCAATCACTGGTAAGTTGTACTCGGTTTTACATTAAAATGGTTCTATATAATAAATTAAACGTGAATAAGTAATTAAATTTATATTTTTATACAATAATAAACGGCCATATCAATAATATAAAAATCAAAAATTAATGCACTTTAAATAATTACAATTTATTTTACATTGCTTTTTTCCTATTTAGGTATGTCCACACATTTTATAAGTAGTAGATATTATTATTTTTCTTGTAAATCAAAGAACGAGTACACAAAAGTGCCATTCAAGTATTTCTATATTCAATATTTCAATAATCAAACGTGATTGTCATGTGATTAATTATTAAAAATATAATATATTAATAAATAATTGTGCAGCCTATTACAAACATCTATGATCTATGAATAGAATAATATACTAAAAATACGTATAGCTACTTATTATATTGTAGTAATATTATCTTATGATATATTACTCATTTATACATAATAAATTGCGGCGCTAATTGTTTTAATAAAAACACTAATTGATAGAATTCGATTTTGCCAGTAGATGTATATCACTAATTTATAAATAGCCATTATTTGTACGGTCATGAAAATACACAAACATTGAATAAAAAATTCGCCCCTAAAACACATAGTACTATAGTAGAGTTTATTTGAGCAATTCAGTGGTACGAGTCGTATTACGTGTAGAACACGGGCCATTGAAAATCTGAATTCTAGTTGAATCATAATATTATTATTATAATTTCATAGCGCAAAAAAAAAAACACAAAGAAAATATAATATCAGTGACGGGTGTCGGATATCAATTATATTTTTCTGAATAAAAGCCAATTTAGACACCCATACGATTTGTCACATGTGTCATGTATATTGTATATAATATATGTATAAGTATATTTATATTATTTTTCCGTTTTCACTTTTCTAGTCCTTTTAGAGTTCGCATTTCCTACCACAACCGAACGTCTTATGACCAAACATTATTATGACGTTACGAGACCACCAATATCAGTAATTTAGATACATAAACAAATATCTTGAATCTTCAATCCATTAATAGATAGATCATAGCTACAAACCTTAAAATTTATTTTTTTTTAAACAAGTTATCACAATTTAAAACCTTGGTTTTTTGTAACCAGGTAACCAAAACCGAAAACTTTGAATTCATTCGTAAAGTTAATAAACTAATTTAACTTGATGAAATAATTTTATGTTCTCATGAATAGAATATATTTTGATTTATTGATAATAATTATTGACGGAATCTCTAAAAAAAAACATGTTAAAATATGTTTTAGAAAATTGGTTCAATCTGCTAAGAAAATATACATATAAAGAGTAAAAATGTATTTAATTAATGGGTTAAACTTAATAGAATATTACATTCATTACTTCACAACGTTCATTGTACCTATTGCTTATTTTGGAATAAAACGATTTGGTAAAAATATTATTAAGGAAAAATCCAAACTCTAAACTCTTAAAGACTAGGTCTGATATAATTACTATAAACAAGAATGATTTTTCAAAAATCATTCAAAAAACTCCAAACAGTAGAACTTGAAACTATAATTGAAACCCAAACAATTTCAAAGACCATTTACTATTATATAAATTAAAACAGTTGGTATACCTAAAACCAAAAAAAAAATGTATAAAATCATTCTCAGAACCTGTTAAATATACGTCGGTTGGTTGGTTTCATACTTAGATTAGGTGCATTATGTTATTCGTTCTAATATAATTTATTATTAGAGTATAACTATATACTAGTATACTTTATAATCGCGAAACTGCCTTTGTGTTAATTATATATATATACATAATTGTATCGGAGGATCGCAAGTTAGTGGCTTATATTATGTAGCGCTGCACGTAAATTGAACACAATTGACTACAATTAATATGTGGGACGATGCGATGATATTATATACTTCTCGGACCTTCCCCGGAACAAACATTGATGAAGACTGAGTAATAAAAAAAATTAGAAAAAAGTTACGAATTATTGTGTTGTAGATGGGTACCGTTTTTATTTCTCTCGTCTGTCGCGGTCGGGTAAACGTTGATGATCACGGGAGCGTTAGAATAATTTTTCTACCAACGGTCACTATAATATTATATTATTTATGCTGCACTACAGGAGTAGTACCTACACGTACGCAACGACTCCACTTGGACCGTAATGATCGTTATACTCCATTATTATAATGAAAACTGGCATGAAGGTGATGACCGCCAACACCGTCAATCAGGATACATACATAAATACATATATATATATATATATATTATAATGGCACTGCACCGTAACGGTATATATTCTATTGCAGCGAATCGCTCTGTATAAAGTCGCTATGTTCTATAGTGTAAATACGATGATAAATAAAATACAAAGCGACGGTGGTCTGCACTCAGTAGAGTGTAGCTACTATGTTAGCTGCCACAATCGATTATTGTAAAACTATATCTGTACCACGGTAATATTATATACATAGTTTATTCCGTTCAAATACACGACAATACGACATCGTATAATAACATCATGCTATACTGCCTATGAAGCAAAAATTAGGATCTGTTTTCGTTTCACGATATATTATTTGTATAGGTCAACGCACGCGCTTTATAGAAAATCATTACGTGAATATTGTGCATGATAATTGTATGTTATTAGTTATTACCATAAGCAGGGGCAGATTTGTTCAACGAGATACTGGGAAAGTTCCCGGTGGATCTATCCTAGTATTAAAGCATTTGGCCGTTGTACTTAGATTAGTTGGATTATATATTGTTTGATAAAATTTAACTGCGTTTTTTCGTTGTTTTTTGTAGTATACTCGAATAATGATTTTGGATAGCATTTTGGCAGCACTATATGTAGTAGTATTGTACACATGAGTTACTTCATTTTATTTTAAACCATCAACATTTTTATAAAATTTGTTTTAATATTTTATACTCTGAGCATAGCGATAAACTCAGTGGTGTAGGTATTTAAAAAAAAAAAAATGGTTGTGACTGTTTGTGTTGTCACTTATTAAGGCAGTTGAAATGCTTCGATCAGAATCTTTTTTTAAAGAAATTCAATCTATTCGTTAATTTGGGTGGTCATTAAAATAAGTTACGTACTCACGCATGTAAATCGTATTATATTATAATAAATTATAATTAAAACAATTTCAAAAAAATTTAAGTATCTCTAGAAAACCCTAAGCAATAAACAATTTTACTATATTATTTAAATAACGAAACTATTATAATAGGTAATTAAATAACACAATATCTATACAAATCAATTAGTTGGTAACCTACCTACTATATACGTATATATTAGTTAGTATATTACTTGTTATCAATTTATGTTACCTATATAAGAACTCAATAATTATTAAATTTTAAATACATACGATGTATGAAACATCATAAAAAAATTAATTTCTACTGAAAAAGAAACTACTTTAAAATTTTTTTAAACAATAAATATATGTTAAAATGTAATGTAAAAATTAACGTTCAACTTTTTTTTTTCGAAACGCAGTTTCAATCGATATTCTATCGATTATTTTGCATAATACATGCATTATGCAATATGCATCAATGTTTGAAAAAAATATTTAAGAGAAAACATAAAGCAATGAGAAATTACTTTCTGCTGAATAATACAAGATAGAATACTGTAATATAATAATATCATAGAAATTAGAACATGAAAACTAATATTATAATTTTAGTGGGTATAGATAAAATTTAATAAGTATGAGTTTATTGACGATAAATAGAAGGAAATTTATATTAAATTATATGTATAATTCACAATCAATTATGTACATTAACTAAAACACTTAACTTGAAATATATAAATATTAAGTACCTACTTATTAGTTATTTCTTATTTGTTTTAAAAATTTAACTATCATAACTAGTAAATAGTAAATATACTCACAGTTCTTATTCATTTCTTCCACAAAATTTGGAAAATTCGCGAAGACAGTTGAAAAGAATTCATGTGTTCTATCTACGAGTTCTAGCAAAAGACTAAACAAATTTAATAAAGCATATGTGCAAATTTACAGTTCAGAGTACCACTGTATGAATTATTTTATACTTCATTTCATGAGGTATAGGCCTTTGCTGTAGGTTTCGACTGTCAATTGTGACTCGTTGCAATTGAGTAAGTCACTGTAATGAATATATTACATTTTAATTAAATCATTAATTAACGAAATTACGAGCGATTACGGAACGTCAGCTTTTATTAGTAATAAGTATATTTTATGTAATTATCTAAATAGCTATTATATTAAATTATTTTACTTTTATTAACACAGTAGCCAGCTAGTAGGTTAGAATTATTATTACCGAAAATATTGCATTTGAAAATGTCATTGTATATTTGTATGTATAAGAGTCCCCATGAATAATATTTTTGAGTTATAACAAAACAACTAAAAATCGTTAATTTCTGTATCCAATTTTTTCAAATACGTTTTATAGTAGAAGAAATAATTTGATTTTTATCTTCTGCATTTTTTTTAGTAGGATAGGGTAAATTTAAGTTGGTACTTATAGGAGGTAAAAATATAAACTTCCAGGAATTTTCATAATAATTGGTAAAAGTAAAATATACATTATGGAAAATCGAAAATGTGTACATAAAATCATAAATGAATAACCATAAGTCCGTAACTGCTATAAATTTAAACAAAACGTTTATGTTGGAATTCTTAATACATAGTACAAAAATATTTTGTTTCTATTTGAACTATTAATAGACATTTGACATTCCCCTTTTTTATACATTATGTAAAACAATTTAGTGGAATTAATTCAAACTATGGTAGTAATAATATACAATTATCTATCATATTTCATGTTTTTTATTGAGTGTTCCATCGTATATACACCAGGGTTGGCCAAATTAAATAAATTTATAATCGACCTCTGAGTTTTTCTAGGTTGTCGCGATCAATCGAAAATAAAATGTACATTAGTGTTACAGTGAATGTATTACTTTTATTTGGAATATAAATAACTATTTTTAATGATAAATTCCATAGTTCCACACAATACGTATTTTAATATAGGTAGGTATTATTCATTACAAATTATTACTTTTAACTTAAAAGTAATAATTTGTGAATATTTTAACTCAAAAGTTACTAAAATAACTAAACAACTACCACTTTTATTATTGCTAATATTATTATGTTAATTTAATAATTTAATAAGATATTTGTGCTTGATTATAATTTGACAATTTCACAAATTCTGGGGTGTATATGAAAACAAACAATGTACCAAGCTATAGCTATCTAATTTACATAAATAAAAAAAATGTGAAAGGAAGTGATTGACTTGAATTCATTTTGCAATCGACTTGTTGGTTAACCCTATGGTATACTGCACTAGTGCACTATACGAAAATGGTTAAACTGCTTTTGGGTTTGGTATGATTTAAGAAACTAATTCGAATACACAATTATATATTTGATAATGTAATAATGTATAATATTTTTGTAAGTTGATTACAACAGGTACGCAAATGAGTATTTAGTTATAATGAGTAAACTAATATTTATACATAACAACATGAATTTAAATTTTTTCACAACTTTAATGTTTTTTGGTTTTTAAACACAAAATTATTTTATAGCTTCGTCAACGCAATAGCTATAAAACATAGTATTAAAACATTTAATTTGATTATAACATACAATAATATATCAAATCTAAATATTTTTAAACAAAATAAAACGAAAGGTACCTATGCTGCGACATTACTAAATGCTATACAATAGTATTTATTTTTATTTTTTTTTAAGTATCAACTTCCCACAACTCATATAATTGTTTATATTATTGTTATACGCTCCTATTATTAAAAAATGTACAATGAGTGATTTTACAAGGAGAATTGTGTAGCCATGTTCAGGAAAAATTATAAAAATTTCAAAAACCATAATTCCGGATAAAATGTTTTAAATGGAAGTACAGACTATGAGGCGACTGCCGGCTACAAAGTTTCTGTGAGGGATATCCTTCATATTTCAATGCATACTATTATACCCATATGGTACTTGTGCACTATCATTTTAATTACAATTGGAAAATGTTATATATTATGTATGTTATATTAAGTATCATGTGATGGGATATGTACAGAAAATATAAAACATACGTACTAATGGTGCAGAGTAGTAAACTTGTGTGTACAGCGTGTACAATTGTTTATATATAACTAGACAACCGTCAGATAAGATAACACATAATAATATATTAAATATAAATATATATATTTTAAGAGTGTTCTTAATATTTCATATACTTTAAGCTGTATACAAGAAAAGTATTACGTGATGTGTTTTTGTTATTTTGAGTAAGTATATAGTAGGCTTAAAAATATAGGACAAATTAAGTATAAAGTAGTTAGTTTTGTAATTATTAAATGGATAATGCAGTTGATAGTGTTGATACCTATAGTTTTTTTATCATTTGTGATGAAATAACCATTAATGTTTAAATGTCATAAATAAAAGCTGCACATTCACTTAAGTCTTAAATTATGAATAATTATAATGATTATTTACCTAATAAAAATAATAATATAATCAGTGCTGTACTACTCTCGCATATACACACGCATATGTTGTAATATTGGCGCTCCGTGATACTTCATAAATGTTACCACTTGAAATATTTAAGCTATCGTGGAACTTAACTAACTTCTTGTATTAAAAGTACGTAGCAGTGGTATTTGTTGTCTCTGTCTTACCAGTGCGTAATATGGCAAATTTACGCTCAGCAGAACACTTATAGCTCCTTTAGTTTAAAAATTACAGTGAATCGACCTATAATGAAACTTGATGGTAAGAACATTATTGTGTTTGTACGTTGGTTTTTTACGATAATTCTATTTTTAAGCGAGTTATGAGCATATAATATATAGTACATTAAAAATGCTCATAACTCACTTAAAAATTGAATTATCGTAAAAAACCAACGTACAAACACAATAATGTTCATACAATAAAGTTTCATTATAGGTCGATTCACTGTAATTTTTAAACTAAAGGAGCTATAAGTGTTCTGCTGAGCGTAAATTTGCTATATTACGCACTGGTAAGACAGAGACAACAAATACCACTGTAACGTACTCTTAATGATAATTGTTAACTACCTATCTATAATGATATTATTTACAAAGCAATATTTAGTATAAATTATGTATATCTAAATTCGGTAGCTACTCTAAAATTTCATATGTTTATATATCAATTTATTTATTAAAGATATACATATACCTACTTTAGAACATAATGGCGAATATATACAAAGCTTTGGATGGATTTTATAGAGAAACATTTTATTTACGATCAATATTATATATTATTATAGGCAACAACGATTTATAAAAATTTATCATTACCAATACACCAATATAATATTATGTTACACGATAACATAAATTTCAAGTACCTAATTCATCTACGGACAAATAACTTTTGTCATTAATTTTTTTATTGAAAATTGTTTAATTTCAAATTTAGATTAACAATGTTGACATGTAAATCAGTACATCATATTATGAAATATTATTGAAAAATAATAGATTTAATTATTGTCTATAATAAAAATAATAATACAATTTACAGTACGATTCTCTACAACTATTACTATTATCACGATTATTATTAGTAAGTATAAAGGTACCTACCCAAGTAACGTATATTTATCGCACGAATTGCAACTTCAATTATATTACATTAATATAGGAAACGGCGGTAGATGCATAGGTTGTGTCGTCAAGTTATTATATTTGTTTGTTAGGCTGTACTCACTATTTTGTATACACAATAATAATTATTGTTATCTATGTATTATTGTAGCCATAATAAGTATGTAACGTTTTGAAAAAAAATGAAAGATGGTGATAATTTATAACAGTATTATATTATCTATTATATTATATTATATTCTAATGCATAATTTACAATTCATAATGTGGATTATAGTACCTACAATTAGGGTTATTGTGATTTATTTTTATTGACACGCGTTAAGAGTTTCATTTAAAACAATTAACTATTATGTTTAACCTAGTAGATATATTAAAGAGTATAATATCAATAAAATACTACCTATATAGAATATTTCAATAGATCGGTGTTGTACTGTTATTTGTGGGATGAAAAATTTGTTTTAATATTAGAATATTGTAATCGAGTAAAAATTCCATTGACCTATTATCAAACTTAATCCGTTTTCTGTTTTTGTACGTTAAATTTTAGGGATATTTCAATACATTTCAATATTTTACATTATCATATAACTCGAAAGAAAATTAAAATCGTCAATAAACCGACGTACAATAACAGAAAATGCCGTTTCCTTTACGTTAAAATCCGCGTAAATAATACAACTAATGAACATACATTTTGCTGTTACACACCTGTAAGATGGAAACAACGAAAATGCGGGTGTGGCATACTGGCATCCTTATAATAGTTTTTACTTTTTATCATTGCACGTCTCATTCCGGAAATAAAACATTTTTGATTATATAGGATCTCCTTTTTAATTTTGTTGCAGTTAGAAATAATCAATGCTCGCATGTTTATTATTAACCATAATTTAAAAAAATGTATGTATTATTGACTATTGTATATTACACAATAGGCTATATTATTTATGATAAAGTGAATAACAATATTTAAAACAATGTTGGGATCTGGTCATTATTTTCCTATTTAAATTTTAACTTTGTTAAAAAAAAAAATAAAAGATCTTATAAAATTCAAATAAATCGCACCGCCTAAGGTTCTTTAAAGTAGTTTCGCACATAGCATCCTAGTATCCATGTGGCGAACACGATTTTAAATAGCAATTAGGTGTGGTATTACATTAACATCTACTCTATAAATCGTCATGTATTAAGTGATTTGGCCAAATCTTAAATTTAATGTCATATACTCATATTAGTACACGTTGTACTATTTAAATGAATTAAATTTCTATTCTTAACAGTTCTTTCTTTTTTTTTGTGATATTAAAAATATGTTTGAAATATAGTTTTAAATTTTTTAGAACGATCAAGTAGACTATCAAACGACGAAGTCAGTTATTATTATTAACTAGCACCATGAATGCTACGAACGGACTACTAATTAGTTTAAGTATATACATTTTTAAGTGTTATCTGTCGTTAGGATAGTTCTCATTTTATAGACCATAAATTAATAGTCAATACTCTGCGTTACTAGGATTTAAATTTATCCTGTACTCTTTAATTTGTATATCATAATATTAAATCGATAAAAATATTTAAATGTATTGAATTAATTAGTTTTCAAAATTTATCTATCAGTAAAAAAAATGCGACTCAGTCTACGTGATAAACTTTTCATAATATTGATTGTCATTACTAAAATAATTAGATATTATAATGAATTATGAATAAATATTATACAATATAATATAAGAATTATTTAAATATAGTCACTCATGAATTCATTATTAAAACATTTGTATCAACGTGTTAAGCCATTATAATAATATTTTTAGATAAACATTTTACTAAATAGTTGATAATATTATCCATATTTATTTATATTTGTTTTAAATCTAACATTAATATTTGTATTTAAATGTATAAAATTAAATTAAGTTAAAATTGAATAAGATAATAACTATAAATTTATTATTACGAAATAAGAAGTATTAGAGAAATCGACGAGTCAAATAAATTCAATAGTTTCTCTGTGAGATTGTTTATAGTTCTAAATAAAATAAATTTAACCATGGATCTTAGATGAAAGTTTTTTAACTATATTGTCATAAAATAATGATAAACGAAATTATTAAAATAATTATTTTTATTCTTAAATAAAATCGATTGGAGTCTCGGCTGAATCGAATAATAATTACCTTATTAATAAAAGTATTTTATATTTAACCTGAAAACAATTTAATATACCATGTATAAAACGTATTTATAATTAATAAAATTAATAATAGAAATTCGAGAAAATAATTGTATGGTTTTTATTTGATAAACTGATAATCTTATTAAATTTTATACATAAATATTAAAACATTATATCATATTATTTATGTGTATTATATATGTTTATTTAGATGAAAAGTGGAAGACGATTTTATTTATAGCTTTATGTTTACAGATCAAAATTGTAAACATTAAGACAATAATTATTAATAACAATATTCCAATTATATTCTTATATAATATGAAAAAATAATACATATCATCAGTAATTTTAAGTCAAAAGTTTCAAGAGTACTATTACTATGACATCATAATATTTTATCTAAATGCTAAAGTATTTAGTATACCGTGTGTTCAATTTTAAAGGTAACAGGAAATATTTCGATCGTGTGACCTTGAATTTGATTCGGGGTTTTTATACTGCATATAGGACTTATAAATACATATTTTTTTAATAAATTCAAATTTTTAATTTTTTTTTATCAGCGCATGCGCAGTAAAATAAAAATTTCTTAAATAGCAACCACTACTTTGGAGACAGGATTTCGATTTCTTTATTTTTTCTGAACAACTTTGATCTTTACAGTTTGTTGATATCTTCAAAATTGCCATTTTTATGACGGTCGGAAGTTTTAAAATAGTTAATTCGTAAATATCGCATTTTTCAACGGTCTATCTTAATTTATAGGTATTTATAGGTATTATTATAACAGTTTATTTTTATTAAAACTACTAAATTATCTACTACTATTATCTTAATTTGTTTTTAATAGTATTAAGATAGACCGTTGAAAAATGCGATATTTACGAATTAACTATTTTAAAACTTCCGACCGTCATAAAAATGGCAATTTTGAAGATATCAACAAACTGTAAAGATCAAAGTTGTTCAGAAAAAATAAAGAAATCGAAATCCGGTCTCCAAAGTAGTGATTGCTATTTAAGAAATTTTTATTTTACTGCGCATGCGCTGATAAAAAAAAATTAAAAATTTGAATTTATTAAAAAAATATGTATTTATAAGTCCTATATGCAGTATAAAAACCCCGAATCAAATTCAAGGTCACACGATCGAAATATTTCCTGTTACCTTTAAAATTGAACACACGGTATAGTAATAATAATTAATAGTAAAACAAAAACTCAAAGCCATCAACCATGAAATACCAATCAAGTTTTGGAAGTATAATTTAATAATACACCTGCGTAGAAACACTAGAGACAAGTTATTAAGATTTTTGTTGTTTTTGTCATAAATTCATGATACACATCTCCCCAAACGAATCAAATTCAAACACTCCAAAAACAATCAACCAAAGCTTAGGTTCAAAGTCAAGTATATATCAAACCACCACTAGATGTTTAAATTTAAACTCTACCTATTTTTACCCACAACTACATCATATTATTATAAATTATAATGAATAGGTACTGTATAAGTATGTTTATGCTAGTGATCACGGGTGGTTTTATTACGGTTAGGTTTATATATTGTCGCGGACGAAATGCGCGAGCAGTCCCCGGCTCCCCGCGACGTCGTCGTTTCAAATAGAAAAAAAAAGGTTTTTATACATATATATATATATATATATATAGATGTAAAACAATTCTCGGTGAATCATGCAGTCATATCATCGAGGGATTTTTTTGTTTTACACCAATTGTATTTTATAAATAAACGTAAATAAATGATCAGTACCTATTTTGAATCTACTTATAATCATTTATGATATTAATACTTCCTAAATGTTCAAATACATAAAATATAGGTATAATCTTAATTTATCAATGTGAGTATAGAATATGTTTTGTTATATATTAATTATTTTTAAACACAAGACAATATGATAAAAAAGTCAATTATTTTCCTCTCATAAATTAATAAGAGTTTTATTTTTTGTTGGTGACGACGATGAGTGGCCGCTGTCCGGATTGTTTGAAAGAGGGAAAAGAGTCTTAGCAAACGCTATAGTTAGTTTATATTAGAGCGGTTTATTCTTAAAAATAGATGTTTAATTTTTTTGCTGCACCCTCTCATTTTTTGTTTATAGCAAAAAAATATGAATTACAAAGTTTAAATTAAATCATTCAATTTTAAGAGCTACTTTCCGATAGGTACTTGAAGTTAAGTAGTTTTATAAATTTTTACGAAAAGCTCGGAAAATTGTGCTACAACTTTTTCAACCAAAAAAAAACCCCAAATATAGGGTAGTGCAAATTATATAAAAATTTCAGTAATGCCACTTAAAACATTATTACATAATTTATTAAAGGCATAGAACAGTGGCATGCAAAAAATAAGTAAAAACTCAAAAAATCCACTTAAATGGATTTTTATTGTCTATGTAGGTTGGTACTTATACCAATAAGTGAACGGTTCCAATTAAAATACAATTTCATATATGAATACATTTATTTCAAATTTAAATTTCTATTATAATGAATAAAAATAATTATTAATAATATGTTTAGTCATATTTCTTTAATCACAACTCTACATGTATCTACTAACGTTGTGCATTTTCTAGCTGAAAATATTGATTGCAGATAGTATAGGTACCTACTATTCAACAATTTCTTAAAACATGCTTAAATAATTTTCGATGGTCAATGTATACACGACATTAATGTACATAATATAAAATTGTTGAGTTAATTTTTGTATTTAATTTATGACGTATGAGCTACGTATTAATTTTTAAATCAACTCACTATTCTTGTTTCTTTTAACAACCATAAATCAACTTGTTTTAATTCAAGAGAAATAGACATATATCCAGCCTTAAAAAAACAATAAAATATCTAAGTACTTATGGACTTAAAAGTTTGCAACACAAAATTACAAATTCTTATTTGTCATAGAATGAAACAAATATGTTTATAGTTTGCCTTTTGTATACGAAATAGATTATATGCAAATGGTAGAAGTATTTTAGCGCTCTATCCTAGTACTAATCTAACCGATTATTTGTATGATTTCATTAACGATAAATTAACCGACGGTATATCGTATGGAGATCATATCTTAGATGAAACTAGGGCCAAATGTTTTTTTTAAGGAAAGAACTGTAGCCCTCATCTTGTTCATTTTTAATCTATGTAGACATTTCCTCTCAACCCTTCTACATTCTACTAAGTTAGCATGCTATAAATATAAATTAACATCAATATTTATTAACTATAGAATACTCCTTAAATACTACAACAAATCTAAGCATTTGTTAAATTTTAGAAATAGTCATGCAACAACTCGTTTTTAGCCAATTTAATGACTCATTGAAACATTTTTAGTGGCTCATTATCTTATATAAATTGGGGGTGACAAGCCTCAAATAACTACGCCTATGATACCTATGTATTCTAATGTATTTTATGTAGGTAACATGATTCACACTTACGATGGTTCCGGTGCGTCGACAGTGGGAGTACGGCTGGCGGATGGCGCTGAACGCGTCGTCGCCTGCCTGGATAACATCATCTTGTTTGGGGAACAGTGGCAGCTGCAGTGGATGTAAATCGTATCTATATCGGACTATGTTTCACATGTTGTTCCGGCGATGAGGGTATAAACGTTCCGACTTTTCCTTCTCACGAATTCACGATATTTTAAAAGACCACACTTTTGATTTTCCACGTTTTCCAGGCGAAAATCACGACTGCATGGATGGGAATACGACTTAAACGGCGAGCGCAACGATCGGAGGACGGACATACTCTGAAGAGTCAAGAGTGTCAGCGAAGCGCGCGGACTGACGTGGCGCGGCCGACCCTTATCGCGACGGCGCAGCACGACCGGCGACGGCGTCGCGCGTCGTTGCTATAGCGATACCGTCATAGTCCATAGAACCTCTCAAAGACGCGCCAGAAAAATCTGTTTTGGTTCGAATGATGGGGGAGGTTATGTAGTTTTTCAGCGGTCCCCGAGTTTTTACGGTGAACAGCGGACGGCGAAAGGTTTGAAAACAGGATACTGGATAATTTATCCTAGTATGTATCTGCGTAATTTGGAAATTAATTCCTCCAACATCGGCCGTTTTCGTGATCGTTTGGCCATCTCTCTAAAAATTAAAAACAAACCTAATAATATGGTGAACAATATTATCGAATGCAGGTAATAATAAAATCGGTTGCCAAATAATGTCATAATAATTCTCGCGGCTTGTTCGTTGTTGTCACATGATTCGGTCGCATTGCCTATGGATAAAAATATTCTGCCTTTCCGGGTTTATCGTAGTAAATACAGACAGGCGATTATTACATACCTCAGTGTTTATCATGTCTTTTTTTTTTATCTTAAATCTAAAGTATACGAATGAGAAAAAGGAAAAATTATGATCAGCATTTATTTTTAAAATTAATGCGTGTTTGACAGTTATTTAAAATGTTCTAAAAATTCCATAGCGAGTGTTTAAATTGGTTTTTTTTTAACCATGTGATATTTTAATGTATCGATCGCGGCTTTCCCGAGCACATCTATATACTATATTATATTGTAGTACAGCTGCACTCGTTTTTATAGAAAACACGTCCATTACACCTAGTCGATCATGTCGATAATAATATGAGATTGACGTCAGTTGTCATTACGTTACTCGCAAGAGAATATTATAGGTACATGTCGTATAATTATAAGATTATGATGTTTGGTAATCAGTTATCTGTTCGCCACGCATACAAAATATACTGCACAGTGTACCGTATAGCTACAGCACGTGTAAATTGCCAAAGTCGGATAGTCAGGTAAACGCTTTTCGTGAAAACTTGACCTGCACCTAATCTATCGTTACAATTCACGAGCTACGTCGAAACATAATATATTATATAAATTAATTTATAACATAATTTTGCGTTTGTATATGCATTTCTACGTTTTCTCGAAAAAGCGATCCATCGCTTTCAATGTTCATGCACGAGGAAATAGAATGCTCACGCAAATTATTACATAATGTAAAATAATATTTGGAGGCACCGAATTGATCCAAAATATATAGTAAACTAGTTAACACAATCCAAAACGACATTACCTAGGTACCATACGTTTGAATAAGGAACCACTCAAGCAATTTTTACGCTATAATAACAGTAGTCGTGGTGTAACTGAAGCTTAACCTCATGATGGTTGGTGGATGGGGATGGAAGTAATTAAAATGTCTAGTACAACCACAGAATAACATCAAATCTTGTCGTAATAATGTAATATACATATAGGGTTCTCCCTCATCCGCAACACTTTAATTAACTTATTTTGTACCTAAAACTGTATGATGATAACAGTAAATTATATCGGATAAATACTGGGAATCAAAAAAAAAAAAAAATTTATACTTTATTGACGCATTCGAATTGATTTTAGTGTTTATGTCGGACAATGTGATGAATTGCTTCCTAACTACTATTGTCTATTGAGAGGACGTATAATATGTATTATATATTATATTTGCGCATCATATAGTTTGTAGATGGATATATAGTGATGACGGTCATACACATTACACATTAACATTTTAACATTCGTATTTAGTTGATTATTTCAAAAACAACAATGTAACTGACACGGTGACACCAATAGTCAAATAAGGTCATCATAGGCAATACAAGTTCACACACATAAATACACTGTAGAGTGTAGTGATATCGATATAATAACCTATAGTATCGATAATCGGACATTATGATGTATTGTCGACTATCATAAGTATAATAGAATTATCCACAGACCACATGTAAAGTTTTCGAGTTTTCGACAATCAGGGAGTGTACAATGTATATTACACTGTTCGCATCATGCATGATGTACGATAAAATACGACCGATACCATGCTGTCCAGACAGACGACTTAACCTAACCTAACTCAGTATACACCGTCACTATCCTGCAGAAGCAGCTGTTGTTAATACTAAATATAAGAGAAACACTACATCACGTAAAGCTATATACTGCTATAGCCTATGCCCTATTGTACGAATACACGCGAAACCCGTTTTTCCAATATTATTCTTATAGTCGTTTCGTAGTTACCTATATATCGTATATACCGGGTGGTCCATTTAACGTTAGACACTTGATATCTTAAAAACTACAAACGTTTATAAAATATTATAGCATAAATATGTTTCGGGGTTGCAGAAATAGCCCCCACAAGGAGGAGCCCAATACCTGGAGTACAAGGGCCCGTTAAAATGAATTTGTAATTTTGAAATTTTGATAGGAATACTTATTTTATAGAGGCCGAAAAAATATTAAGTGCAGGGGTCCAACATTTGATATGGGCAGCTGGTCACAGCACAGCCAGGATATACGATAAAATGTTTCTGGCTGATTTTCAAAAGATTTTTGTTTTAAGGGTTAGATACCTATTAACAAAAATATATTTAATATGATTCATAGAAGCGGAAAATTATCGAGCAGTGAGTTTTGTTTTATCATTTTTTGTTTTATAATTTTACATTTTTCTATAAATATTTTTTTTTTCATTTTTAATGACAATATCCGTTTTTATTTCTTTATTCCAAAGTGGAAAATTGTTTGGAATATTTAGATATATAAAAATCAAATTTTGAATGAGTATAGTTGATGAATTCTAAATATTAAAATTTAAAACTTTAATATGAGCTACGAGTGAAGTGGTACACGATTCAAAAATAGTAAAAAATATTGTTTGGTAAAGACTTAAGATAAATATTTTGAAAAACTGGTGTTTCCCGAATTAATGAGTATCACTCTGTTGCCTGTATACTTACCTATATTATATGAGAAATTCTCATCAATAGCATCACTGTATGGCAAATAATAGTATGTACGTTCTAATCGAATTTCGAACGATCGGTACGATTACGGGACATCATTACAGCGGACCTATAGAGTTACGTGCGGTTTCGTGTCTTATCGAAAATAAAATCGCATCGACCACAACCGGTCGGACTTTTTTCTTTTCTCATATAACAGCGTTTGTTCAAAAAATTACAATTAATTTAAACGTGATACCATTATTTTATAATTGCGTATATCGAATAACTTTGAGCAGATACAAAATATATTATTATAGAATGTATATAGCCTAACAATCAATAACTTTATTACCGCAACGATCACTATATCTAAAAAAAAAAAACAAAACAACCGTACCTACATTTAACGGGTATATATTTTGTTCAGCGTAATAATTCAGCTATCAAAATTATTTCGATTTCACCGCTTATATAAATCAACGATATGATAAGTACATTATTTGACAAAGTTGTCAAATATTAAAAAAATAATGTACACCAATATCAAAATTTAACTGAAATAAGTTTTCACTAATTGATTATGTACATATATAATACAGCGTGATTTATTAAGTATTCTATGCATCGTTATGCACAAATTATGCATTTTTCTGAATTGAGGTTTTTATTAAATTTGAAGTATACGTACCTACCTAATTTTCTGAACATTTTTGAAAAATATTTTAGGACATTGTAACTAATGTGCATCTTACCTTTCGGCGAGAATCCAACGGCAGTACGGCAGAAGCCGCGAATAAAGAAGCCGCCGCCGACCGCGTTTTTTTCAGCCTTAATAATCAGTGTCGGTTACTGGTGAAAATTATCGTGGTTACAATCTCACGAGTAACGTGAATCGTATAGACGGTGGTCACATCAACCACGGTATAAAATATTCGGTGACCACGCACAGTACACAATGTTCACATTGTAAATTAGTATGTTACGCGGTTTATTCGCTAACGGATAACCGTGGTAATTTCCGTCGTCATGTCGGTTCGATGAAAACGCGGTTGTCGTTGGCATTTTTCCCGCGTCCGTCGTGCCGATCGATTCTCAATAAAATCGTTTTCGCGTTTTCGTGCGTGTTCTCAACTGCGTACTTCACAATAATAATATAGTGATGGCGTCTGATATAACGCTCGTGATGAGGTCGGCTGGAGGTAGGTAGCTTGCGGGGTTTCTGTATTATACTGCACAGAATAACATATAATAACAGTACACGTGTAAACGTGTTACATAAATATATGGAAGCTTAGAAGGGTGCAGCCCTCCCTAAGCCAAGAGCAAATCCTCCTTAAAATATCTTATTTAGGTGATTTTTTATGTTTTATATTTTATAGTCAA
Organism: Diuraphis noxia; assembly: GCF_037042655.1. NCBI lineage: Eukaryota > Metazoa > Arthropoda > Insecta > Hemiptera > Aphididae > Diuraphis > Diuraphis noxia. The sequence goes on from NW_028301713.1 coordinate 74,362,979, forward strand.
TACTAAAATAAATACTCAATATAGGTAGATAAAAGTATAAAACTACGATATAATACCGGTCGCATAAAAATCACTAATAATTTAATGAATCAATTGGCTGCATGGACCTAGTGGTCGTTTAAGTATGATTATGCAATACGGTATTAATGTATTTAATTACAATAGGTATTACATTATTCAATATTATTCAAGTCGTTGGTTATTAGTCGTTCTGGGTTATGTTACCAAAATGTATCATGTCACTGATTTTATACTAATATTGAAAATATGTACCTATAAAAAATATGTCCTATGACGTACATCCCAATGCCCCTATGAATTCTTCGATAGGTACACAGTATCACAGTGACAGCATTGAAAAATGGCTATCATATTATAATAATTTTTGTATATTTAATTCACCGCGTTTTTTGCGAATTATTCATTTAACTTCTATACATTTTATATTAGACTAGACTGTTGTCTGTTATTGATTATTATTCATAGAGATTTTATAGGTATAATATTAAAAACTGTAAAAATATAGTCACTATATTGAAGGCGATGCTTAATAAATTTACATCTATTAATGAATGCTAATTAGCTGGCTCTCAATCTACCAAACAGGTACCTATTCACTATAAAATGTTTGATTTTATAATATACTTACAAAGTTATATTATTCGTACATTTTAAAATGTTGAACCGGTAATTTAGGAAATTACCTACCAAATCGGCTTTGATATAACGGTGTATAAGATAACTGTTTATTTTAGCATATATATTAATATTTTGATATTTGATTGTTTTAAATTGTATCATATTACAGACGAAATTGTGAAACTTTTAGGGCTCAATTTTTTGAGGACCACATTTAAGTCTATGCTCAATGCTTATACTGAAAATCATTTCAAACTATGTATAGTGGTTAGTACAATACAAATAATATCATATGTATACCAATGGCTAACATACAGTAATATACTAATATACCTACATATATATGAACTAGAAAAATACGGGACACAGTAATGTAACAAGATTCAGCTGGGTAATGAACTGAAGTTTAAAGCAATATAGTGTATGTCACCGATATGGTTATTCATTAATCATTGATAGGGTTCGGAAATTATAGGAGTTGCATATTGTTCTGTATGCTGTCGAATTATAGCAGACCAAGCTAAAAATCCGAGCTATACAATGTTGAGTTTAAAAATTAAAAATTAAAAAAGCATAATTTTGCATATTTCAATAATTTTAGAGAAAAAGTGCATATTTCGTCGATTTTCGCATATTTATATGCATATTTAATATTTTCAACAAAAGTTAATTTTTTTTTCATTCTTAACCAATTTATTTTAAGTAATGTCACATAACACAACGCTAGTAAAGCGAAAAACAACTTAACAGGTATTATTCAACATAATATATCTATTTCGTATTTCACAAATAATGAAAAAATATTTATTTAACTATTCTTTCAATTCAATAAAATCTCAAACGCCAACCGGTAACGCACCATATTTTTTATATTTAACTTATATAAAAGTTTTAAATAATACAATTTTTTTTTAAATATATGTCTTTAGTATTTTTTTCGTGTATAAAATAAGTAACACACTTTTAATAGGTAAATAAATAAATATTTTTGCATATTTCACATTTTTTCATGCATATTTTATATATTTTTTTTTGCATATTTGCATGCATATTTTGACTTTTTTTGCTCCTATAACATCCGAACCCTAATCATTGATATTAGTTTCCTTGTTTCAAGCATCTCAACCATCGTTTGATATCGATTTGGCGATTTCAGAAACCAGTGAGCCCGGAGCCGCAGCAGTGGGTACTGGGTGCTGCGGTGAATGAACAGTACCTACCTAGTATAATAGTAATAGTATAATCCTAGATTCATAGAGTTGAAAATAAACCATACAAATCTTAAGTATTTTTTTAATTCTCAAAATTCTGAGTGTGCTTACGTACGCTGTACAATACATTACATAGCAGATCTAACACCAAACATGACAATATGGTAGGCCCTGTTGTGAATTATGGTTCAAAGTGCTTTAAAATGTACTCGGAAACAATGCATTATATAATATTTTAGTTTCCAAACACGTGCCGCTCCGTTCCTATAGGCCACGGGTTGTTCGGTATACTCTTCCAGAATTTTTCATGCTGTTCACCCGAATTTGCACAAAGAACTTTTCTCCCCTATTAACATCTATACTATATAAATATATACGTATCTCTTTTATGCAAACCTTTGTTGTATATGCGCTTGCTAATAGACTCCTACGTGGGGGAGACGTTTAAAAAAACTTTGCAAACGTGGGAATTGGTAAAGCGTGTGCTATACCAGGCATTTAAAGATTTAGTGTGTGATCTACCTAGAAAACAGTAAATAACTAATTAAATACCTAAAAGTTATGAATAAATATGCAATATTATGTAACAAAAATGTAATTTAATAGAAAAAACAACTATACTTAAAACATTCAGTATTACATTAGTATTAGTCAACATTTTTATGAAACATAAACTTTTTTACATCTTCCAAAAAATGTATGAATAAATAATTCCGATTCTTTATTGAGCGATACCAATATCAAATTAAATGGCATGGTAACAGATTTTCATTAGTCTCACACATTTTTCTTAATATTTTAAATAAATTAATAGTAGATCACGGTAGACCCGGTGGATCACATGCTTTCCCAATGCGCTAACGTGAACAAATTAACACGTTTAAAACAATATACATGATCGTATAAATTTAAATACCAATAACCATGAATATAGATATATACTATTATAGTTTACAACATATGCACGCCCGATATTTGTTTAAAAATAAACGTTATTTTTAACCATCGAATTGCATTCACTGATGTTTACAAATGAATATAAGTAGAAAAAAATTGCCACGATAATGAAAATATTATCCTGAGTTTTAGTTATTATTGTCTGGTCTAATATATTAAACATGTGGGTTATTAAAATTACTAAAGAATCGTAGACGTATAGCGCCTGTTTAGAAGTAGCCGTTGTTTTTCGTTTAAAATATGATATGCTATAAAGTTGTTGTAGTAGTTTGAAACATTTTTTTTGTCATTTTAAATCAACGTTGCCGGTCATAATGTAATACAATATATATATATAGTACAATATCATCATATTATTACGTTAACGTAAACCTACACCTACACGTACATACTTCATATACATAAATATATACAAATGTGCATTCGGTTCATCAACGACATACGTTAATAATTTGTCAGGGTAATTTTGTATAGTGTACGCGCGAAGAGAAATTTATATAGTATATTATTATTGGAGCGTGTTGCACAGATAGGTTGGTCAATATACCTAGCTATGTATAATATACGGTCATATGTATTACGTTCCCACAACACATTCACTCCAACAATTGTGTGCGAAACTGCAAAAGTCGTACTAATCTACATATATAGCATATATAATAGCTTATAATAACATATTATATTATATACATATCCTCTAATGATAATCGATATTATATGATGTACCAACCGATATCAATAGGATGTATAATATATAGTATTATCCGCTGCCGCTGATGGTGTATGCATCTATGCGATCTTTCTAGTGATTTAGCCAGGAATTTTATATGGGAAGGGGGACTTTAAGGTTTTTGTTAAATTTTTAATATAATATTACGATATCGGATAGAATAAATATGGTCGGGGGAGGGGTATAGTCAACTTTCCCAACTACGCCACTGGATTTACCGATCATAGGCGTAGAGGATGACCGGAACCGGCTATGGAGCTAAAGTTTCCTCCCAATAAATACTATTTCAATGATTCTTAACTTGATTACGTATATTAGTTAATTTGCAAAATGGTATTTTTATATATATTATGTCATAGTCCTTAAAAAAAAACACTGCAGTAGTTAGGTTACACACAATCCTACGAGCTACAGCAGTGTTTTATGCTTTTAGAATATGATTCTAATCGCATTAACTACACTACTACAGGTATTTATTTATATAATATTTTGTGTGATTTGTCCTTAAAAAGTTAAAAGTATCTATATTGCTATATTGGTGCAATGATACATATTGTTAGGAGCTTTCTACTCGCCTATTTTTCATACCAAGATCTACAGGCAGGTACTACAACTACATCTATATAATTTACTAATTATATATATATAATATATATATAGCTATTAATGCTTAGGTAGATATATTTGTTTTACTGCGATAATATTTAACCGATATAATTATTGTCAAACAAAATGCTGCAATATTTAACTTTCGAACGCTCGTTTTGAGAATTGTAAAATCGCCGTCGGATGAGCAATTATATTCTTATGATATTATATCGAATGCTGAACTGCTGTACATTACTGCATATTATGCATATATTAATATATTATACATAATATATATGACGCGTATTCATACAATGTTCGCCTATTATTTGTTTAGGATTTTTACACTCGTTACATATAAGTACTAATATGACAGTACACCAATATTGGTACACGATGAGGAGTACTGTTCGGTAATTTTACGATGTGTCGATCACGTATCTATCTACGTTAATAGTGTTAATACCTACCTGTACCTATGTTGTCCGTCGGTTCAAACAAATTCTAAATAAAATTATAGACAATCGATGACGTATAATATTAAAACGTTTCATAGCAGTGATTGGAGGATAGTGTGGTAGGGATAGCAGGATAGCAGGATGTCGTGTTTATTGTTTACACACTACCTAGGTACCAGTAAATAATCAAACTTTTTTTAAATACCTACTCTACTCTGTATTATTTCACTATACCGAGACCGTTATATATTGTCAATACGATATAATAGTCGCATTGCAGCAACATAATAATATGTACCTACATAATATTATACGTTATAGACCAGGTATTACAGGTTCATATGACGTACTGTTAACTTAACTAGATTTTTTTTTTTAATTTTTAATACGATTATTTCATGATCATGATTGTTTTTACTTTTTTAGAATCAGAACCAATCGTTAAATATTATTGTAATATAATGGTTTTACAATGATATATTATATTTTATTTTTTTATTTTGTGTCATGTCATCTTTTGCCTTTTGGAACAGTAAACATAACTCTGCAATCTTCAGTTTTGGGAAATATTACTGATATTGAATTGTATTTAGAGGCGCGGCCTGTTTCACCCAAAATCAACATTTCCCGTTTCAATCAAAGCTATTTTAGTCGTTTTAAAATTAAGTTAACAATAATTTTTAAATAATATTATTTAAACAATATAATAAAATATTAAAAAATTTACACAATATTACTAAATTTTTTGCAAAATGTCATAACAAAAAGAAAAAATACAAATTCAATTATATATTTTAGATTCTGAACGAAGTGATGAATGTATTGATTTTACAAAGATGTGTGTTTTTTTTGTTTTTGTGTCTGTGTACAGCATAACTAGTCGAAATATTGCTTCAATTTCAAACTTTGGAGGTGTAAAAGTAAACATTTTCGTTTATAACTAAGGATTAAAAATACAACGCTAAGTTTTCCATAAGTTTTCCTTCTAGTAGCTATAGAGAAAACTCGAAGCATCATTATAGGAAAAATGTAATGTGCGTTTGAATTTTAAATTTTTATGAATTCGCGTAATGATAACGATTTATCCTCGAACCAGGTATATGTATATCTATGATAATATAAGGTATTATGAATTATGATAACTACATGCAATGTTTTTGGAAAAATTGATTAACCATGCTTTATGCAAAATGCGTCTTAATTGAAAAATAAAATATTTGTTTCAAAATAGAATATATGACAATTGACAATATTTAAATATAATATATCCTAGACTGACAAATCATCTCCGTTCAGAATCGTTTTTCGTATACAATGATACCTATCATTGCATTCAAATCCAACCTACCCTAGTCATAGGTCCACCCCACCACCTAATGTACAGTAGAGCGATACCTACTTTCCCGCTTTTTACAGTTAACAATTGTTATTGTCTATTAAAAACTATTTTTTTAAATGCATTAAGATATAATATTTTACTAAAATTAAGCAAAGTCATCACAAAATATATTTATAAAAATATATTATGTTTGTACTAATTATTTTAAAATAGATTTTAGTAGACAATATTAATTCATCATTTGTATTATCACTGTAATAATTTATAATTGAATATGTATTTTTTTAAACTTTTGCGATGACGTTTTACAAAAGTTTTAGTAAAAAATAATATAGGTACCAGGTACCTAGTGTAATGCTTTTATAAAAAATTGTTAATAATAATATATTATATATTATATTATTTAAAAACCATTGCCAACTTAATTTTAAACCGAGAAAATGGCTTTGGTCGAAACGAGAAAGGTTAATTTTAGGCGAAACAGGTGCCGCCGGCATTAGTTGTTATTTTTGAGGTTTAAAGAAACAAATTCACAGTTATTTATGTAAGAATCAAGAAAAACAACTAATTATTAAAGAAAACTAGAATACTCATCGTATTTACACAAAACCAGTTTTTGACAATATCGATGTTGTTGTTTTTTTGTACTTAATTCAAAATTGAATAACCATCGGTTGATTATTTTATACAAAGTGTGCCCCTTGCTTTCAATTATTAAAAATAATCAATTAAGGAAAAGCTGAAAAACTATGACTGGACCATTGTGATTTTAAACTATTATAAACACATCTTTGAATCGGAATGATATTTAACGTATATATTATTAAGAATTATAATAAGATACCTATTTATAAAACTTAAACGCCAAATAAAATAGATGGAGTTAAAAAATATTTCTAGTGCATAGATATTTGGTATATAAGTAGGTATGCGAAAGATGTTTGAATATTCGCAATGTATCGTTTTGTTGACTTTGCACATCGATATGACATAAAAATACATATTGTAACTTATCCGTGCACCGGTGCACCCGACAATGAAACAACTGAATAGTGTTATTATTACTTATTATACATTATTATATTGTTCATAATATATTATATACTCGTTATATTATAAATGAATACCTACAATAATCAAACAACCACCAAGGTTCTTTTTATTGTGCAAACACGGCGGTGTATTACGATACCAGTGTGCGTGATGTATAGTATTTTGTTTAGTCTTCTATACAGTAGGTATCATCATTGCCATATGTAATCAAATATTATAACATTATGGGCCGCTATTATAATATCGTATAGACAATCACATGTTTTGTTGAAATGTATAATATAATATTATAATATTTAGGTATCATAATATACACAGGTAACCTACTATTTATGTTATTGCAAAAAATATCACTATTATAATGTACACAATACATATAAGTAAATATCATAACAGGCATAGGGTCCTGCAGTGAGCGCATTTAGACCATCACGTGTGTTACGCGTTTTAAACTTTTAACTTATATAAATAACTGATTTATTTATTGTTCAATTGATACCTACATTCAATTCTGCTTTTTACTTGTTAAATACGTTATGGTCGTTATGAAATGTACACAAAAGTTGCACAATTTAAAAACGATCATAACTTGCTTCTTAATAAAAATATTAATAAAAGTCTTAGGATAGTAATCCTTTTATTATAATTATCTTTACATTTTAAGACGAGTCAATTAATTTTAATTTTATATATATCAGATTAAAATGGTGTATCCTTAGTTTAAAATTTGATTTGTTGTACGTTTGTAAAATGAAAACAACACATACGGATGTCACGTCCTCTCAAGGATATATAATATTATCAATATTTGTGTTATATCAGGATAACTTGAATAATATACGCTACTCGATTTTTCCATATTATATTTCAATAATATTATAAACACTGTACGTGTGAGAGGTAGATATTGCAGTTACTCGACTGGGCGAATGTAAGTTCCTACACGAGACCTAGCAGGTAAACAAGATACATATGTTAGTTCCTACACGATAAAATAAGGTACATATGTAAGTTCCTACACAGTAATAACCAGGTACATGTGTAAGTTCCTACACAGTAAAAAGCAGGTACATGTGTAAGTTCCTACACAGTAAAAAATAGGTACATGTGTAAGTTCCTACACTAAGTATATTATAAGTTATCAATATGATATTAGTTATAATGATATATCATATTATAATACTATCATACATTTTAACCCTTTATTCTATATAATATTTAATAATTTACTTTATAAATATTATCAATTTAATAATTTTAAAAATAATAATTGTGATAATATAATAATAATTCGTCATTTATTGAAAAAAATAAAAATAAAAATTATCCATTCTATATAATATTTAATAATTTTAAAAATAATGATATAACTGTTATTAGATTATTAGATTATTATAACTTATAATATTCCTAGTGTAGGAACTTACACGTGTACCTTTTTTTACCGTGTAGGAACTTACACGTGTACTTTTTTTTTACCGTGTAGGAACTTACACATCACATATGTAGGAATTAACGTATGTAATTGTCTACCTGTTACTCTCGTGTAGGAACTTACGATTCCCCACTCGATTCATATCGAATAGGTATGAGACCCAGCTAATTGTAAAACAAAAGAGCTGAAGTAAAATTGTGTTCACTTTTATGGTCATATTTTAGACTGTATTTAAATGAAACCTCAAAAATATATCAAGACACATTGAAAATAATAGTTAGGTAATATTACTAAAGCTTAAAATTTATAAGACGGCGCTTTGGGTAGGCAATTTAGTGGCATTCTTCATAACTGGTCTGTGTTCAGTCTATTAGCGTAAACTTGAAATACTTTTTAACAAACTTACGTCGTAGATTTCGTCGCATACTATGAATGACGGTCACTAACATTAAAATGCATGGGTCCGGACTCTTTCCGGATTAAACGAAATTATGTTTTTTTTTTTTTAACTTGCAAATTAATAAACACTAAATAATAACACAATAAATATACTGTCAAAAAACGCCTCATGTATTTAATATTTAATACAAATTCAAAATTTATTGATTTACAATTTTACATTAGGTACACATTATTATTTTTATTACATAATAATGAATTTAATACCATAATATCCTGAATATATATTATAATATACTGTATAATATTATACATGTGTACTAAATACGAAACATAAATTGTCCAGATTATCCGGATGTCCGGATTAGCAGGACTCTACTGTGTTTGGTTTCTGACAAAAAAAATGCCATATATTTGTGTAGAGCAAAGAAGATGTGTTTGGTGATGGTGGCATTCAGTGAGAAATAATATAATATAATAGTATCATTTTCTTGAAAAATAAATAAAAAAATATATAAATATGTAATATATTTTAACATTTAGGTCAAAAAAAAAAAAAAAAAATGCTAAGGGGTTGTATGTTTTAGTATTTATATGCTATTTATATTGTATGAAAAGTGACTAATTTAAAATCTCTCTATACTGTGGTCTTGTTCAATTTAAAATAATTATAATATAACTATTAAGGTATCAATATTAATTGATATAAGTTGTGCAAATATAAAAAATATTTATTCAGTAGGTTTCAGATTATTATTTAACATACATATTTTTGGACTAGATACTATTTTTTCAAACCGATGTTGAATAACGTTTTATTTATCGTGTTAGAAACCCAAATAAACAATAAAAAATGTATAAAAAAAACTCTATAATAAGAATCTAAGATTAATCAATTTTCTTTACAAAGAAAATATGTCTAGTAGTAACATGCAACTTTTTAATTTTTAAACTGTATTTAAAAAAATGAATTAAATACATATGTTTTAATGTAAAAGCAACTTATTTAATTTAATAATTCTATTGAGAAAATTGGAAATGACTCATGAGCGATGGGTGCAAAAGTTCACTGAAATATCTCAGCTTGAAATGGATATGCATTGCCGCCACATTTTCATTAGGATATTGAAATTTTTCAAGAAGCTTACATTGATGATTAATGATTATGTAAGAAACACTAGACAAATTTATATTAAGTGGTAATATGGGTCTACAATTAAAATTTTGAAGATAAATTTACATACATAACTGACAAAATACATTACCTTCACATAATAACTATATTAAGAATAAAAGGAAGTTTTTTTAAAATTATTTTTTTGTAAAGTAGATTAAGATTAATTATAGAAGAAAACACTTGTCATGCGATTAATACGCAAAAACAACAAATATATGCTTTCAAATAGCTGTCCATAATAATATAGAATAAAGGATATAAACAAATACAATTTATCACTGTGTATAATATATAATATATGGATATATATATATATATATATAATGTAATTGATATTAAATAATATCGTGACACGTACAAATCAATAGAAGCAATATAGAAAACAATATAATTTAAAAATTATGTTTTGACACACATTAAACTAATATTATAACATTTAATGTTTTGCTTTTCAGTCTTCACATAAAAAAAAAAAAAATTAAAATAATAATAAACAAATAATAATTAAAAATAAAATAATATTATATATAATATATATGAATTGTATAAAAATCATTGGACATGAATTATAAATTAATTTTGTATTAAAATGTTCAATATAATAAGGGCAAATTATAAATTAGAGAACACTTGTACTAGATAATATATGTATATATAGATACTCACATACACACGCACACTTATAGTATATATATAAATATATTATCAAAATTTTTAATGATACAAAACAGTAAATTATAATTATTACTAACATGTTACAAATCTAATATAGTAAATACAGTATATTTAATATTATGTATGGAAAAGATGATATTGTGGTAACATATAATTTTAAGATCATTTTATGTTGACATTGAGGAAACTCATGGCACTGATAAATTATTTTTATTTTTTTTTGTTATTGTTAAGTTTTTACCTGTTCAAGTGTGTATGGAAAAAATTGTATTTGAAATGTTATAAAAATATATTTTTGGATTTGTTGATAACTTTATTAAAATATTACAAAATTTTTTTTTTTAATGTACTATAATGAACACGAGTCAGTCATTATTAAATTCTTTGAGCATCTGCCATATAAAAGAATATAAAACAAAACAACAAAAGGTAAAGAAAATTAGGAGCCTTTGTAACTACTTTATAGTAGTGTCATATAAATACTAGGTAACGATAATAATAATAATAATAATAATAATAATAATAAAAATAATAATAATAGTAATAATAACTATAACTATAACAGATAGATAACTTAGGAATAAGACAAATGACACTAAACAAATTTAAGTTAAAAGAAAAAATAAATATATATAAATACAAATTAACAAGTAGTTTACAATTTATAGTTTTAAATAGGTTATGACGCTCTGGATTTAATTTGTATTTCTTAAGAAAGCATTATCACGAGAACGGAAATATATTACACCAACTGAAAAACCAACATAAAAAACAATTAAAATATAATATACTTTTATTAATTGTGACGACACTTGATCTACAATTTTCATAATGAACTCTATAAATAATAAACAATTTGTCAAGTTCAAATTTTATGCGGAAAATATAATTTAAGCTTTTACTTTGGTTGCTTAAGGGAATTTGATACCGATAATTTTTTGACTAAATCATATCATTCTTTTGATCAGTCCGATGACGCGATAAGAAATTTAAAAACTGATTTGAATGTGTTATTATGAATTTTTGAGATCGGCCGATCCTTTTATTCAAATTTACAATTTTAATTCAATGTAATCAAAACTTACTTTTTTTTTAAATTTCAAAATATTTAAATCCATATTCAAAAGATAATTAGGGGCCAAAATTTGAAAAAGTGGATCGGAAGATCTCAAGAAGACATAATGACAAATTCAAAACAGATTTTAAAAGTCTTATCACATTATTAGGTTCATTGGACTGATGGACAAAAGATGTCCATCTTTAGGGATGGATGTTTTGATCAATATAATTTGCTCGCACGTGCAACATAGTAGTCATAGTACACATCAACAAGTGTATGAGCATGCACGAGTGTTTAATTCTAGTCGGTGGTGCAGAAGTCACTTACACTAATAATCAGTTACTATACACACGTGCATACAAGTAATATAGAAATTTCCTTTACTGAGGTCAGTATCGAATTCTTGAATCCCCTAAAATATAATTTTAAAAGTTAAATAAATGTTAATTGAATTACAGAGATATTTTTAAATTTTTAACTGAATAAAAATGTTGGCTAAATATGTACAATGTGTTTTTTAACAGTTTTATGAGAAGTAATATATTATATAATATATATAATAATAAACACTCAAAATATTGATAAAAAAAAAGAAAATTATATATGAAGATCACAAATTTAATTAAACTATGATATTTTGTCAGCATTATAAGTTGATATAATTTAAAAATTATTAATAAAAAAAAGCTATCAGATAGGCACTGAATTGCAAACAATTATATTTTATTTGTTTAGGTGTAAAGAGATTAAGTTACTACTCATTATACTACAGCCTACTCCAGTAGACACAAGACTTCTTTGCCCCGATCAACTACTAAATGCTTATTGTATACATACTATATTAGACAGCACAAATTACGTGGTGATGTGTGGTGGGGCATGAACCAATTGTGACAAAATACTATTTTTAGTGGTTTTATCTCAGACAATAATACACATTACACAACAGACATTATTTTACCATTATGATGATGAGGTAAAATATTTACACCCAACTTATTGTGAACCACATCAATTTTTTTAGAGATTAACAACGTTTATATACTCACTTACATATTTGTCAAGTGAAATATTAGGTTACATAATATTGATGATTACACTCCAATGTTTTTATGTACTCCTTGTAGTTCACGTAACACTTGTTGTTGATGCTCATGTTCAGCCTAAAATAAACATTATAATACATATATTATTATCAAAGTATCTAGAAAAACAATAATAATATACCTTTAAGTGAGAAAAATCTGTAGCTAGAAAATGTGTGTTAGCATTTGAAGAAAGTGAATTTAACTCGGTTTGGATTTCTTTCAGTTGACCTTGTTGTTGGTCCATTTTTGTCTTAAGTGTGTTCTGTTTTTTCTCAAGCAAAGCACTTTCTAAACTTCTGTTGTGTTGTAGGGCTTGAATTAACTAAAGTATAAATTAAAATTATGGTTTAGAGTCATGGTGACTATATATACTACATAATAATATTAAATAAGACATACGGGATCTTGAATGATATCTATTGGACCAACTTCGTCATAAACACCTGTAATCAAATATTTAATATATTTAATATAACATAATATTTCTTATAGATTAACATTATAGTACCATTAACAAATGAATCATAACTATCCGGTCCTATGATCAAAGAGTTATTATCGCCAATGGTTTTCTGAAACATACAATATAATTATGCAACACTTAAACAAAGTTTATATAGTTCAATAGTTGTACAGTTATTTCAAACCATGTTAGGTTTTACTGACAATAAACATTTCAGTATATTGTCAGTAAAACCTAACATAGAATTAACATTAATTTGATTTGTGTTTTTGTATAATAATGGATAGAAACTTCAAACTAAAGTGGGATATTGGACTTATATATAGGATGGACTGTGGAATTTAATTTAATTATATTCTGTAGATATTTATTAAATTATTAAATTCAAAAGCGTTATTTTTAAGTTTAGTTTAGATCACACCTAATAATTGGCTGAGCATAAAATGTATGTAGAACTGTCTTATGATAATTTTAATGCATGTCTATTTGTGTACTTTTATTTGTTTTGAAATCGTAAAAACATTTTTTAGATTCTGAACGGAGTGATGAATGTATTGATTTTACAATGATGTGTGTTTTTTTTGTTTTTATGTCTGTGTACAGCATAACTAGTCGAAATAATGCTTAAATTTCAAACTTTAGGGGTGGTTTCCGATGGAAAAGTGAATATCCTTAGTGCAATATAGACGTCAAAAGTAAACATTTTCCAACAGTTTTCAAAAGAATCGAGAAAAACAAAAAAAAAAATGACAGAAAAACGGAAATTTTTACGCAAAACCAGTTTTCGACCAAATCGATTTTTTTTATATGGTTGTAATTCAAAAACTAATCACAGTAAATACTTGAAATTTTCACCAAATGTTTATGTTAGTGTTAACTAAATACAGTTTGATTTTTAAAAATGTTTGAATTTTTTATAGACCACTGAAATTTTCGATTTTTATGAGAATTTTTTTTGAAGTGTCGGTAAAAAAATTTTGGACACCAAAAAAACTTGAAAATTTAATACAAGGTTCCTTACGAGTTGTTCTTATTGTAGCTAAAAAAAATTAAATATCGTAATTCACAATTTTTTTTTATAAGCGTTTACAGTTCAAAATTTTACGAAATCTGTCGAAAACGCGAAAATTTGCAAGTGATTTTGAAGTTAAAAAATCATAAAATTTTTTTCGTTTATATCTAAGGATTAAAAATACAAAACTAAGTTTTCCATAAGTTTTCCTTCAAGTAGCTATAGAGAAAACTCGAAGCATCGTTAAAGGAAAAATTTTAAGTGCGTTTGAATTTTAAATTTTTACGAAATAGCGTAACGATAACGATTTATCCTCAAACGATTTTAAATATTTGTTATTATTCAAAAAGTATAAGTTGTAGATACTTGAAAATTTTACCAGTTATTTAGATTGGCATTTTATTTACATGATTTAATTTTCAAAATATTCTGATTTTTTTTGAGATATTTATAGACAACTGAAATTTTCAATTTTTCTGAAAATTTTTTTTTGAAGTGTCGATAACATTTTTTTGGCCCTATCAAAATACTCGAAAATTTAATACAAAGATCCTCATAAGTTATTCTTATAGTGATTAAAAAATTATAAGAATAAATAGGCACAATTTTTTTTTTTTATTAGCATTTGAAGTTCAAATATTGATAAAATTCGTCAAAACCATGAATATTTGCAAATTATTTTGTAGTTCAAAATTCATAAAATTGTTTGTATTTATATCTAAGGTTAAAAAATTCAACACTAAGTTACCATAAGTTTTGCTTCAAATAGCTATAGAGAAAATTTGAAGCGTCATAATAGGAAAAATGTTTTGAGGGTTTGAGTTATAAATTTTTATGAAATCGCGTAACGATAACGATTTATCCTCAAATCAGGTACATGTATATCTATGATAATATTAAGTACCTATTATGAATTATGATAACTACATGCAATGTTTTTGAAAAAATTGATTAAACATGCCTTATGTAAAATGCGTCCTAATTGAAAAATAAAATATTTGAATCAAAATAGAATATATGACAATATTTAAATTTTAAATATAATATATCCTAGACTGACAAATCATTTCCGTTCAGAATCGTTTTTCGTATACAATGATACACCTATCATTGCATTCAAATCTAACCTACCCTAGTCAGAGGTCCACCCCACCCCCTAATGTACAGCAGAGCGACATTCACTTACCAGCTTTTTTATCCTTATGCTATATCAAATAGATAAATAAATATTAAATGTGTATTACTCTAAGAATAAATTCAATAAAATAAAATATTATTTTATGATAATATGAAGACATTTGGTTATGCATCAAAGTTCAGTGGGCATGATGATAGATAAAAATTATGCATTTATATGCAAATTTAATCACATTTATATAAAATCATAACTAACAATTAGTAATCTGAATAAATTATAATTATAACAATAATAAATAAATTATACAGTGTGCTTAAATTACGGATAATATAAAAAAATTATTATATATTTTAGCTAAAATACACATTTTATACATATTATATTAATGAGAAATTACATATTATCAATTATATGTATGTATATCACAGAACAACATTTTTTGCATTAGCTCTAAAAATGTTTTAATTAGTTAATGAACAATAAAATAGTCATTCATAGTTAAGAGTATCAATAATTTATAAATTAAAAAAAAAAAAATTAATATTTGTTAATAAAACATACAAATGTAGTTAATTTAATGATTAAAATTTGTAAATCTTTATGCTAAATAGCTTTATTTTAATTTTAAAAGAGGTATGGTTGGGGTTGAGGTTAGCTTATTGTAAACAATAAATTTATGGAAAACGATAGTTAGTTAGATATTAAATTATTTAATAGAAATTATATGAAATAATTAAAACTTTTTTACAAGTCTTCTCAATTTTGTTGCGTTCAATAGTCTTAAATTCAGTTTTAAAAACTTAAGTTGGGAGTGAGTGTATCTCTAAATGTATACTGCTATTACTAAATAAACTTATTTTTCTTCTTTAGCTTATTCAGATATAGGCATACATAATAATATATACATGATTAACTTATAATTTAATGAAATAATTTGATCATTAGAACATTTTAAATTAGCCAAAAATAAAATAAATTAAGTTTTACTTGGGTGTTATGTTTATATTAGATTTAAATGGTTTTAGAATATACATATTAAACATTTTATTAATGTGATATAGTACGGGATAGTAATAGCTATAAAATATTTGAGAAAATCTTACCGTAAAATGATCAATATCGGTCACATCAGCAATTAAAGGATCTGAAAAAACCAAGAAAACATTTAAATTTATGTCAATGATTCATACACTGATAAAAAAAGCATATTTCAAGTACTATAATATATGAAATGTAACTACCAATTATTTGAAAATAAACTATTACCAATAATATTGTGGTCATCTATGTTGTGAGAAATAAGTTGGATTGGATCAGCTTGAAAGTTTGAAAAATTGTCAATACATTCTTTAGTTAGCTGATGGTCAGACAGTGAATCTGGTTGGTTGCTGTAATTGCTACAAGCAGGAGATTCAACTTGTGAGTCTAACACAATTTTTGCTTTTTTTGGCAAGTTATCTAATATTAGTTGTGAATCATTTTGTCTTTTGGGTAAGACAAATATGCCACCCCTACGCTCTAAATAAGCTCGATCTTTCTCTGTTGTTTTTTCATAGGTTTGATGATTATAAACTAGAACAGGTTGTCGAGAAATTGGTGGGGCCACTCGAAGTACAGATGGCCGATCCTGAGTTACTGGCTTAACAACATTGGGTTGAGGGGATAGAGATGATCGCTTATAAATTTTTGGTGCATTAGATGCTACTGAAACCGGAGGTATTGACTTGGACAATAGTGCAACCCTCATATACTCTTGATTATCTGGCAGAGGTCCCGGATTCTTCGCAGTAACCTTAAAATTGTCAATTGCCGGTTCAGGAATATTTATAATCATTTGTTCGACCACCTTGTCTAATGTTTTAAGATCTTCAGTAACATCTTCCAAAGTCACTGAAGATTCTTTTTCCATCTGTAATAAAGATCAATAAGCACTTTGACTTAAAATATAACAATAATAGCCACTTACAAATTGATTATTAGTTATTGCAGCAATCCCAGGTTCAGACGCAGCAACTATTAATGGTGTAAATCGTTTTTTCATTTCAATTATTTCTCTTTTCCCTTGTTCTGGGGGCACCAAGGTATTAACACAAATGAAGGATTCAATTGTATCTTCATTTGGATTTAATTGCAAGAAACCATGAGTTCTCATATACACAAATTCTCCATTTTTCGACAATAATCTATAGCAACTACTGCCAAAACTTTGACCCTTAAAATACACTAACAAAGCATATAATTATTATAAAAATTATGTGTTTAATAATATATAAATGAACAGTAAGGTTTTGATAATCTGGCACAGCGTCTATTCTCGGCGCTCACAGTAAGGCAGCATATTTTTTACTTTAAGAGAACATGCATAAGAATATTATCTAAGTTAATTAAAAAAGTGTTTGATAATTCATTTTGCTTGAAAATGAAAATATCAAAAAATTGCCAACACTTAAGCAAAGATAATGTTTTTAACTAAAAGTATGATCATATTTCAATTCACTCAATAACATAACTAACAGCATACTATTGAAACTAGAGAACAAAAATTTGCTATGAATTGCATTTTTAAAACAGAGACAATAAGCGCAGTTGCATCTTATTAATAGTTATATGTATAAAATTGAATCTTCAGATATAAATGTTGGAATTTCAACAAATATTGTAAATTTGTCTGCGGTAATAATGTTATCTACTCATATAAATTTGGACGTTTTCACAATTAAGTATTAATCGCTAAATATCTCACATAATATGAACGTAGCT
Source organism: Diuraphis noxia (assembly GCF_037042655.1). NCBI lineage: Eukaryota > Metazoa > Arthropoda > Insecta > Hemiptera > Aphididae > Diuraphis > Diuraphis noxia. The sequence goes on from NW_028301713.1 coordinate 74,381,161, forward strand.
CAATAAACATATAATGAAAGCAAATACCCAAATTTAGTTTTTACCCGATTTTATATAAATATTGAGTATTTTTGATAATATTGCAGTACTACAGGTGCCATGTGTTGGATTATCAAGACCTTATGTATATTATTAATATTTTTAAAGGAAATATATATACTTTGTCTTAGAGCAATCATCACCCAACGTACATCATCTTTATGCATGTATTTGAATGCCAGTTGTCCAGATACTTCTTGAGGCATGAATCCAGATACAATAGAAATTCTATAAATATAATTAGAATTATTAAAAAAAATAACATAGTTACTTTGCCTTATACAAAAGTTACCACAAGGCAAATACGGATTTTTGTCTTGTTAAGTTAGACCCACACTATCAATAAACTGATTTTTTGTCAATTTACTTTTTAACGATTGATCACAGCCAAAAAATCACTTTATTGTTCAAGTCTTAACATATTAGCCCACCCAATGCCAGAAGCATGCAGTCTGAGGTTACTCTTATATGAGACAAAGTATAGATGCATATCAAAAAGTATAAAATTCTTGATATGTTGGAGAACATAAAAAAACTTCCAAAATCACTTTAGGTTAGGATAGGTTATTGTTTATAATATAATTTCTTACAATGTTTATTTCAGTCTTCAATAATTACTATTTATAAAGAATATTTTATTAATACGATTTTGAAAAGTATTGCTATATTATTGGTAGATCTAAAATTATTGTAACTAATAGGTTTTTTGATTTATCTATATTCAAAATTGGTGATTATATAATATAGTTATGGATATTTAGAAATAGAAAAAGGCGCATTAATGATAACTAAAGTTAATTGATTAGAAAATGTTCAAATTCAATTATAAATCCACAACATAGTTTAGTTAAGTATAAAGAGTAATTTTATTTTATTTTTAATTCAAATCTCTATTTTATTACAATGAAAAAAAAAACAAGATAATATGAATAGATAATTTTTGATTATTCACAACAGTTAACAAGCCAGTAAAAATTTGTTGGTGTGCCAGAATATGTGGAATATGGGCTATAATTTTGAGAATCCTGACATAGTCTAGAGATAATTTTTAGTGCAGAACTTTCAGAAAATTGTATTAATATAATAATTTAACAGTGGTTAAAAACATTTGTTATTAATAATTTTAACAAAAGTAATATTGATATAAGCCCAACATTTAGTTATTTAATTTTAAAACATACACAGTATAAATATTAAGAAATTAACTAAATGCTTACCTATGATCAACATATATAATTCGGCCATCAATTTGATGTCTGGTTATGTATTCTTCACCAGTTGCTTCCAACATTGATACTTCAGTCACACGCCGTTCATTGAATGGCCTGACAACTGCATTTAACACAACATCGTTTTCAGTGACTTCAGAATCTACGAGAACGCAAAATTTTATGTTTAATTAAATGCTATGAGTTATTTTTTTATAAACAGCAATTATAGGTATTTAAATACTTTTTGAATCAGATTGTTGAATCATTAATGTTCCCATCACATGTACCAACTCAAACTCTGGTTGTTCATCACGAGAAACCACTTTCTTGACCAACCGTAAATAAAATGATCTACGTTGTATTTTACTATCCCCTTTACTATTTTGTTTAATGTTCAGTAAAGGATCATTAATAGAAACTAAAACATAAAAGTTAAAAATAATTATTAATAACCAAACTAGACAAAAAGAAATATTGCTTTTAGGCTACTTTGATGAACATAATATGACTCATTCAACCATTGAACTATATATAATAACTGGAATGCTCACCCGCCATAAGACCAATGTAAACATAACCGAGATAGCCTGTTAAAAAAAGACAGCAGATAAGAATGGTGTTGCTATCTCTTTTTATCACACTTTCCAATATGATTGTTTACCAATAAATAATAATAATATCGTTGTTTTGTTCTTTGTTTTAAACTTATTCATCATAATTTAATACTGTTAATTTGTGGTGTATGGTTTTATTTTTATTATGCTTTAATGGTTGTATGAATGCTTTTAAATGTAATAAATCAACTATTATTTTTCACTATGATTTCTTATACAGTTGAAAATTTTGCTATTTTATTTTATGTAAAATATTTTTATTAATATATAGTTTTATTGTCATTACAGGAAAAATATCCAGCTGAAGTCAACTCAACAAAAGTTACCTAGTTATTAACTTAACATTATATTATAACTTTAAGGTTAAGACTATAGTTAAAGTATCTACAATTTCTTATAGTATCTTTAAATAATTACTTATTTTATGAAATTTTGGCTAAGAAATATAACAAAAATCTATTGAAGATTCTGTTTACTAGATCTTTCCAGTAGTAATCATAGCTATATTATACATATACAATATTAAATTAAGTTAGGAAAGTAGTAAGAACAATAATTGAGGTAATTTGCAGGTACAGCTTCAGGTAGTGTAAGTAACTTTTCTTTCAATTATGTATAATATTATAAATAGGTACCTACTATGTTTTTATTTTAATAAAAATCAATTTTTCGTAATTTTATATGCTTATAGTTATGAATTAAAACCTTCTAACTTTAAATTCAAAACTTAATATTTTATTCCCAACATTTAACATACAATTCCTCGCAACTTCCTTAACATTTTTATGACAAATGTAGAAGTCCACAAGAAAAGCATGTTTCAATACTTGTTAAAGGTATTATAAATTATAATTATTTATATTCTATCAATTTAATCATAAATATTTTGTGGAAGTTAAAAAATAAAATATAAAGATACCAAATTTTAAGAACCAAACTAAAGTCTAAAATAATATCGCGGACCGTGGTAAATTAATTTAAGATATTAGCGCAACGTGTAAGACAAAGATAGTAACACCATTAGTATGTCCCATCTCGTTCTAACATTCCGTTTCGGGCAACACTGCTTGGTGAGCATTCCAGTTATCATATAGTTCAATGCATTCAACATGTAACCACTAATCAGATTAAGACACCAATTTCTTCAAAAATTCAAAGTGCAAACTGACTAAATGTTGAATTATAAATAAACTTGAAAGTTTTACACAACCAAACAGGAAATCAAATATAAGGTAATCTTTGAGAAATTATTGAGAATAAATCTAGTACATACAAAAACGACCTCTGCAAAATACTCTTGATTTTAATTTAGTGAAACACTATTTCAGTGACAAATGTATGGACATTGCCTTCCCCCTGCCTCTTCCCCCCATCGGCCACCACCAAGACGCTATTTAGTCTTTTGCAACTGTATAATATGTTTTCAATACCTAATAATATATTTATTTGAATAATTAGTATGATTTTAAGCTATAACTTATCAGTTTATTAACGCCATTGGGACATTATCAACTATTTTAAAGTGAGGTAATTAATATTCCCCCCACTAAAAAAAAAAAAAAAAAAAAATGGTTCACAGGAATATCTCAGCGCTGTCGCCACGGAAAAAGATATTGAACAGACAAAATAACCGACATTGTTGCAACACCAATATTAATATACATTTCTCGTTTCACTCATAAATACATTCGTCGCTTGACTCAGAGTCTTATAACTTATAAGTAATAACTATAGACATAATATAATATTATGTCTAAGCTTATTTTAACTATTAAACGGGTTTTTAAAGATGTTGGTAATAATAAAAAAAAAAAAAAAAACCGGTCACGAACAAATCCATGCACAGTAATTGTAATTATTATAGAGAAATACCGAATGGCCAAAGCTATCAATATATCATACTATGTTATAATGCAATAGTATTATTACACATGAATAAAATGCATTATGCTGATAAAATCATACATTTACGATTTACATATTATCTAAAAACGATATATTACTCCAATTTAGTAAACGAATATAGTCTTACCGATGCCGCTGTTTGATTTTTCGTCTTGATACTTGAGGTTCTTTTTTAGCTCATCGTGATCCTTAGGATGGGCAAAGTTAAAAAGTGATTGGCCCATGAGATCGATCTACAAATAAAATTTAACATGTTATGATATTTTATTTTTATGATATACAGTATACACATTACACATAATAATACTATGTCGAATATGGTAATAAGTAAGTCAATTTTTAGATTTTAATAGAAACATCCCAAGTGTGGGTGACATATACAAATTATCCACATTCAATGCCATCAACTGAAGTTCAATATTGTCAGTTTTTAGTCTTCAATCCCCCAAAGGTTATATTATTATACAGAAAACTGGTAGCAATGAAAAATACACTACCTATAATTTATTTATCTAATAATCATATTTATTTTACACGTGAAATATAACGTGTTGACATTGTCTGTTCTTTGAAATGTGAGAATCGCCTATAAATAGATACATTATAATAATTTTATCAATGGTTTAAATTCTTTACATTTTCTCTAATTACGCGGTGTTTATCATAACGAGTCAAAGATTAAATTTATTTTCTGCATAACAGCAGTTATCATTACATACATAATTTTTTCATAAATTAAAAAGTGCAGGAGAATACAATGAATAATAACCATACATACAATCGAACATACAACATTCTTAACTGTAATGTTTTATCTTCAACGAAGGAAATATTTTAGTTCCGATACCATTGATGTAACATACATATTAATAATTAGTATATTAAAATTAATAATGAAACTAGTTTAGATTGTTTAAAGTTTAATTCAACATTTAAAGTATAAAAGTTTGTATCTCGTTATCTTGTACAAAAAGGTCAAATAAGTAATCTGTTTAATTTCTTTATGGATTTGATGTTAGTGTCTTCTATACTAATTAAATATGAGGTGACATTTGTTGTTCGGGAGTCAGAAGTGTCTATACCGGAAAGAAAAAGGAAAGATGAGATAACACTTAGCGGACACTTGAGTTTATTGAGTAATAGGGAACATTTCAACACCAAAGTTGGTGATCAACAGCGATCGTTTAAATATGATTAATATGAGGTTTGGAAATTAACTATAAGATCAAAGACATGCGATAAGTCAAGCCTAATAGCAGAGAACTTTTGAAATATAAAATGAAAACAACTTTGCTTTTTAACTACCTATATGGTATTGTTTTGCGACAGATGATACGGTTGGTATGCGGATATCATTCCAAATCTGCAGTGAATAAGAGAAGGAAAAAAAGGTTTTATTTGTCAACAATAGACCGATTTATCACTAAAACATCAAATTAATTTAAATCAATATCATAAAAATCGATAAAAATGATTGAAAACTAAAAAAAGAAAAAAACGCCAGTCAGAATATTAAAATGCAGTTTTAGTAAGGTATTTAAAAAAAAAAAAAATTAGCAAATAATATCATAGGTCATTGGATCAAGGAGTTTAACAGTTTTATATATAATGATTAAATAATTAATAAGTCAATGAAAAAAACAATAATGTTATAATAAACATAAAGTGCATAAGTACCAAGTACCTATATTATAGTTTGAAATATACAAGTTAGTATCACAATTTGTTCAAATAGTTTTTGGGGGATGATGAAATTGATTAATATTTTGATTGAATCGGGATGAGAGCTGAGAGCAGCCAGGACTAGTAAGGTTAAAATTCATATTTTACTTTTATAAATATCTTGATCAGTAAGAGACCATTTCACAACACAATAGAAAGCGTAGAGCAAATAACACATAGAATATATACATGATAAATAAAAATGAAATATTATTTAAAAAATACTAAAAATTATCTTTAAATTGCTGCTATGTAACATTTAAAAATTAGATTTGGTTTAAAAGTATATAGATAAAATTCAAATATTTGGGAATATCTTCGACTGTTCCGAGTGATCTAATACTATCGATGCATAGCTAAATTGATTTATTAATAATACTCTGTGTTAAATGAATAAATAAATACAAAATGTATATATTCAACAGAAACCGAAAAATCTCGGACATATAATTACTCCTTTACAACAAAATTTGCAAATGCACGATAGTTTACGATATAAATGAAAAATATAGATTTGTATCCACAATGAATGAGCCAACTAGTCCCACACACGATCAATTAAAATCTAAAAATAAGAAAACCGTAATATAATATTAAAAAGCACTATATACGTCTGTATTGTGAATTCAAAGCACGAAGCAAAGAAGAAAAATAATGGTCGGTCGACCTTGATTTAATGTGCATACATAAGACTAAGTAATTGTAGAACTGCAGCAGCGGTATAAACATTATAATGAGCTCGGGTGCATTTCAACTCAAAAACCCTTCCGTGGTTTCATAATTATTTACGAATAAATGTTATAATTTAATACAACAACGATGGGCTTTGTGATAAATTTGTAATTAAATACTAGTGGTTGAATGCAATTTTCAAGGATACGTAATACATTATATAATATGTAGAAATAATAATAATAAGGTTAAAACTCAAAATGGATGCAGTGCAAGTAACCCATGTATATAAGTGTGTTTATCGTTCGGGTAACGAAAATAATAATAATATTAAAAGACCTGTGTCCTTGGCCGGTGCATAATATGATGGTTGTGCGTGTTGAGGAAGTGGGTGAGAGGGGAAATCAATAGTGCTATTGCATTGCTTCCACGATTTAAAATCAAGGTAATAGAAAAATTTTAATAAAATACAAAATATTATATGTATTCTACTGTAGAATGATTAAACAACAATAACATGCAATCGGCGCTGGGGCAATAATATACAATAATACATAACATATTATAGTGAATTAAAATATATCCGATGAATTATCGGGGACTACTTAAACTTTAAAGTGGATTGAAAATTATAAAGACCAAATAAAAAAAAGTCGTTTGACCATCGGGAACCAATGATAAATCGGAATCGATAATGATAGTAATTATTATTATTGTAAACTTTCGCAATGGCAGCAAATACAATGGACAGTTAGAACGCACTTAAGTTTAGCGTGCGAATAAATACGCGTGTGAGAGAGAGAGACGGGAAAATAAAAAATAAAAATAAACCTAGTCCGATGCGACTGCGTACTGCGCAAAAGCCGGTAACACTCTGACGACACAACATATACGTGTGTGCGGTGGGGGGAGGGGGGGGGTGATGGTGAAAGAACACAACAGTTGCCTCTATCTAAGTCTGAGCGCGGTGCAACATCTAATAAAACAACGGATCAGACGATAAAAAACGCATCACTACAATAACAATAATATTATTATTATGTATGCGCTATGCATTTTCTTTCAAACAAAGTAGGAGCAATCTGTTAAAACTACAGAGGTAAACGACATCCATTGTGCGTCATTTCTATCAAATAATTTAATATATAACAATATAACACATAGACATCCATACATCGTAGGTAGTCTTAAGGCTGATACTAGCCATCATATTTTTTTTATCGATTCTATACACACCTCGATGAGAAGAAGAGGAAAAGGCACTGCTATGTACAGTGATATACATATAGATACATAATACCTATACATGGTAGCCAGGTGGCAATATTGTGCTAAACAGTTCCCACCAAGTCCTAGTTTTTTTCTGTTAAAAAAAAAGGATACACAATTACACAATATATGTATGTTGTATAAACTTTGGCCGGAATACCATTATTAGTTTTCTAACATTTGTAAATCTAATACGTTGCAGTAAGTGCATACTACAATATAGTGAAATATATTATAGCCCATCACTTTGTATAATACTAAAATTATTCACATTTTCAAATATAAATTAAAAGTGGAGAAATTGATTAGGAATTACAGTACAGTAAGTAAATTTAAATACAAATAAATATCTACATACAAGGTTAGTATAGTAATTTAATTAAGTATTAATTATGAACGTGCGTAAATAATATGTTTGTGTTGTTGTCAATAAATATACTTACAAATGTATTTATTTTATATCGTAAGTGATTTATATAGCAGTAGCTACGTAAAACGACAATAAATAATGATATGCAACTTTTAGTGTACCAATGTAATTAGTAAAGTTTGAGGCATTCGAAATTGTTCTCACATAAATACCTTATATGACTCCGTAAATAAATATGCATACATAGGTAATGTAAATTCCAGCAGAAACAAATATATCATTTATTAATTTTAAATGTAAATAATTAGAGATATTCGGTATAGAATCAATTTATTCGAACAGACTCTGGATTCTTACCAGTGTTTTAATTAAAAAAAAAAAATAAAAATACTCGACGTAAAACGTATATCAATAGATGCAACTTAATAAACGCATTATTGCTTTTTAGTGTATTTTATTAGTATTATAGATATATTATTAGTTTGAAAATCACAAATATATTTTATAGAGCGCAACTTGATTTTCAATTAATCAATTTGAAACATCGTTTGTTAACATAAATTAATTTATGGATGAAGTGCGAATCAATGTCTTAACTTTTAAGTCAATAAATACATTTCAATCGATTTGAATAATTATTTAAGGGTCTACGGTATACAGTTTTGTTAAGAACTGTGTAAGAACCGAACCATGTGACTTTTTTTCAAAGAAAATGCAATGTAAAAATCAATAAAAAATAAAGGCATTAAGCTGGATTCTAATAAATTATAATAGAATCAACATTTAAAACAAAATTTTAATTAATTGTATACCTATGGAAAAAATAAATTACCTGTGAATAGCCTAATATATTCTCCACGGAGTGCGAAACAAATACAATTTTTCCACCAGATGTGACCATGAGGTATACATCGTTATCCTGTGAACAAAAATCATAACAATAATATTAACATTGATTTTGAGAGAAATTATATAAATTATATAATAAAATATGAAAATACAATATTTAAAGTAACTCTAATGATTTGTTATAGGTAGGTAAGTAACTAATAAATAATAACCAGAAAGATGTCTTGCAGATTTTTTTCTTTGCGTTTTTTCGTTGGTTATTAATTGGGTATACATGGAAAATGTTTAGAGTTAACTGCCAATGACATGTAAATCGTAATAATAAAATGACTTGAGCAGTATAGGTACATGATATAACCATAACATCTAAAATTCTAGAGGCATATTATAGGACTTTCTTCTCGGCATAATACAAAACAACATTATGTTAGGTTTTTAGAAAACGAACTTTTGTCACAGCATGCAGCATGCTGCATAATGAACATCATTAAAAATAAATACACATTAAATATAGCAGCATTGATAATATGAAGAAACTATATTTTGCTCTTTCGGTTAATTTCTATTAGTATAAATATATTGTTGTAGCAAGTATAGATTATATAAGTAATAACTGTTTATACATATAAGGAATAACAACTTAAAAAAAAGTCAAGATACTCTCATAGGTAGTTATATAATTATAGGTACTATATAGATAAGGAATTTATTAATAAGGATACATACGTCCAACAGAAGATCAGCCACGTTAACTCCATTTATGCAAGCTGGCAGTTTCTCTCGTTGTTCTCTTAGTCCTATTAACACTGAAAAATAATAAATTCCAATAAATAATAAAACTTGCGACTTACTGATTTAATTATATTTTTAATTGAAAAAATATACAATATTCATTCGGTTGACTTACATCGATTTAGTCGGAGATATGCAGCACTGAGTCTAAGAACACTTGTTTTTTCTATTTTTTTAGAAGAATTTGATATCAGTGGTACAAGTTGTGAAAGTTCTGTAATACAAGTATTTAACTTGTTTCGTCTTTGTTTTTCTGCCAGATTTCGACTTTGTCGACTGGAACTGAAAATAAAAATATATTGTTTATAGTTAATCTACGATTTAATAGCACAATATTTTTTTTTCTTAAACTCTATAGTTTTAAGGGGATTTGAAACAGTGATTCCCTGTTTTTGTCTAACACACGCACAACGTAGAAATAGAGATGTGTTCTATTTCAAAAACAGATTAATTTAGTGAAGCAAAATAATTCTGAAAAAGTTATATATAAAAAAAAAAATTAAAAGCTTCTCTTTTTCAACTTTTAATGAAGTTAAAACTATAAATTAATGATCATAATAGATCTCAATTTAATATCATTAAATCAAACAAATATTTTAATGATATTATTGATAGGTAATTTATCCCACTAATACAAATCGATTTTTTTGGTAACAGTAGAAACTACTTCAGAAACCTTCGTTTTAAATTTTTATGATTTAGAATTTCGTTACATAAAATAAATTGTGCCTACTTATTTTTAATATTTTATGATGTGTGGAAAATTGATGTATTAATTTGACGAAAAAATCAAGTATCCACGGACTACGGTTATTTTTTTTAGTAAAACCAAAAGTGATTTTGTCTAAAGCTGTTTTTTTGCGAAAATGAACTTCTAGGAATTTTAAATGTTGAGAATGCATCCACTAGATCAATCGATATGCTGGAAATAGAACATGTTTAAAATCTAATGTTGCCACGAATATAATACAAAGACAGAAAAATCACCACTTCCCTTAACTTAAAATTGTCTTGGAAACTTTTTGGGACAGGAGCTAACAATGGTTTTGATACGTAAAATGGTCAATAGGACAAAAAAATATGCAAAAAACTTGTTTCTACCTTTAGGCTGACACTGTCGTATTAATAACGTTTTCTTTTTGATGTATTTTAAAATTTCAATATACTTACTTTATCGTAATAAATTATTATTTTTTACTAGATGATTATAGGTATGTATGCTAAAAACCTTATTATTAATCAAGTTTAATGTGGAAGGGGTGGTGACAGGTGATCATTTTTAAAAATGTTTAGGAATTTCCTTAAGCGCAACGAACAAAAATGTATACACAGAAGTATTGAAAGAATTAAAGGAGTACACGCAGGGGGGGGGTTTATATAAAGTGTCTATTTTTTTATAGACACAGGGAATTGCTAGTATGTTTTTTGAACCTAATTGATGTGATAAAAAATAGATCTCCCAGAACTAAGAAACAATAGAACAGCAAAACCTACCCTGCAGGCTGCATAATATGTTTCTAAATCAGTTAAGACTGAATAATGTATACAAAATACGACATATATTAACCGAATTTGGCAGTGAATCGCTTACACTGGCCTTGGAATGAGACTATATACTTGCACCGTACGGCGCGGGAGAGGAAGAGGGGATGATAGGCTGTCCGATTTTGGTTTATACGTAAAACGCAGTCGAGTTGATTTTTATAGTATTCTATTTTTGCTGCTTATATTATATTAAAACGACATTGCACATTGCATCACTGTTCTCTCACTCATACTAAGTCATCATCTTCAATTGAAATGCACCGCAAGACATTAAATGTGCATAAACATTTTAATAACGTGAGGAAATGTTTGAGTGTTTTTTTCTTATTTTTACTGACAAATACTTATTTTACGACACACACACACACACACACACACGCATGCACGCACGCACGCACGCACGCACAGATACACACTTATCGAGCGAAATGTAAATTATTATGTTCTTCTTAGTTATTATATTTACTGGGTTAAAGACAAATTGGTTTATCATATTAAGATTTTTTTTTTAATAATTATGATTACGGCAACTATGTTTCATATTATACATTTAAAGAAACTAGATTAACAACATTTTTTATACTTACACCAACCGGATGGCTACAGAAAACCATGTAAAACGCAGTATAAAAATCAGTTTAATTATAATACCTTTATTATTATAATTATAAAACCTTTTTTTTTATAAAGCCGTAAAGTTATTTTATATTCTATAAATCTAATAAGATGTTCGAATAATATCTCTATATAAATATATAAATTGATGAATAAAGATTTTCTTCAGAAACAACATACGTATTAATATAAAAGTTGAAAATCAATGCATGGATACATGGAAAATTCTCTTCTCAAATATAATTAAAAGGCAAACAGGTATATTGTATCTTCCTTAACTATATGACCAACAATACCTTACAAGTGTAGATCACAAGTACGGTTGAATTTTTTCTTCTTAAAGAAAAATTTCTTTAAATGTAATATGCTAAAAAAACTGGAATTTATAGTCGGTGCTGTTAACATTTTGAGGTCAACGACATTTATATAAATTCACCAACTGATATATTATAAGTTGAATGTACATAAATGCATATAATACGTTTAACTTAAAAGCAAATTAGGTTAAAATGTCTACTACACTAAATAAATATATTTAAAGTTAAGATTGAACATTTAAAATTTTAAATTTTAGGTAGGTAGGTATTGCTACAACGTCATGTTGTATACCTCTAAAATTGTTAATTTTTTTTTATATAATTATAAGTAGTAGTTAGGTACATAAATTATTTTGTATTATTTGTACTCAAGGAAGTTAAATTGTGATTAAATTTACGTTTGACATTTATCAAATACAACTTTCAAACTATTACACTGAAAAAAGTAATTTGAGTACAATTATAAATTATTGAAGCCATTATCAATCAGTGAATACACTTACTTAAATTTTAAACGCATAACTAAAAATGTAGATAAAATATTGATAGTTTCAAAATAAATCAAATCTGCAGTAACTAATTATTGTCAAGGCTGAATTAGGTAAAAAAAAATGTTTTTGAAAATAAAACCAATAGTTTTATTTTTGTCTGTTTAAATTAGGAAAATTAATAGGTAACTATTATCTTTTTTAAGAAGACCTTAAGAGGACGCCTCACCCGTCTTACAAACCCGTTACATTTAACTCCGTTATGATTATAATATTGGAACGAAATTGACCAATTACCAAATTTAGAGTTAAGAATATTATCTAGTTAATCTCGTTAGTTTTTATTTTTATATTTTAATTTTAAAACAAGTTAGGTATGAGTATTTAAGATGCACACATTTAATTTTATTAAATACATTAAATATACATATCATAAATAAAAGAACATATAATAATAAACATTCAACATAGAATTATTTATTGAAAAAAAAAATATAGAAATTATAGAAGTAATATATGGATGGGATACTGATAGGATTGGCTACCGCTTAGCCTATAATTATTAAAGTTTTTCAATTTTAAAAACTAAATTCTAAAATTTAAACAAATTGATTTATAATAAATTCCTTAATACTATTTGAAAAACTTTGGACAGTATGTTTTACCGTAGTAAAAAAATTTCGAAAAAAATTAATGGGTTTGTTTTGTTTGTTTACCTACCATTCCGATATACGTATATAATAATATTAACGTATAAACGATTGCGATCCATTAAAATAACTGACAAAAAAAAAATATATCAGATAATATTATAAACGACAACGCGTCTTAATAGTATTTTGTAAATATACGTCATGACATATACATTGTATATTATATATATTTATATAGTACAGGTCATTACTTCACAATAATGATAATTATATGTACTTAAGCATTGATATATATTTATTTAGTTTTTTATCAGTGGCGACCGATCGAAACTGAAGTCAGTACACTGTCTATTGTCCATTTGTCCAACGATATATAAAGATAATTAAGAATACGGATTGTATTGTTTTAAACGACAATAAATATTTGGCCATAAATCATAATACAAATTATTATAACTATACGTATATTATATTACTATAATAAAAATTAAACAAATCAATTAATTAGAAATAAATAATAGTTTAATAAGCAGTGACGTATCTCGGTTACATACAGAAGTTTGAATCCGTGTCTATTAACGATTATTTACCATTAAGGGTCGCGCACTAAAAACAAAGGTTTCGTCTAGCTGACCGCCGAATGATCCTATATTATATACTATTATAGTATAATATTATTATTTAAATGGCTGTTGTATCAATGACTACTGATTATACTATTAGCCATCATTATAAACACGTTATTGGCGATATAGAGAGACTAAACAATTTTGTGAGAGTACACATGAATACATAATATTATGCAAGTAGGTATTGTTACAAACTAATAACCACACGTGCGTTAAACAGTAACGATTTAACAGACATTGTAAAAACTAATATTGATAACAACGATAATCTAACCTCTGCATAAATAAATTATATCATCAATGTATTATACAAGCGTTATAAACAGTCATTTAAAACGAAACAAATGTTGAACGAGAACCACAATATTGGGGATACGAGGCCTATGAGTGAAGACTGAGAGAGTTTTTTTATGGAATACATTTCTTATAGATAATATCGGTTCTTACTTTTGTTATTATTATAAAAGCATAACATTTACCATTTACCTATGTCCTGTATGTCAAACATTGATAGTATTATACTATTATGATGGTGGATACAATGTAGGACGGCGCGCACGAGTGCATGTGGAATTTTTGTTCAACTATTTACTTAGTTGGTTTGCATGAAACATAAATGTATGTTTAAGAACTTCAAATGCCATTGTTCACAATAATGGTTACTTGATTATAATCTGGATATTAAATATATCTGTGTTGTTAGAATACACATATTTAAGCTTTACTCTTCTAGAGTTGGTGTCAAATGTTATATTTTCATTTTATTAGCCAAGTAATAATATATATAATATATAAAAGTTTAGCTGTTTACATATATTATAATAATTAATTAAAATTTCGACAAATTTCTATACAAAATTTAATCCTGTAAATGAAAATTACTATGCTTTTAAACGTAAAAAGAAAAGTTTTAGTACACAAAATCATTTGAAATGTAAACATGTTACATAAATAATGTCCAGTGTTTACTCTACGAACGTGCTAATTTCTTGGTTTTTAAACGTATAATTAAGTATAATTCCAAACACAATGTTAAATTAATTAAATTTGTTATCTATATATTAGTTTACAGTTTTAATTTCATTTCATTTTCTTTCTAATATTTTGGTAGGTTTTGTTCGAATTAAATCACTATATTATAATTTATTTATTTAATCTGCCTCAATTGATATCAGTTTTTACTGTTAGATCTTAGATAGATATTTTCCACATTTTTTGAGTTATAAATACTTTTACTAAATAAATTATGAAAACCTATGTAATACCTAATTACCTATATTGGTAACTACGGCAACATAATAATCAGGTGGATAAAAAGTTAGACACAATAAATATGTTTAGAAACCTATAAAAATGTCTGAAAATACATTGTTTCATTCCTACAAAAATGAGACACCAATTTTCTTCAAATCAAAAAAAGGTTTGTTTCCATTTTCCTCCAAACATTTTTTTGGATTAAAATTATGTTAACTTTTCTCCAAATATTATTATTATTATACAATATTTAACATATTTAGATTAAGAAAAAACAAGTATATTCATATAGCTCAATATTGTGAAACAAATTCAAACCGATATTTATTGAAAAGTAAGTATATAAATATTCTAAAAAATCTAGACTACCGAGCAAACAAACGCTGTGAAGTTATCGACGATACAATTTTATTATTAATTAATTCGAAGAAGGAAATTCAAAGTAATACAAAAAGTAAAATAATTATTCATCCGTCTAATATTTATTTTCTTTAAATAGGTATATTCATTTATTTTTGAAATTTCGTAAAAATATAGGCACATAGTAATTCATATTGTGTAATTTTTTTTTAAATCTTCATTTGTTATAGGAATCTATTATACTTGTGCAAAATTAATATTAATGGAAAACGGAACCTCAATTTGAAGGCCACTATTATTATGTAATAGTGATGCATGTCAGGTATACTCAGGTTTGGATCGTATCCATAGTGCTCTAGTTCTTTGTTTCCACCCAAGTAAAACAAATTGAGCACATTACACATTAGACTAACATCTTAACAATGTCGAGAATGCTCCAGTTGCGAGTACCTTTATTTGTATTTTTAACCACGAGCTTCAATTCGCTTTTATATTGCATCTCTATAAATATTCTATGCATACGAACAGTGAAATAAGGCAAACTAAACATTGAAATCGAACACAATTATAATCCTCACATAAAAAATACAATAGGATTATGTAAAAAACAAAAAAAAAATCAATATTTTAGTTAACTACATACGTGGCAAATTCCAAGTGGAGTCATATGCATATTTTAAGCAAAGTAATCATTGCAGTGCTTACAGTGACAATTTTAGAGGGAATGGTTTCCCCCTTCTCGGTTAATACAATTTTTATTCGATCACGTATAGTATTAATTTGTGCCAGAACGAATATTGGACGTATAAAAAAAGATAAGATTGTTTAAGTAAATTTTGATGATGAAGCGACGACAATATAGGATGGTGGAGGGCAGTGTTCAGACAGCAGACTCTAAAAAAAACAATTAATCATTTGTACAATTACAACAGCGAAAACATCAAATAACTCATTTAATCGGAAATGTATTACTATATAGCATACACTATTTTTAAGATTTAAACGGCCAACAACCAATATAAAATCAGTTTTACTACAATTTTCATTAAATTTTATTAAATTATACAGTTAGATAAGTACATTAATTTCGAGAAATATACTTTAAATATGATTTTACATATTGTTGCAAATTAGTCTGTATAAAAAAGTCAATTATTTATACACTGAGATTATTTTATTTCGATTAGTCTTCAAAAGTTATCTGATGAGTCAATGCTATATTATATATTAAAAACATACTTAGCACCTGGACTAAAGAGAATGATTTTGTCAACACAAAATACATCAGAGAAACAATGTAGTCAGTGTAGATAAATTTACATAGTATGAACAATATGATTTCTGACTTATTATCTAAAGCAACCACTAAAAATTTAGTAAAATAAAATACAACCGTAGGTAGAATTCAAAAAAATACAAACTGTCATAAAGAATTATTAAGGTTATCATAAAAATAATTCTGATTTAAAAAAACAAAGGATACATTTTACTTTAAAGAAATTCATAGTGTATAATTAGGTAACATTTACAATTTACCCATTCCTTCACTGTGCGAAAAATAAGCATGACTAGAAAAACAAATAAAAATATAAAAATAAGTTAACATCTAAAATGTTATTTTAATTATTACTATACCTGTATAACAACTTTATTCCGGTTGTATGTGTATTAAACGCATTTTAGACAATAAAGAAATGTAGAATTGTGTACGTGTGCATTTGTGTTGATTGCATAATCATACATTGCAAATAGATTAAATTAATCAAGTGCGAGAGACGCAAGAGAGGGACAAAGTTAGATAGAATAAATTTACATATGATGAAACTCATGTAAAAACGAATATATTGTGTAGACATATAATGATTGAAATGGAAACAATATTAAAAATACTTGGTAGAATTAGTGAAATAATATCAAGGTCAACTTGCAAACGAACATTGAAGGATTATTTCAATGTTCTTTATTTTGTTGTAAAGAGACTGCAATCCAGGCAGGTACAAACTCAAAATAATAATATAAAATATTATAATAATAGTAAATAATATGCAATCATGCATACTATATTACTATCTATACACTTATCTATAATACAGTTGTGTCTATTTAACCTACACAAATTACGCGAAACTAACTTTAAAACGTTAAAGAATCTTATATAATCCCTACCTTTATATTTCAGTAGATAAAAATTTAAATGACCATGTATGTATATTGTATATGTAGTTACATATTATGCATATATTTCGTAGACGCATGTTTTTATTATACATGTATTGACTGTATTGTAGTTAAATGTGCATGATGATTAAAATGCATGTGTATAATAATTATTGCAACGATATGGCGTCAGGTTGCATATAATTATGGATAAACCAGTCAGTCGAAAACATGATATAATTTAATTGCGTAAACTGAACTAGACGAATGATAATAATATAATAATAATAATAATAATAATAATAAACGATTTCAACTTTTGTTTGTGCACACAATTTAGAAAATATCATCGATATTCTTATAAATTATAATTGTTGTACACACGAATTTAATATTTTAATATTTAGAATATTAAAGGTGATATACCACCACATATTATTACTTCTATAATCTATCACTTAATAGATAGTTTTATTCTCATAATTTAATTTCGTAATAGATGTATTATGTTATTTTGTGTTATGTTTGACGATTGATGGTGTTAGTTAATGATAATAAAAGATTAGGTATATCGTATATTTATTGTTATATTGGTTTACCTAAAATTAAAATTCCAGAAAAGTATTCATGAATAATAATGTATGACTAATAGTGACTTAAGGATTGATGATTAAATTCTAATTCGTGCATAAAAAGTCAACGAATACCTTACAGTATTTAAACTATATTATTGGAAGTTATTAAATTTTAACTTTCTGTTATAGGTACATTCTAAGTTAACAGTATTAATAAATCAAACATGGGAGTTTGTAATTTACATAAAATCAACATTTTATTAAATGACCTTTGATATGTTTTGTTTAATATTATTTATTTTAATTGATTACATTTTTTAAGTAGGTACCTTTGCACTGCACTACACAATAAAAAATGATATCTACTTGTTTTGTAATAAAATATTTTTATTATTATATAATTATTATAAAATATTAATAAAAATTGATTAATATTTGTCAATATATTACCTACAAATTACAAATTTATTTATGACTTCGAAAACTAAAGATAAATTTATTGTTAATCATATACTTAATTATTACCTAAGTTACATTGAAAATGAAATACGTGTTGAAGGTAGCGCATGTTTCACATGAACTATTGTAATTTTTAATAATCAAATTAAAATAAACTTTGATTTAAAAATAATTTTTAAAACGTGATTTTTGTAAATCATTATGATATTATATTAAATAAGATTGATAAAGTTAACAATAATCATATAATTTAAGATATGAGTATATTTTTTTTTTAAAAAGGTAAAACTAAAAATAGCTTTCAATACAAACTAGGGCAATACTCTGTTTTAGACACTATTATGCATAAATAATAAATATGCATCCAAAAATATAAAACCTAAAATTCTTTGAAAACAACTCTAATGTGATTTAAATTATATGATATTACAAACATTTATTTAACGAAGTTCACTATAATAGTTACCTACGTTCTTGATCAGAGAATGAAAATATAATATTTTCAGTTCACCTGTGTCTAATTAAATTAAAAATATAGGGTAGGTACTACAAAATAAATTAAAATATTAATACAATAAACTAAACAAGATTTTTAAACTGTTTCCACCTTATTATGTTCCAGAATAATAATTAATGACATTTAGTTTGTCCTCTAAGTAAACTATATTTGCGACGCAATGAATACTACAAATATTTAAGAAGTTAATTTAGTATGATCGAGATTGACTTTTTACGATGTCAGATGCAATTGGGATAGTGCCATGAAATAACTGTACATTTGTTTGAAATTAATGTAATGTTATTCTAGTGAGTAGGTTTTGATTAGTATTAAATTAATATACATATTTTAGATTTATTTTCATATTATTTCTATGAAAATTAAAAAAAAAAACCAAATTACAAACAATTTCTCGAAAATTTTTAACGATCATCGATTTTTTTTACTTAGTTTGTAGTTATAACAAAACAAAATTTGAAGTTTTTACTTATATAAATGACAGGATAATACATTTTAAATTTCGTATTCCGAAGCAGAATATCACTCTAAGAATTTCAGTTCATTTGATCGAAGAATTCAATAATCATTGTACACGAAAAACGATTTAAGCGAAGACCGTCCGTCAGCCTAGTATGTACAATTACTATAATATACTAACTACAACTTTTTTATACACTACCACATAGGTATGCATATGTATTTTTATAATATTTATCAACTGCTATTATAAAAACGTATAACGAGTTTTGTATAAAATTTACAAGCTTTTTGGCCTAATGAATAACATTTTATTGAAACATATAGAATAAAAGCTAAAATATTTTGAAAATGTTTTTTATGTATAAAAAAACATTTGATGAACATTTCAAGTATCTACCTACAGTTAAAAGTTTTTGAATAAGAAGAAAATCGTTATTTTAGAATTTCTTATAATACAGGCGGGTGTATTCAATTATTTCTAACTTCAAAGACTAAAGGCTAAAAATTATTTGACTAGCAGGTAATTTTTTTTTGTATAATTCAGGAAACTTCCATAAAAGTTTTTTATTTTTGAAATACATACGAACATTTTTAAGAATTTCTATGTTTCTGACACATTATAATTTATAAATGTTTTAAATTTTGTATTAAGTTTTTATAAATTTTCAAAAAATATTAACATAACTTATGAGGAACGTTATATTACTTATTCAAGTTGATTGACGAAAAATTTTATTTCGATAGTAGTTTAAAAAAAAAACAAACTAATATAAATTGAAATTTTCAAAAAGAATTACATTACTTATCTATTTTGAAAATTTTATAATACACAGAAATCAATTATGAATACCTAAACACCCAGTGACAATTTTATGTATCTATGCTTATTTTTTTAGAACTAAGTACACTAAAAATTAAAATCTATTTTCCAAAAATTGGTATAGCGTGAAAGAAAAGTTTTTTCATATTTTTCATTTGTATTTTATGATGCTTTTGAAAACTATTGGTAATTTGATTTCTAAAGTATCAATTAAATTCACATTCCTATAAGAAAAGATAAGTTGTTGAAGAAATTCGGTTATATCATTTTTGTTGTCCCTAAAGATGTTAGATGTGACAAAGAAAAACACTAGATTATTTTAGTTATAATATTTTTTACGTAATTGTATCACACAATTAATTAAATAATTTATTGTGTTTATAAATGTTTTTGAAATTATAAAATTTAATTAACCATGAGTACAATAATTAGTTACTTGATTGTATAATAGTATATTAATAAGTATAATTTATAGGATACACATAGTGTATATTCAATATTATGAATTATTTTATGAACAGGAATAGATAACTAAATTGGTTTAAATGGTTTTCTAATGTAACCATAATTTGTATGCTATTTATTTGCTTCGATATTTTATTACCCTATAAAAATACACTGATAATTTCTTAGGTAAGACAGATAGCTAATAACAGACATTTTTTGTCGACAATTATGTTAAACATACCTATTAATACTTTCTAAACAATTTATTATACGTCAAAGTTTCTTGACAGTTTTCTATAACTAAGGATATGATATTTGAAAGATTAAATCAAGCCGAGAAAAAATAAAGACAAAATGTTAGATTTAAATAGAAATATATAATAACTATTTTCAAAGTTTGCAACATAAATAGTAAGTGGATGTCGCTCTGCTGTACATTAGGAGGTGGGGTGGACCTCTGACTAGGGTAGGTTAAGTTTGAATGCAATGAATAATGATAGGTATCATTGTACCTATACGAAAAACGATTCTGAACGGAGATGATTTGTCAGTCTAGGATATATTATATTTGAATATTGTCATACATTCTATTTTGAAACAAATATTTTATTTTTCAATTAGGACGCATTTTGCATATGGCATGTTTAATCAATTATTCCAAAAACATTGCATGTAGTTATCATAATTCATAATACCTTATATTATCATAGATATACATATACCTGGTTTGAGGATAAATCGTTATCATTACGCGATTTCATAAAAATTTAAAACTCAAACCCTCAAACCATTTTTCCTATAATGACGCTTCAAATTTTCTCTATAGCTATTTCAAGCAAAACTTAGTGTTGAATTTTATAACCTTAAATATAAATACAAACAATATTATGAATTTTGAACTACAAAATAATTTGCAAATATTCATGGATTTAACGAATTTTTGTCAATATTTGAAATTAAATAAGAAGTAAATATCATCTTCGATAAAATGTTTCTTTAAAAGAGTAATAAAACTACCAATGTTAATCATAAAAATAATAACAATAAAACAAAAAAACTATAAAATTCAAAAAAACCCGTGGATGATAAACTTTTCTCAGAATTCAGGCAGAACGAGTTTGTTTATTAGGTATATTAGTTATAAACTTATATCGCCATTATATAAATTACGTATTTCATTTATTTTTATTTTTTAACAATAAATGTAATTTTTTGGCGTTCAGTCAAATACGTTGGTTAATAGTAATATATTGTTTGTATTTAACATAGTTATTTGTATTTCTAATGTGTACTCATGTCTCATTGAGACAATTAGACATCTATTGTAAAACATTAAGGACCAAATTAATTAAATAATTTAATCCATAGTATAATCCTATTTTTACGTACATCGGATAACTTGTACAAACTTAATTTATCCACTGGAAAAATCTCCAATACCTACAACCATTATTAGTTATGGTACATAACATTTTCTCAAGATTTAGAGATTAATTTATAAGATAAATACGAGGATAAATAAGAAATTAATGATATTATTGTTAAAACAATTAAATAATATGTAGATATAAATATTTTCAAATTCATCGAAAAATAGGTTGATACCTAAAAAAACATGATACTGTATAAATATTTATCGATATTTTATTATAATTCATTACCTATATCCCTCATCTCTACCTATAATTATTATGCCTAGTCGTTTTCGAATGTTAAATACTATAATAACTAGGGCTGGGATTTCGATGCAATTTACATTGTTTCCAAAGCTTACTGTGCGATGCTTGCCAGGTCAGAAATTTGTTTTGAGTACAAATGAGAATAAGAAAGTTTATTTTGAATTTTTTAGGTTTTAGGTCATTTTAGAGTTTTTGGAGCATTTTTTGAGTTTTTGGAAACCAAGTATGAATTTGAAAATTAATTTTAAGATTTTTACACCAACATGGTTTATATATAAATATAACAGATTATAAGTAGGTAGGTACTAGTAATTCGTATATTATATTATAATCGGGCAAGGTTTGAGTAACCACTACCCGCATTTCCTGTTAAATAATCTTAAATCGGTAAAATCGACGTCCGATCGTTCGACGTTCAGTACGAGTTTTGTCGTCGTAAACACCGTTTTATTACTCTAGTTAATTTTTTTAAGGACATTTTTGGGGGTTTTTTAGGGCATTATTTATAGTTTTTAGGTCATAAAGGCATTTTTTTAAGGGCATTAAAATCCCAGTCTTACTAATAACAATAAAATTTAAAAGTTATGATTATAAGATAATTTATTTTTAATTTGATTACAATTGCTAATTTTTTTTAATTGAATCTTAAAATTATAGATGATTGATACCTTACAGATAAAACGTTTGTTACTTAGCTGAAAATATTAAGGAAATACTTTATTTAGATAATAATGTATACATTTCAAAAAGGAATAATATTTTTATCCAAAACTATTATGAATATTTAACTACATTGCAAATGTAACCTGTTCATAAATACTCATCACTAGAAATTTAAATTGAATGTAGTTGAACTGTCTAGTTTAAATGATGTAAAATATAATACAGTTTGATAGTAAAATTATATTTGAAAATATTTTAATGCACCGACATCCACGTATTATAGGTACCTACATAATAACAATTTAGATTAGTCAACTGAAACCACAGCATC
Organism: Diuraphis noxia; assembly: GCF_037042655.1. Lineage (NCBI taxonomy): Eukaryota > Metazoa > Arthropoda > Insecta > Hemiptera > Aphididae > Diuraphis > Diuraphis noxia. Next base: position 74,404,575 of record NW_028301713.1, read on the forward strand.
TAAGAAAAAGTGAAGCAGTGTTATACATTATCTCTAGACAAGGGCAATATTTATAGGTAATTTTATAGCTAAAACACAAAGAACTACTTTTTGTAGCTTTGTACTGTACCGAAAGTAAAATAAAAAATAACTAAATAACTCAAATGGACAGTTGAAGACCCATTTTTCGATTAACCATATAATAACCACAAAACTAATGATAAAATAAAAATGTTTAAATACCTTTTGTACAGGTTGGGTTTTTACTTCCAAAAAACACCGAAATTTAAATTTCTTATATTATTAATCAACAATTTTACTATAATGTAGTTTATTTTAACATTCAGAAGTTTAAAAACTAACCGTTCATAAACTAAATATTGATAGATTTTAATTCAGTTCTTTAATATAATTTAAAAGTTTTGATACAATTATAAAACAATTTTTTGACTTGAAAAAATAATAATATCGAAATGATAAACTTATTTGTTATTTTTAAGTGATGTATAATTGTATAATGTTTTTAATTGTTAAGAGGATGCAACCCATGCTTTTGTGTCTCCGTCTTACATACGTATGACATGGCAAATGTTCGTTCATTAGTTTCAATACTGTGATGTTATTTTTAGTAATGGAGTGAATTGACCTATTATCAGACTTTTAAGTAAGAACATCATCTATTCGATGTTATTACTTTCAAGCGAGATACAAGCATTTTTAATTTGCAATATTTCACTAGCTCATATTTATCATGAAAATTTAAATATCTAAAGAATCACAGACGCAGATAATATTCTTATCCAAAAATTTTATGATTTTATGATTGACTCTAATATCAATAGTAAATTAATAACAGTTTGAAATTCTATAATAACTTTCGAATGAAAATTTAATATGTCATACGTGTGTAAGACAAAGACAACAAATTCATGGGTAGCGTCCTTTTTGGCAATTCAAAGAATTATAAAATCATGTTTTAAATTTGTCATGGGTCGACAATTGATTTATTTTTATATTTCGATGAGTATTATACAAAATAATAATACATCGAAAAATTATTTTAAAATAGTTTCGTATTTGACGTCAGAAACAAAAGTTAACTAACTAAAATAACAGTTTTATGTACCTTAATGGCTATATTTTATAAAAAAAAGTATGTATACTGACTGATTAAAATTTAAGGACAGAACGTTAATACATTGGATGAAATAATAATTATGGAAAACTTGTTTCAAAGAAACGTATTTTTAAAAATATTGTATCCAAATAAAAGCTTGTAATTTCTTATTTTTATCGAAAAATTGTTTTGTTCCTTTTTAACGAGCCAGCGCGTAGGATCTATTCATATTTTCCTGGAATATTTTGTCCACATTATATTCAATTTCAATACAAGTTCTTCATTAGAAACAGAGTTTGGATCAAATATATATTAAAATGTATTCACAAATTTACAACACACATGAATATATTATGTTATAAAAATATATATATTACAATTTACCGATATATACAGATCATAAAACTAGAGGTTAGGTTACGCAATTTGCTAACGAATATTTCATACCATCTATTATTATGTACATGTGGAAAATAAAATGTGCTGCACACGTTGGATATTTTGTTTGATTCAATTATTTTGGTACTTAAAATTTATAAATAAATTATCAATTTAAATTTAAATTTTTAACTTCAAAACAAATATTCCAATGGATTAATCATTAAATGTTTTTAGAGGTAATTACTATTTTTTTACATAAAATATAAGAAATAATGAAACTCCAAGCGAAAAAACAAAACTATACTTGTATAATATTAAATAATTAGTAAAATACGAATATGAAATTTTTTTTTATCACTTACTATGTAGTCGATTAAAAATGTTCAGAATTACTTACTATTAAACCTTTCCACATAAAGAAAACTTTTTTTTTTTTATCTATGGCTAAGCATCAACAACTATGGTTATTAGTTTACAACGATATAAATATAATTTTTTTTTATAGTTAAATAACAATAAATACATAGAATTCACTAAATTGCGTTTTAAATATCAATGTTTTGAAAAATTAAATAATTCTATGGTTGATGTCGTCAATGGGGTACCGATCTTTGAAGAAGAGGCTACCTGGAATTCCAAGGCTACTTCTGGTTTCCACGTGGTTTCGACAGTGCACAATGAGGTGTTTAATATTGTAAGCAAGAAAACTTTTAAATTTTTGATCGATATTATATTGTATTAGAACATTTAAAATAAATAAAATAAAAGGGAATGTACATAATTTCAATATTGTGTACAAACAACGTTATCGACTAAACTAATAGTTTATTGTTCGTAATTAAATATTCAAACAATTTGTTCAAAGTATCATCCTGTAGATATATTTAATTGTATACAATTAATTGATTTTAAATATCACTTCTAGAGCTTTATACGTTTTTCTCATTGTTTTATGAGTAGATTACACGCAGTATTCAACAAAGGATCGTCTTCTATTAAAAATAAAATATTAGGTCAAATATAACAACGGTTATGATACAGGATTAATTTATATTTAATATAAAATATTTTTATATCGAAAATATTATCAGATGATAATTTTATAAATGTTGTTTATTAGTGCCGTAAAATAGTTTTTTCAAACTTAGTTAATATGCATAATGTTGGAAGAAGAAATTTAAAATGAATTTTATATTACCTATTATAGAAGAATGACTAATTTTGTTTTAATGTTCAAAAAGCATCTAAGAATGTAAATTTTTTTATTAAATAAGAAATGTTTTAATTTATTGGACACACAGAAAGTTAAATTTAGTTTATAAATTATAGTGAATTATAGTTTATACACATAAAACCCAGATTTATTACTTCGATGGACATTTTTTATAATATAATTTTATTATTAATGAACACTCTTTTTCGAATTTTTATATTTTGTTGAACATTATTATAAATGTGATAAGTTGACACATAGCCAACATATTACATGCATTATTATACATTGAATAGAAATCAAAGCACAGAGAGCGAGATTCAAAACCAAAAACCTCCCCGTCAGTAATTTTTTTTTAAACTTTATTGTTTAAAAATATATAAACATAATACCTATTACATAAATGTATTATTTTAACCTTTCAATTGTTGGGCGTCGAATACCAAATGTACAAATATATTATATCATAAACCAAAAGAGGATCAATGTGGTATCTCCCAATGTTGTGTTATGAAGACATTACGCTTAAAATGGCCGGTGAGTACGAGATCTAGCGTACTTTTACGTTTAAATAACAAAGTACGATAAGATGGCGGTTGAAAAATTTCACAAAATATAAAATAATTTATTATAATTATTACTTGTTTCCGGTGAGTTTACTGGTAATCTGCTGCAAATCCTGGCATTCGTAGCGATCGGTGTAAGTATTATTGTTATTGTTGTTGTTGATGTTATTGTATTTTATGTTGTTGTTGTTGTGGTTGTTGTAATAGTTGTTGTTGTAGTTTTGTAAAGTTTGGCACGGTGGCTGTGTAGGCAACGGCACTTGAGCGTTGTTAGGGACGGGTGCCGGGGGATGATTATTTTCATAAGTGATGTAATATGCGTTGTGCGATTGCGGCGGATAGTCGGCCACCGATGGATGAGCGGGAACGCCATGACAGTCGTACGGCTGCTGATTAGGCGAGTAACCGGGGCAATACGGCATGGGCGACATCGACGAAGACGATGACATGGGCGACGAATGCGACGACGACATGGACCGGTAACCGTTGTCCAGCGGCGTGACTGGAGACGACGACATGGCGCACAGACTTGTGTGGTCGTGGTGCTGAATCGGCGTGTCATTGTGTAGTTGGTTGAACGACAATTGCAGCTGGTTTCTATTGTGGTGTTGCTGCTGCTGAAGATGTGGTACGTACGGGTGACGTTGACGGTCTACGGTCGGGGTGAAACAAGTTACGCCATGCGGCATAGGCGTGCAGCTCGGATACATGGACGACGGTATGTTCGCAGAATCGTCACAACAGCCACCAGGAAACATGACGTCGCCGTAAAAATCGAGTTTGTACCGGTGCAACAATTTTTGGATCTTTCAAATTGTTTAATATAAATTATAATAATCCTTCAATGTGGACGAATCCCATCAATAAAACAAAAAAAAAAAATCCCAAAAAAACAAGTATCAAACGCGATGTACCGGATAACCGAGTAACTGGAATCGTCGAGAGACTCGCTAACAAAACGGCCAGAACACTAATAATAATAATACAAATATCACCGGCAGTGGTTAACGGCAGAGCGCCGTAACGGCGGCGGCGGCGGCACGAGCGTCAAAAACCCTAACCGCACTCAACTCGGAATCGCGTGTACAGCACATGTTGCTTCCGACTCGGTGACTACTTCTGGCGGCCGTGGCGAATCGCTCGACATTGACACATTGAAGGAAGGGAATAAATCGCGGGCTGGCGGGCGAGCGGACCGCCTCTGCTGGTGGGTAGTCCCGCCGTGTGGCGTGCATGCGCGCGCGGTCCAGTCCTGCAGTGCAGCCGGGCCTGCGCACAGTAACACTGAGGGCAGTGAGCGTGCGCGAGCGGTCGCTCGGTCGGTCTCCCGCGGCGGCAACACTGCAGCAGCCGCCTGGTGGTGCTATAGGTGCGCGTAACGCAGCGTTTTGTGCATTGCGCGCAGCGCGCGGCGTGTTCGCGCAAGATGGGCCCGCCGTTGCACCGCCGCGCAGCGGATGGTAACTATGCAGTTCTCGTAACCCGAGGTCAGGGTCTGCAGCGACCCAGGACAAGGATACACCAGCCGCAATACTGACCCATATCATATAAATATATTATACTATATTATAATATTATAGAATTTATGGTTTTTGACTTGCTAAATATTATATTGTTCGTGGCAATTGAGCGTAACATGCCTAGATGTTAATACATAATTGTATTACGTTGCGACAACTTTCAAGACCTATCGCCGTTGAATCAATACATATGTAATATGTATAGCAAGTTTTGTGTTTTGCGACTGGGGAGGTTTCGATTTTGGGTCTAGACAACCAATAACCTGCACGGTTATAAACACTCATTAATTAATACTGTCGTTTAGGATGTATAGTTTGTGTTGAATTCAATTGTTACTACATCCCTAAGTTGTATTCTGTGTTATTACCCGAAAATAAATATGTAGGTATATTAATATTTAAACACCAATATACAATTGACCTTGATTAGAGATTGCATATTAAAATTAATATATTTTAAATTCAATAACCATATTTATTTTACCTAATTATTAAACAATCAGATAGCTATATCAATATGTAAAATATTATTACCACCCTACACTATGTTGTGAGAACTGTTTAATAAATACAATATTACAGTATATTAAAATACTAAGAACATTTTGTTATTGAAATAGTTCAATTAATTGTATATTTCAACAAAATTTTTATTATAAATCATAAATCCACAACCCATCTTTTTGACTGATTGAAAACTTATATTCAACGAAATATATCATTTATTTATTCAATTTTACGCAACGATCGAAAGCTTACCAGAAAAATACATCTAAATCAAAAATTTAATAAATTAAGTTAACGTAAAAAAAACGAATGGCTTAAAATGAATAACAAATTAAATGAGATAAAAAGAACTATTGAAAAATGAAAAAACCCAATGTCGCTCAAAAGAAGAGAGGAAGTCATACTTAATCGCCTCAGAATAGGCCATACGCATCGCACTCATGGCCGCCTTATAAAAAAAGAGCCACCAAAAATATGCCTTACCATGTTGAATTACAACTACAATCAAACACATTATTACCTAATATAGAGACATAAAAGAGGCAAGACAAAAATTCAACATACCAGAACACCTTCATGACGCACTAGGCTCTGACGAAGAATCCATCCAAAATATGATTTTATTGTTGAAAGATATTGAATTGTACAATTTAATTTAAATTATCATTATCTATAAAAACAAGTCAATGGTCACGTTACCGAGGCTTTTTCCTTAAAAATAAAAAAAAAAACGAATAGAAATTCAAAAATATAATTATTAGAAAAATAAGAATTATTATTTAGTAATACGTAATTCGATGTCATATTAATACAAGAAAATTGCTATACGTAAGACCTAGGTTGTCGTTGGCTAGGTATAGGTAGTATGTATTTTACATTTATTTTAACTTGTTTTACAAATACATTCATAGCCAAACATAATATGAAAACTAGTTGGTGGGCAAGCGTCTAACTTTCATGCAAAATAAATATAGTGACGTATATATTATAATAGTTATTCATGCTAATATCATAGTTATATAACTCCTCCTTAATTCATAATAAACCGACGTATTCGAAAAAAAATCCTAATAGATAATAGTTTACTATACTGTATTTTATATTTATAATTTTTATGAATATCGTAACATGCTTGATTGGATTACCGACACTAAATTCCATAAACTTCAAAATTCGTACAATCCCATGTTGATTTATAATCAAAAAAATATTTGAATTTTATGAAAAAAGATTACTAAGTTGTATAACATAGTATACACCAGGGCGTTTACTATGAAATAGTCAGAATAAACTTTAAAATTCCTACCTATTTAATACAATTCTACTCTTCACAAAAATATAAACAAAAATCATATTATCACAATCATTCAATAAATATACACATAAATATATATTATAAACTCGGAACTGCTTAATTATATTCATTTTCCAAACAAAAATATTAAGCTATTGCCTATTTACACTCCGAAACTATTCACACTGTTCTATACTTCTATAGAAAAACGGTATTGACTCACAAGTTTATAACAGTAATAAACTATAATACATAGGTACTATTATAATACCTTTGTACAATAAATGCGATGTTTTCAGTTAAAAATGAAATCAACATACTAAAAGTAAAATAAATTAGTTTTAATAACAATATTACAAAACATATATTTATTTAATGATAAATATATTTAATGAATATACATTGTCATATAGGTTAACAGACCTTTACTTAGAATTGTCTTTCGTATGCAGACTATATCGTAGAATTAAAATTTAACACATACTACAACACGATGTATTACGAGTTACGACTCTGACGAAGTTCATCACTCAATACCTACTGTACAACAAAAGCCGTTACTAATTCTTCTTTTTTATATACCTAATATCTATGTAATGGACAATGGTTCTAACAAAAAAATGTCAAAACGATAATATGATAAGTTTTAAATCTATAAACCATACTGATTTTAATCTTATTACCTACATCAACAATACTGTGTCATAAATACGTTCTTATTTTTCAACGTGAAAATACGAGTTTTGTGTAAAAATAATCATAATCTATGAGTTCAAATTAATTTTATACTTTAGGCAACTAGATGTAAAATTATACACTACTTCCTTACCTTGGTGGATTTGAGCATACAGTCCCTTCTGCACTATATCGGGATGAAGTAGACTTTTTATCGTCTGTTCCTTGCTCTCGATCCTCTTCTTCGACATCGCCGTAATCATCTACACGAGACGAGTTGCTATTATCCTCCATGACTGCTATACCTAGAAGGTATTCAATAAATAATACAGTTCAAATTTATGCTCATTGGGCCACAAAGATATCTATTTGTAATAATTAATAAATGATAAATTATCTGAATCAGTAGCGTACGCAGGATTTTAGTTTGGTCAGGGTTTTACATGGGTAAATAATTTACATCATTTTTTGTTAAACAGTTTTTATATAATTAGTTATAGCAAATTATAATTAATAATAAATTAACAATTTATTTTATATCTATTGAAAATTACCAACAATTGATCCACTCTGTGTATTGCAATGGTAGTAAATAAGATTTTTTTGTAAAAGGAAGAAATTTCAGAGGGGGGAGGGGGTCAGAACCCTTACCATGCGTACGCCACTGATCTGAATGTGATAAACTGATAAACAATACCGAGCACGATTAAATTTATCTTAGTGTCTATAGTTAAACAGTGTAATAATATGTACATTGTACGTGCTATACATTTTAATGATACCTATATTTTCATATAAATAAAATTATTTCAATAATTAATGTTATCTTTTGGGCAACAATTTCAAGAAATAATTTGGAAACAAAATAAAATCTGTAGTTGAAAATATTAAGTAGAATCTAGAATAGATTAGGTATTTCTATAATTAATGGTTGAAAACTTAAACAAAATAAATTCCTTAATATTTTTTCAAATAAAAACTTTTAGTCAATACAAATATATACAATCTTTGAATAACGAATCATTAATATTTTTATTATGTGTATGAATTGATAATTTAATACGTTATGTACTAAAAATAAAATATTTAAAATATAACGAGAACTGATATATTTATTTTAAAGTACAATTACGGAGTATAAAATATAATTTTGTTCCTCAAATCACAAAAGCTCTTTTCTGTGTATCAAATAATACACTCCATAATGACCTCTCCATTCCAACAGGAAAAGAAGTAGCTAAAACTTTCTATAAATGCTTTCATTCTAATCTATCTTATTACCAAAATAATCACCTCTTGTATCAAACTTATCTGTCCTTAATATCTCTGGTAATCCCAGTAGGCGTTATAGATTATATATATATACAATGTGTTCACCGATTTAGGGAACACTGAATTTCTCGGCCGGATTTGTTTGGAATAAATCGATTTTTTTTTTTAAACTGGTGGTAATACACATTTTTCGATAAATTTCAAAGTTTTTTGAGAATTTGTTCTGCACATGTGCAGTAAAATGTTTCTTTAAAAATAGCAACACCTATTTTTAACACCATATTCAGATAGGCTTATTTTTTTAAAGTAATGAATTATAGAAATGTAGGTACAGATGTATAAAGAAAATATAAATCATAATAATATTTATTGATTTACAGAAGTAATTTTCTGGTTGTAAATTGTGAAGATGTAAAGAAGAATTATCAATTTTGTATTTATTGCACATGTATTCACATATAGGCACATTCAGAGATTAAAATTTTAAGGCTACCTGTTATAACCCGACTGTCATTCTGGGCATGGCCGTTTTCGACCAAGAACGTACTCTTCCCGTTTCGGCCGATTAACTTTTCGATAAAATTTAAAATAGGTCAATTCTATAGAAAGGTAGAACATAATGGTACTACACTTCTACAAAATTATACTTCAATTTGTAATGAAAAGTTCCGTTGGGTTAGGTTAGGTCAGGTTCTTGAAGTGGTTACTAGATAGATATCTATGAATGACTACAAATTGTTCCTGTTGGGGACATTTTTATCCGTGGAGCAAAATGTCATCTTTTCGTAATTAGTATCGTTATTATTAATACAAACTAGATATTCATAACGTACGTGAAGTTTGCTCTCCTCAAGAACAATATTTATTTTAGTTATGATGTCTTACTGATGTGAACCACAGACCTTTAAAAATTCTTTACAGACGAAAATTAACTAAAAAAAAAAAATGGGGAGTGCTCTTATGTCCTAAAAATTGAGATCGAAATTTGTACTCGAGTTCACAAACAAAAGATTTAGGTATAATAAAGTTCTACCAGCGAAAACAGAGTGTAAGGAAATTGGGCTCTGCTCAAAAATTATAATATAAATCGGACCATTACCCAATTTTGATTTAATTGCACTTTCGTTATTACTCCAACTTCAGAACTTTAAATTTGTCTATACATACTTTACCTTAGTTAGTGGGTTTATTGAACCTGACTTTTTCAATTACAGACAAACAGTACATGTAATATTATGTAAGTTGTAGAAAATTGAAAACAATTTGCGAATGTTAGGTTAGAATTGGAAAATGTATGGTGTAATTCGGTAGTTTCAGCAATGAACTTAAGTGGCTAGTAGTCAGTAGATAACCAAGAAGAATAATTAATAATATATACCTTGGAGCCTTGGACATAGAAGATGATCAAGTAGGTAATCAAATGCATAAAAAATCGTTATCATTGTTTGTATTGTACACAAATAATCAGATAGATGCCATAATGTGAGGATACTTAAAGTGCATGATAAAAGTAATGCGTCAAGTCAAATACGGCTTTCCTTAATAGTAGTTTTTATAGCGGGGACTGGTGCATCAAGTACACACTGCGCAATCTGAACGCATGCACTATTGATCGGACCAATTCGGCGTCAGTGACGATAGCTGACCTATTTAGACCGGTATAAACAGTCTACAATAGTGTTATGTATGAACAATATTACAAGTATTCACTATATACAGAACTAAATAATAAACATACAACACTGAATATGAATGTTAATATGATATAAAATTAGTAAGTTAAATAGGTGTATCATAAATATATAAAATACTGTTGTTTTAAGGAATAATTATAAATTTCAAGTACCCAAATATGATGGGATTATTTTCAATTAAGTAGTATTTGTCAAATGTGATTTTTCACGTCACGGTAACCAAAGTCGGAGATTTTCTATATTCATTTTATCTTATTTAATGTAAACTACAAAAATTAATTATAATTAATGTTATAACATTTAACTTGTAAATGCTTTATTATTGTAAAAACTAGAAATTTATTAAAATAAATAATACAATCCTCGAAGCATCTAAAAAGTAGAGTTTACCTTTTCCCGGAATTGGTAAATTGCGTCCCCCCCCCAAAAAAAAACGCGTCATATACTAAGTCAATTGAGGCCCGTATACTTTTAAAACATACGTTAATACGTCGTAATGTGGGCTGAGGGTGAGTTGCGGCCCGACCTTTCGTTTCCGGTGTTGGAGACCTGTGAATTCCGGCCCGATAATATTTTAGGTATAGGTTAGTTGCGGTCCGAGTAATTGTAACATTCATTACATATGTACCTTACTTGTATAATATATATTATATTATATATCTATTACCTATGTACCGTATAAACGAAATGTTCAATACGTATGGGAAGTTATATTTTTGTATAGGTATAATATGATAAAGATAATATAGATGGTTTTATCTTATTATCTGCCATATATGACTTACATTATGAATGCTTTGATTTTTTTTGGACATTATTATCATAATATATCACACCAATTATACTTTTATTTTTTTTTATTATTTTTTTTTTAATATAATGTCATAATATTAATATATTATATTATATTCTATAATTTTATGAATACTTTTATTTTATTTACGACCAATATTAATATAAGAACGACAATTTATACTAGAAAATATCTACATAATATTGTGATGTTTATATACTATTACTATATATAGACATATAGTATATAATATATATATGTAATATATACATTATTGTATGGCCGCAATTCGTACGTACCTTTCATAAATCCGGGCCGCTACTCGTACGTACCTCTCATAAACCCGGGCCGCAACTCGTACGTTATTTAGGGTTTGGGCCGCAACTCACCAACACTGGTTATGTGCAGGCCACAATCGGATAGATGAAAAGGTAAAAAGGTTACTTTGGGCCGCAATTGGGCTATGCCTTTTCTTTTATCCCGACTGCAGCCCGTACATATTAAGTAGGAAAAACTATTTAGAGGTTATCAAAACTAAATAAATATCATGATTACGTCCCATACGTATTTTGACATAAATATTAATACCAGGCGTATACCGATTGCGCCAAAATTACCTTTTTACCGGTAAAAAATCTATTGATTCCGCCAGCTATCGACTCCACCGAACTTAATCGCATCGGTTTTCATACATCTTAATCAATATAATCTATAAAATTATAGACATATTTTGTTACAAGTAGGTAATTGATATTATTAGAAATGCATAATATTAGAGAATGCTCAATTCAACAAAGCACATCCCAATATATTTTTGTTCACGCATGTACAGAGGGCTCGATAATAATAAAATAAGTAAAAATAAAAATTATGAAAGAGAAAATAAATATATAGAAACCATTTATGAAGATTATTTAAATAAAAAAATTGATATTTAAGTATATAAAACTGGCATCAAAGCACTATTCTGAAGAATAAATCAATTAATATTATTATTATATTTTTACTATATTATTTTTACTGTTTTGGCGTTAGCTAAATAAATTTTAAAACATATTATTTTACTATTTTAATAAACTTTATCCACGAGAATGTTTGAATTTTTTTTTGCAATGTTTATATTTAAATTTAAAAAATATATGGTTAACTAGGTGATCTTATACCTACACTTTTAATTAAAAAAAATACGGTCAGTGGAATCAACATAAACAAATATCCGCCAAAATTAAGAAATAAAAAAGCTCGCTGGAATTGATAGCCGGCGGAATCAATATAAACAAATATCGGGCGGAATTCATATTAAAACGGCGGAATCGACAAAACCCCATTAATATCATAGATATTAAAGAATGGATAGGCCATTTATGGATATCATACGAGAACGAACATGAAAATATAGAGGTTTAATACAAATGTATAATTATATAATTATTGTACATAATTGATCAATTGATGATAAGACCTCTACCAGAATGAGAGGCAATGATAAAAATCAAAAATCAGTTTTTCTCGCTTCCACATTCCAGCACACTTACCTCTATTTTATTGATATAGCCATGGCCTATCAATTCTTTAATATCTATTATTAATATCATATTCCCGATTTAAACAATCTCCAACAATTTATTATTTTAATATTCGACTATCAATGTATAAAAACTATTTACCTCGCTATTTACAGTCTTGTAAAGGATACTTTTAAAATTGTACATTTAAATACAGATACAAATACAATCATTCAGAAACTATTTAAAACATGAAGTGTACTTGCTATGTATTTAAATAGTCATTAAACTGAAGAATGAAAATAAATAAAACTTGTTAAATACTAAATAGTAATTTTTATCTGGTAACTAAATAGTTGTTAACAAAATCTGAAATTAATATAGGTACTAGGTAAGAAATAATCAATTTTCCTATGCCGGTCTCAAAAGTTGGTATATTATTTGAAATAATCATAAACGAGACATATAGATATATATGACGTATATCATTAAATATTAAGATAATGAATAATTGTTTTGAATTTTTAAAGTATTTAAATTTCAAGCAAGCTACTTTGTGAACCAGTACGCTTGGATGCAATCGGGATATGGAAATAAGGTACGACTACCTGAATTCGGGCTACTCCGAATTTAAAAACTAGTGTTTATGACTTCTAAATAATCAATATATTGGCGTAAAAGAGGGTACATTTTACCATGGTTAAAATTCGTACATAAAAATACAGTAGTTAGGCTTAAGATGTCTACAAAAACAACTGAAATACTGATATAAGTATTTTTTTTAAATTTATTACTTAAACTTCTGTTTTTAAGTTTTGATATCGTTGGAGATTGTTTTCCATACGATATAATGGCGTTACAACCACGGTATTATAGGAGAATACGATTTACTTACTACATATTTAAAATTTTCAAACGTATTTAAATAACAATAATGACACAGAATTACGACCACAGATATGGTCCAAATTAATATCTTAAACGATGAATACAACAAAAAATAGTAAATCATTTAAAAAATTTAACAGTTCATTCAATTCATCACAACCAAACATATTTAATTTGCATTGACATTTTAGAAATCATGCGAAAAGTATGAATTCCAAAAAAAAAATGTAGGTAACTATTTAGACATTTTAGACTATATGTGGGAATTTTCTTAAGAATTTTAACAGGTTTTTTTAATTAGGTATACATTTTTAACAATACATTTGTGAATCATACACGGGATGGGTTAAAAAATATTGATTTTGCAACAAAAGCTTTTAAGAGGACGCTACACCCGCATATGTTGTCTCCGTCTTACAAGTGCGTAACATACCAAATTTTATGCTCAGCAGATCACGTTTAGCTCCGTTAGTTTAAAATTTAGAGTAAATTGACCTCTTACAAAAATTAAAGGTAACATTATTATCGAGAGCATGACGTAGGCTTTTTATTATATTTTAATTTTAAAGTGAGTTATGTGTATTTTAAAATTTAAAATTGTTTGTATATCTTAAAATACACATAACTCACTTTAAAATTAAAATATAATAAAAAGCCTACGTCATGCTCTCGATAATAATGTTACCTTTAATTTTTGTAAGAGGTCAATTTACTCTAAATTTTAAACTAACGGAGCTAAACGTGATCTGCTGAGCATAAAATTTGCTATGTTACGCACTTGTAAGACGATGACAACATATGCGGGTGTAGCGTCCTCTTAACGAAATTTACTTGAGAATGAAAAATATTTAAGCATATATATATAAGCGGACCACAATTTACGTATTTATGTATAAAATATACCTAGACAACAATATTTACACAAATAATTAAAAATAGGACGCAGTTTTATTTACGGCAACCCGTTCTTTTACGTACCGCAAATGCAACATAATCAATTTTACAATTACGGATCAAGATAAAATTTACTTATGTATGAAATTAATATAGTTGAACAAAAGTTGTTTCAATTGTTTTATACCTAATATTTAAATTATATTTTATAGTATTGACAACATTATTTATATTATCTACTTGATTAAAAATTGTAAAAGTATACATTTTAATCATGATAAGTTTAAACATATTATATATTATTCAAGCATTAAACCTTTTGATGTTACTTGATGAATAGAAGGATGTTATAATTTGAATAATTTAATACATTAATATTATTATTGATGTACCTACTATCAGTACTAATAAAAATCGTTAATCATGTATACTTCTCACTTAAGGAATATAATCATGATATAATTTCGGAAAATATAGCTAATAGCAGAATTAATAATAAATAGAAGAAATAATTCGACAAGAACTTGGTAACACTTAAATTGGTATACAGATATTAGACTATGAAGGAAAGTAGGTACCTATGCATAGTTTCCATAAGATGATGTACACAATATAAATAATATGATATGTAAATATATAATATTTTATAATACATTTTTGTAAAAACAATTTATCAATTATCAATTTTATTTTCAAGGCTAAGTTTTAAATTCAATAATTTTAATAATTTTCAAATCAAAACAATTTTATTATGTTAGTAATCACTAATCTTGACAACATTTGAACTTCAAAAATTAAAAAAAAAATATGGCTAAATACTTTATTTTTATTTGGCTGAAATACTATAACAGATATTATTTTAATATTGTGTTTAACATAGACTAATAGCTAAAAGAGAACAAAACGAACTTGAAGATTGCTATTAAAGTAAGTGTATTTATGATTATTATGTGAAAAAATCCAGTCACTACAAATATTTATTTCTGAATTACAATAAACAAAAATTTTGTTTCTGAAAACTTAAGAATAGGTACATAAATAATAAGTTTTTAGACCTGTTTTTATTTGATTTTCTCAAATATCAAGTAAAAGGTGAGT
The DNA here is from genome assembly GCF_037042655.1 of Diuraphis noxia. Lineage (NCBI taxonomy): Eukaryota > Metazoa > Arthropoda > Insecta > Hemiptera > Aphididae > Diuraphis > Diuraphis noxia. The sequence goes on from NW_028301713.1 coordinate 74,419,971, forward strand.
AAAAAGTTAATAACAAAAAACAATACTAAGAAAATATGATATTTGTATCAAATATCAATGAGTACAGTGGCGCAACCAGGATTTATTCAAGGGGGGGGGGTCCAAAAAAATGTATTTAACTACTGTTTTTATGTCCTTTTCCTGAGTATATACATACATTTCATTTCTTAATAAACACAATTTGCCGGGTTTAAGACCAATAAAAAAAACACACAATTATATTATTTACATTTTTAAATTTATATTTACAATGTATGTCAATTAATTATTATTATTATGCCAATTAAATTATGGTATAGTCATAACTCATAAGTCTTATTAGGTAACAATATTATAGAAAAACAGTGTTGCAACGAGGTTTGAGATATACGACATACGTATAATATATTCTATATCTTAAACTGTAGTTGAATATAGTATGTTATCGACAATCGTTGATAATATTATTGTTATATGATATTATCTAATGCATCGGATTCGACGTGTTATCAACAAAATACCTAATGTCCAAATCTAATCTAATAACTAATAAGTAATAATCAATCTAATCAATAAGTTTCGATGAAAATTTCACGAAAACTTTTAAAAATAAAAATAAAACTATGACATAAGCCAAGGGGGGTCCGGACCCGGTGTCCACCCCCCTGGGTTCGCCACTGAATGAGTACATAACTATACTATGAGATCCGTTAGTTTTTTTTTTTTAATTTGCCTTTTATTAAAAAATAATTATAGCAAAATCCATTAGTTTTATTGTTTTTTTTTTTAAGTCGATAACAAAATATAGATACCTACTTAATATTATAATAGGTAATCTAATATATAATACTCATACACAAAACTGATTACCAATTTGTATGCATGCCTAGGTACATACAACACAAAAGTTAAACAAAATTAAAATTATTTTTATATGTTTTCATGAATGTTGATAATTTAGAAATTATATTACCCACCTAGTTAACACCAATAATATTGAATAATAATAGTATATCACAATTTTTTTATATCAATGAATATTATAGTTGAGTATGTTAGTTTATGTTTAATAAATAGACAATCTGTTACATATTACAATAAGATTACCACTATGTAGCTATCTAGTCTGTACTAAATAAGAGTGCACGAAAATCTGTCAAAACTCGCACATGGATCAACGGCAACTAATGATAGAGCGAATAGACTCGGCCAGGGGGTCCGGGGGTCAATTGGATGCTCTAACACAGTACTCACTTATTTGGTACAGACTATACATAGCATAGCAGCTAGCAGGGCATTGATGAAAAGGTTTCCATTGATACCAATTAAACGTAATAAAGGTATAGGTACTATAATTCGTTTAGTAAATAAAATCACATCAGCAAGAGATAAACATTTTATGTTAATCAAAATGGTATTGATTATAAATCTACATAATACAATAGATTGTGATTTGATTAAAAAATTATTATATGTTTTAAATGTTTATAAAAAAAAAAAAATAATAAAAAAAACAAACAAAAAATAACCAAGTTCTAGACTCTAGATAGCGTTAATTCCCAGCCAAGTGTCACTTCTTAATTCAAAATATTCATGCTACTATTATAATATCATATATACTTATTGTGCTATGTTGTACAGATTGTGTATTTAAAATTGTAAATAAAAAAAATATATATGCCTTTTTAATACTATAAAATTATAAAATTGGACTTGATTTATAAATAAATAGAAATATGGTAAATAATGTTGATATTAAAAAATTTCAGTAGAGTTAAGATAAATATTTGTTAATATTATCAGCAAGAGGATTGTTATTAGAAATTACCAATTACAATTTATGTAGTATATATATTATTCCATAGGTAATAGTATCACAAAATATAATTCTACATATTAAGTATTTTAATCTATTTAAACCACTATCAACATAATATAATAATTACCAGTTACATAACATTAATAATGTTGATAAAAATATTGTTCGATAAAATTTGTGTCTACAAAACAACCAAATTAGTTAACTTATTAACTTCAATGCTAATGTTTAATAAATTTAATATATTACAAACTTCAGAAAAAAATCCGGAAAAAAATAACTTGTAAAATATAAAATGTATTGTAAAAAATATATCAGTAAGAATTCTTAAAAATAAAACTATAAAAATGTTCTGTTTCCACAAATAGATACAGCTGATTAAATTGTAGTACCCTATTATTGCATTCATGTAATATCATATTAATCATAGTATTACACCTACTGCCAATCTTAGTTTTTTTTTTAACTGTGTGAAGAAAACCATTTAAAAAGTATTTACCTATCAATAAATTGTGAAAAATATGTATATTATTAGCCAAGATATAAGCTATGTTGATATCTTAACCAATACTTAATTTTATAAGTAATTTTATTTTTTATGTTATTTAAAATATAGTTGTTGCTAGTTTGCTGGACTATTTAAGTGACAATACTTATAAAAAACAAAAAAATGATCAGAACAAAATTCAAAACACACTATTTGACTAAGTGTAACAAACATTGTTATGTATCTTTCACTGTGTCTAATCAAAGTATACGTTAATATCATTGTTAGGTCCTAGCCTATCTAGTTAAAGTTTAAACACTAATAATACATTATTTCAGTCTTAACAAAGGACATTGGTAAACAATGCCCTAACAGAAGTGCAAAATTACATACAGCATAATCTGGATCAAAATGTTACTGTTAACTGTTACATTACACAGCGAGCATAATTACCATTTGCCAGCATTACAATCATAGTGAATCATAGACGTATAATATAAAACACAACTTAAAACTTATAACATATAGCAATCAGCAGGTATACATACTTGTACAAATTGCTTTTTCGTCAGTCTTAAAAGAGATGATGTTCAGTCTTGAAGTGCAGTCTTATCGTGCGGCTCATATGTGTGCCAATTGAACTATTTTGTATCTTGGTAGTCATCCACAGTAGTGTTTACGAGGCGTCTAAGAAACGTTTGTCGGACATCTGCCCAAAAGTTCTGCGACCGACCGACATAACTGATAGTTGTTCGAACGTAAACAAGACGTCATGATAGCCACTTTAAAGTCAAACCTTAAATATATATTAAACACACCGAAATCACATACGAGACCCGCACACGCTGAACTAACGAGCGAATTGTCATCCAAGCGAGATGCACCAGCACTGAGACGAAACAGAAAAAATAGGCCGAACAATATTGTTATTTGTGACTATCAGGTACCTAGTAAGACTTAAAAGTAATAATAATTGTTAATTTCTATTTGCTATTATTATTGTTATTATTTCAATTATTATTATAAGATCACATACGAACGACAACAAACCCGACCCGACCCATCAGACGCCATGTTTGTTGTTAATGGCCCCATTATCACTCAGTCGATCATAGAAGAAAAAATCAAACGAAAAAAAAAACGAAAAATCATGTATTATGCAATACTGCCTGAAAATAGGAAGATATAGTTTAAGACAGTGCAGCTTCTGGCACTTTTACTTTTTAGCCGCTATCCATTGTTCAATCTTCAATGGTTCGCTATTATAAACTTACCTATTTAAGAATTATAATATTATATCCCTAATTTTTTATGAAATATGGAACAAATAAAACGATTTTGTTTTCAACTGATTTTTCCTTGCGTTTTGATTGTATAAATCATCCATTACAATATACAGGTACCTATTATTTACCATTTATTAAAATTATTGATTTTTATATCCACATAGGTAGAACATATCTGCATAGATCTATTAACAATTATTAACAAATCGAGAAAATTATCATAAAACTATATCAAGTATCTATCTAAGGCTTTTTTTTTAAAACTACTTATTATACTTACAGTAAAACAATAAGGCCGTGACTAGGAGATCGGGGGATCCGACCACACACCCGAAATTTTTAAAAGTTGAACAAGTTTTTTATTATTAACTTAAAAATGATAAGTGTTTAGTATCCATTTGAAAAATAATGTTAGACCCACCTCCCGATATTTTTTTCAGTTCTAGTTTTGCAGAAAAATACCAAAATCTATTTTGTTGAAAATTGGAATATCTATAGCGCTAAAACCTATATTCCCGCTTTTTCATAGTATTTTTATTTTTTTTAAAGAACTAAATGGTTTTAATTTTGAATATTGACTCCCAAACCACCCACTAGATTAAATTTTCAAATAGAATCCAACCTTTATGTTGAACATTTTTGAACTTAAAGAAGCATTTTTGTTAAGTCAACATATTCATCGGACTTCGTAGAATGTAACACTCATGAAAAAAATGTTAGAGGAGAATATGTGCTTTGTGTGAAAAAAATATTTGCTGCTTATACTCAGAGATCCATTTATCGTAAGTACCTAAGGGCTAAACACTTATTATCTTACGTTAAATTTCTGTATATCAAACTTTGAAACTTCTATATAGCTTAAATAATAGGTACCAAAATTCTAGCAGGTTCATAATTTAAAAAAAGTCTTATTATTGTTTATTATTTTAAAATTACCAAAATATTATTTGTAAGTAGTAATAATAAAAAAAAACAACAATGATTTGTGATACAGTTAATAGTTATTAATTATTATTTAACTATTATGATGTTATTTAATTCAACTTATTACTAATTTAATAACGAATAACGATATGGATTTGTTTGTTCATTTACCTCCCTCACGCTTTGGAATTTTAGAACAAAACTGAAGCCAATCTTTTTTGCCTAATGACTGATTGTTCATCAAGCTCCTTTTTGCCTCAGAGCTCTCTTCGCTAACTCTATTTTATTAAGTATGTACATTAATATTGTAATAATATAATATATATAAAAATAATATAAGTTTACTACATAGTTAACCTATTTTTGTGACTGTGAGTGTATATCTTGTATTCGTGTATGACGTTTGTGGAACGCGAGTTTAAGACAACGGTAATATTATGAAATTTAAAACCTAAAAGTATATTATGTTCTGATTCATTTAGAAATTTAGAATAATCATAGAACTTTATTATACTTTAGATGTCTTATACTTATGCATGTTGAGCAGATAAGGTTAGGCTAGGCAAGGCAAGTGGAAACTTCTAAGGCGATATACTGATGTACATATGTATTGTTTTCCTAGCTTATTTTCAAATAGTGTATTAAGTTGACTAATTGATATTCGTTGCTTTGTTTTTTTTGCGCGTGGCAGAAATGGATAACTAAATAGTAAATATATCGTGGATAAAAATATAGCGTAGATTAAAAAACTATAAATCGTTGAATAATATTAAATTTGTTTATAAAACATAATCTCATTACACCTAATGGTTTAAGCAGGCATTGTAATATTATATTAGAATATAACATTTTAATCATGACTCGTGGTGATAATGTCATTTTGAGGACTTTTTAAGAAAATTTAAAAACAAAGATTTTTCATTTTATTTGACAAAAAAAGTTTTAGTGAAGCATAAATCAACAAATTAGCATATTACATCTTTATATACCCCCATTAAATCCTGATTAAGGGTAGGGGGAGGCAGAAGACATGATTTCAATTAGGCCTATCGCACTTTCTACAAAAATATTGTTTTAATCGATATATTCAAAATAGTTTTTGAGAAATAAAATACAAAATGTTTATATTACGAAAAAATATTAAATTATATATTTATAATAAATGTATACTGTGATAACAGTAGGTATACGAACATTTGTAAATGAGTGAAAGTGGGAGTTGAGAACCACGCAGTTCAATATAGTCTAGCTGTGACGTCTGTGGACTCTGGTATTACCTTATAATTATTGAACCATATTCAATAATTAATATTATTATCATATTTATTCAATTATTATTTTTTTAGACCTATTGGCGTTAGGTAATAAATTATAATAGTATATTTTAATGTTAGTATGGACCTAACGTTTGTAATAGAATTTATAACTGTGATGATTGTAGTGAATATAATATTTTTTTATCTATCTTAGGTATCTATATTGTCAATCTGCCAATTGCCATTGGTATTTTGGTCATGAAATGTATTCAATAACATGTTTTCGTATTTCATAAATCGTGACTCATTGAATGATTATAAATCATTTTTTTCTATTTATTAGAATGAAGATAATTGTATCTGTGTTTAATCGGTTGTTGCTATTGTGAGTATTAAATCTAGTATTGATAAATATAATTTGCGCTTTAAAAATCACATTTAAAACCAATATTAAAGATAGTACGGTTGCATATCAACTCATAATTCTCGTACTTAAAAAGTGTCTACCGAAATGAATCTCTACTTATCAATATTAAACAACTGGAGATTTAAACATAGCGCTTTCATGTGTAGTGAACTAGTGACTCTACATACATAACCACTATTTACCATGTAACATAATATTCTTATATTCCTGCGTTCATAATTTTTTTTTTAAATACTGCTTGATAATAATAAATTCAAAATAAAAATGTTATTATTATTAATAATGGTATAAAGTTCTAGATATTGAATGAACTAGATTAAAGTTTAAAATTTAAAGTAATACATTTTTTCAAAAATACTTGTACACTTGTCTTGGGGTTTAGGTTCCTGTAATATAACAATATAAAATATATTTTAATGATTAAGTAAATATGTACTTATAAACATATCATACAAATATATTATAATCTTAATTTTTTTTTTAACTTTTAACCAATTTTGATGGTTTTTTTGTATTTTGTTTTATTAATTTTTTTGTTATTTTGGTTCTGTTGATAGCTATATTGACGCATTCTCATGATCAGATAATATGAAAAATATCCATTAGTATATCTGTTCGATGTTCAGTGCATGGGAAAACAAAAATTATATTTTGGCTTAAAAAATATTCAGAAGCATCTTCAAAAACATTAGGTGCTTCAGCAAATTTAGTAAATGATAACTCTAATGACTTAAATATTTTAAAAATGTTATTATTTGGATGGATCAAGTAGCCTTTACTTTTTATATTAACTAGATCAGCTTCAGGCCCAATTTTAGAGGTATTCAAGTTCTTTATATAATATTTATTATTATGATTTAGGTATGACTTATGAGTCAAATAATAAAAACCCGGGAAAAAATTTAATATTGAACATTTAAATTAACATACAAGCGCTAGTGTTTAAATCTCCAGATGTTAAATACTAATAACTAGGAATTTATTTCGTTAGACACTTTTCAAGATTTGTTGTGTAACCATTCCATCTTTAATCGTATTTAAAACTATCACATTTTTAAGTGCAGTTAAAAAAATGTATATATCAATATATAAGTAAAAGATAATAAAAATCCACTGACAAAACATAGATAAGGACAAGGTTCACTTATTTCTAACAATAATACAGAACTAATTATTTTGCGATAGTACCTACGATCATTGCTCAAATCACTTTTATACTGATGACGAAATATAAGAATGTGTTTTTACTGTAGAAACACATAGAATAATAACAACGAACAAACAGCTCCGTCACTCCATCACCCCAAGTTTAAAATTTTTACACAACATTTTCACAAAATTATGTAATCATTTTGTAATGAAATTTAACCATGATAACTTTTTTTGTAACTTACAAGAAAGTTCAGAATTACGAACTTAAATAATTTACGTCACGCGTAAAACCAAATACCTTTCAAAATGGTCCGATTGATTCGAAATTTTCAGGAGATTATGTAACCATTTTGTAACCAAATGTAATCCAAAATTCGAGATCCCTGACTTAACTGGAATCCTATAAAAACCGATTCAAGTCTCCCGCAAGCCAGCGAGACATTACCCCAGCACCTCGGTATACCTTTGATAATGATTTTTTTTGCTTGCAATTTTCAGACGATTTTCTAACCGTTTTGTAACCAAATGTACCTAATCCAAAATTCGAGATGCTTGTTTTGGCTTTATTCTAATAAGAATCATTTTAAGTATATTAAGAATTAATGTTGTAATATTATATACCCAACAACGTATAAAATATATTTTTGAAATAAAGGTTTAATACTATAATTTATTATTTTTTTTTTTAGTTTTTACTTATGAATGTTTTAATTTTATTAATATTTTCTTAAATATATAATATATTATATATAGTGTTTGTATTTACTTATATTATTATATCATGCATATTATTTATATTTTATACTTAATTAATTTATGTTTATATTTATAGTTTTGAATTATCAAATCCAACTTTGTTTTGGTTTTAAAAACTAAAAAGTAATTATTTTCATTGTAAGAAGGTTAGGTTAGGCAATCGTGATGAAGTAAATTTTTATTGTAACACTGCAGTGGTGGTTTTCATCTAGTAAAAATGTGTTTGCACATGTTACTGATGATAATTCTAAGGACTTATCCCACCTGTACAAACATATTTTGTTAGAAAATACTAAATACTAAATAAACAATCAGTGAGCCACATATTTTTAGTGATTTTTAGGTGTTATCAAAAAATAACATTTGTCTCATATTTATAAGTTAGTTACAAAATGAATAATATTTTTTAAATACGGGTTTTACTCGTTTATGATATTCGGCATTTTACTCATTATAGTATATTTATGGCATTCATTATAATATTATAGTTATTAATAAGTATTATCATGATCAATAACATTATCGTGCTTTATTTTCGTCAACGGTCGGTTTTCGTTTGGTCAGTCGTCACTCGTTAGTTAGTCGTCAGTGGTTCAATTTATATTTTATATTCTACATGATCTGGGCGATCTGACTATAATATACTCGATATAGGTAAGTAATATATAGTATATTATATATTACACTTAATTACTTAAACACAATTATTTGATTTATTAATATATACATATATATATATATATATAAATTATAAATATATATATATTAAATATAAAACAAAGGATAGGTACTCTTGTGAAGTAATTTTGTTCGTAGTTCTAAGGGCACAGTATATAAACACCAGCGTTTTTCTGTCTCCTTTTATCGAACATGTAGTGTGTCAAAATTACGTTACCTACTTTTTAATCTAAGTTAAAAATTGCTAATTCGGAAAACCAATATTCGATAAACACATTGTAGTTTTCATAAAAAAAAATTAAAAGTATAAGTAAAAAGCGGGTAAGTCGTGGATGCTGTACAGTAGGTTACTGTAATGGATGGGATTAAATTTGAATGCAATAATAGGTATCATTGTATACGAAAAACGATTCTGAACGGAGATGATTTGTTGGACTCGTTTGAAGATAAATCGTTATCGTTATGCGATTTCATAAAAATTTAAAACTCAATTGCTCAAATTATTTTTCCTATAATGACGGTTCAAACTTTCTCTATGGTTATCTGAAGCAAAACTTATAGAAAACTTAGTGTTGAACTTTTTAACCTTAGATATAAATACAAATACAAACAATTTTATGAATTTTGAACTACAAACGCTTATAAAAAAAATTGTGTCTAACGATTTTTAATTTTTTAGCACTGCAGTGTTACAATAAAAATTTATTTCATCACGATTGCCTAACCTAACCTTCTTACAATGAAAATAATTAATTTTTAGTTTTTAAAACCAAAACAAAGTTGGATTTGATAATTCAAAACTATAAATATAAACATAAATTAATTAGGTATATAAAATATAAATAATACGCATGATATAATAATATAAGTAAATACAAACACTATATATAATATATTATATATTTAAGAAAATATTAATAAAATTAAAACATTCATAAGTAAAAACTAAAAAAAAAATAATAAATTATAGTATTAAACCTTTATTTCAAAAATATATTTTATACGTTGTTGGGTATATAATATTACAACATTAATTCTTAATATACTTAAAATGATTCTTATTAGAATAAAGCCAAAACAAGCATCTCGAATTTTGGATTAAATTTGGTTACAAAACGGTTAGAAAATCGTCTGAAAATTTCGAGCAAAAAAAATCATTATCAAAGGTATACCTACCGAGGTGCTGTGGTAATGTCTCGCTGGCTTGCGGGAGACTTGAATCGGTTTTTATAGGATTCCAGTTAAGTCAGGGATCTCGAATTTTGGATTAAATTTGGTTACAAAACGGTTAGAAAATCGTCTGAAAATTTCGAGCAAAAAAAATCATTATCAAAGGTATACCGAGGTGCTGGGGTAATGTCTCGCTGGCTTGCGGGAGACTTGAATCGGTTTTTATAGGATTCCAGTTAAGTCAGGGATCTCGAATTTTGGATTACATTTGGTTACAAAATGGTTACATAATCTCCTGAAAATTTCGAATCAATCGGACCATTTTGAAAGGTACTTGGTTTTACGCGTGACGTTACGATGGTGATCGCCGGACTTGAATCGGTTTTTACCGGATTCGAGTTAAGTCAGGGATCTTGTATTTTGGATTAAATTTGGTTACAAAACGGTTACATAATCGTCTGTAAATTTCGAACAAAAAAAATCATTATCAATAAGGGTACCGAGATGCTGGGGTGACGTCTCACTGGCACCCGGTAGACTTGAATCGGTTTTTACGGGATTCGAGTTAAGACAGGGATCTCGAATTTTGGATTACATTTGGTTACAAAATGGTTACAAAATCTCCTGAAATTTTCAAATCAATCGGACCATTTTGAAAGTCACCGGGTGTTAAAAAGTTATCATGGTTACATTTTGTGAAATTTTGGTGTAAAAATTTTAAACTTGGGGTGCTGGAGTGACGGAGCTCGAATGAACTAACAATTTATTGAGAATACTGTACCTCATTGTAATAAATATATCTACAATAATCAAATAGACACCTATTTAAAATTGTATAGTGGATAAGATGTACAGTGACTCACTGACTTTAGACTAATAGTTTTACTTTGGCAGTATGGTCAACAGTATTTAATTAATAGTGATTACGAGGATTTGTTTATTGGATTCGATCTATAGCAAAAATGTTAGGTAGGCTTAAACGCTCTATGCAGTCGACAATAATACATTTTCCAAAATGAATTCCAAAATTCCGATGAAATTAAACCATTTTAATAAAATATGATTCATGCTTTAAAGTTACAGATCGTTTCAGTTTATATCCATTATTATTTATTACACCTGCAACGAAATAGTTAAGGTTAAAGAAACAGTACAAATAAATAAACGCCGTTAAAATATACGTATAGGCAACAAAACATATATTTATTTTGAAATCTGAAACCTTGATACCTAAACCGAATAATTTTCGTTTAAAGTTTTGGAAATTTATCTTTATTCTGTTCTTTAAGGATTTGAGACTGTTTTAAATTTTTAAATAAAATAGTTTCAACCAGATTGGTAATCTTACATTTTGTAATTAATAAAATAATAACTATACCTAGTCATTTTTCTTATTTATTTATACTTATCGGGCTATGAGCATAATTTATATTTACGAGTACGGTTGTAGCACTTGAACTAGAATTCCATCTGTGCTTAAAAGCTAAAATAATTAATAATACAAATTATCTTTGTTCTTGAAAATTATAGAAAGCTGTCCTACATCGAAACACTTGTAGGCATTGTTACACTACAAAATATAATACGTAATAAGACGATGATGTTAGGTTATGCCTAGATCGTGGATTTGTATGCATTTGTATATTTATTTTGGTTGATCCTATAATATGGTAGGTGAGGAAAATATTTGTTTCATGATATAATGATTTAAAAACTTTTTAAACTTTTTTTAGCGCATATTTTTGCATATTTTGACATTTTTCTATTTTAAGGCCTTATTTTACAATTTTAATTGCATACTCCAATGTTTTTTTGGTTTGTTTTAGACATTTTTGAAAATATAGTATAATAATGAAAGAAAAAAATTACATCTTTCTAGTTTCGATTAATATCAAAATAAATTAATAGGTATACTCGTAGCCCGTAGGTATATTAACGGTTTTCCCAAATATGACCTTAGATCAATAATCGGGGAAATAAAATACGTACTTATACCAAGATAAGAAAATATTCTTAAATGTATTGTATTAATTAAATGTTTACAAAATAAAAAAAAATTTTTTGCTAAGTTTTTTATGAATTTTGGTGCATTATATTTATGCATATTTAAGAATTTTTTAGCGCATATTTGGTTGGGTCTTAAAAAATTCGTGCTCTAGTTATATCTTATGTGTTATGACTTAAATATGCGCTAAAACTTGAGTTTAAGACAATAACATGATTTATTATAGTGCCTATATAATAATATATTCTGATATCAAAAGGTAAAATGTACATACCTAGGTGGTAGGTAGGGTACTAGGTAGGTATAATATTTTAAGCTTAGGTAACAATAAATTATAACTAATTAGCAAACAAAGTCTACTCAATGATTCAATAACAATTATTGCAATATGCTTATCAAATTACCATTTTTCGAATATTGTTAAAAGATTATTGCATTCATTACTACATCCGTTAACGTTTGAAAGTATGGCAATTTGAGAACTAACATGAAAAGAGTAAATTAAAATATTTTTAATTTATAAGTACCCACATATTATTCCAACTTAAAAGACGAAAAAAATATAAACCATGTCCAAACAAACCTTCGGTATTATCGTGTTATATCTATTTGATAAAAAAAAAAAAAAACATTCCATACAAAGTTGTATGTCGATTTGATTTTAAAATATTTAATTTAAAATACTTGATTATTATAATATTACACTATAAACTCTAAACTATAAACTATAACATAATTTGGTTTTATACGATTTTCGTTTCTTTTTAACGAGGAAAGAAATAGGTGATGGATTTTATGGGCATTTAGTTATTGGAAAATATAGGGAGCAAAAAATTAGGCTAGCAAGTATAGGCAACAAATATTGCAGAAGATAATGCAAAGCACAATACCACCTAATATTATCTTTTATAAAAAATGTATATTAAGATCACTATAAATTGGTAATACCTAGTAGTTTAACGACCGTGAATGTAATCAATTTAATAATAATAACCTAATTTAGTAAAATTATAATTTTATAATGATAATATTATATAAGTACCTTCAGGCTTCAATAAGCAATAGGCTTGGTAATTAATGAAAGATAATCAATTATAATAAATATAATTTGATTAAAGATGTATAAAAATCCAATATTGTACAGACTGCACAGCAAAGTATAATTTATTGTCAGTTCTCGGTTATACGGCTATAGTCATCGCCCATAGGAATCACAAATTAGTAAAAACACGTTTTTAATATAATACAATAATTATTATTGATAATTCTACGGTCAATATTTTTGGATGATGGAATGTAGAAAAAACATCTGGGTGTTATGTATGAATCCATTAATCCATATTGAATTTATATTATTTTATAAGATTTAAACATATTATATAATAAGGAACAAGAAAATTCATGACACGGGAATATCTCTCTTAGGATGCTGGATAAAAACCCAATTAAAGAATTTTCAACTATCAATGTAATATTGTACATACTGTAATTATAAACAATCAAACAGTAAAACTGTTGAGCATACTATATGCTGACACATTTCTCATAAATACATTTAAAAAAAAAATTATATAATATACCTATAGATACCTATACAAAAATAAAAAAACTTAATCTTAACACGTTTTATGTTGGCTTAATGAAATTTTATTAGGATTTTAGATTCAGTAATTCGCATATTTGAGATTGTTTAGTTTCTTGGGCAAAGGTGCAAATAAAGGGGTGACGGAAGCTAAGCCTCCTCAACTTTTTAATATATTATATTGTATTTAAAAGCTTTCGGCCTATGGGTTCTGCAGATAAGGTTGATATTAATTAATAATTATGGTAATACAAATATATTATGAATTATGTAAAATTATAATATTATAAGGGGGGGGGGGTAGGTGAACATTCTTGGTTAATCACTCTGTATATGGGCATACAGTACACGAGGAAAAGGCATTATTATGTCTTTACTCTTTATTATATGAGTGACGAGGGATGATCACAATAGATAATAATATAGGCATGACATCGTGCTGCTTTGTACAGTCTAACCGTTAATGTATAATACCGTGTTGGTTGTTGTCTAGTGATTATTAGACTATACCAAGGTGTATACTGTCTTTTTTTACTAATTTAATCATAATTATAGAGGTTTACGCGAATACAGTAGAAAATGCTAGTTAGAATCGGTTAATAACCGTTTAATAAACCTATTTTAATTGACAATTTTGCCGATCATCGATAGTAAATAGGTGCTTATGATTAGCATTGGAATAAACCAATTACCGCCAATATAGTCATTTCGTAATAAAGTCTGTTGTCTTAAATATTTCAATATAATAATATGTTGATATCGATTTTATATACAAATCATAATAACACTTATAAACATTTATTACTATACATAATAATATATTTTAAAAACTGGCAAGTTATTTATCCTACATTTACATACCATTTATTATATAATATAGTCATATATAAGTACATATTTTATACAATTGAATAAATACTTAATATAAAATAAGCTTTTAAATGTTATTCATAAGATTATGCATTAACAGAAAGTTTCCAGTTGCTTGATCAATTTTAAAATGCTTAATTTATTTTAACTATTTTAAACTATTCATAGGGCCAACTAGCCACTAGGATCTTGGCGTATTGCTATAAATTATAATCGTATCACATTATATTGTGTCTGTACTGACAATAGGCACCCGTAGAATTATAAACCGTGGGGTGGGGGACGAGATGTGCTTGTTTGATTTAGAAATATATGCACATTATAATTCATTGGCTTTCAGTAAATAAAGTATTTAACTTTAGTAATGAACAATCATAATAGTAAGACTTTTTTTTGTTAAAAATATAAATTTTATTATCTATTGGTTATCACAAAATTAAAGGTTATAATAGTTATAAGTTATATGTATAATATAACGAACACAACATACCTATAGAGATGCCTTTATCTCCAGAAAACCAAGAGTTTTTAGCTCTAAACCTGTATCACCTTCCTGTACAGGACGAGAAAAAACAAGAAACAATATGGTACATATAAAAATTAGCCACATAAACATTACTCACGTTCATTTAATGAAAAAAGAACCAAGACCTTAGTGTAAATTCTGCAATACATCCTAAATCTCTACATAACACATTCTCCTTGAATACCCATATTTAGATGAAGAGAGAAATGTTTTTGCAATCCCAACAATAATTAATGTTGAAGATATTATATCAGTTATAACACTCTAATTTATTAATATATTCCCTTAAAATAACTAACCTATACAACTGAATCTAAATATTTCACATAATTTACTATTACTATTGTGAGTTATAACTTTTGTATTATTCATATTGTCTGAGTACACAATATATATATAGAATACGATTATTATGATAAATTTACAGATTTTTACAATGTAAAACATAAAATGTATATTGTTTATGTTTCCTGGCTAATGACCTCTTGCTTTGTTGAAACCGTAATAAATATACTCATATATTAAAAAAAGATGCCTTTATATGATAATATTAGATATATTTATTTAAATTAAATTAGAAACTGGTTAGTTGTGTATGTGAGTAATTAAAAATTTTAATACAAATTTTGTTTGTGGGGTCTTGTAAAAAAAATACTGATGGTTATCTTTAAATTATTGAAAAAATACATCAAATAAAATTAATTAATTAAATTTCATAGTGATTTAAGTAGGTGAAACAAAGTATCTATATAGGCGTGTATATTTTTATTAATTATTAATTCGTACATATTAAACGCACACACATCAATAGCAGGCGTCATCGTCATGTCAGTACGATAAATTTTGTCATCAGATGATATTTGAATTATATCTATTATAATTCAATCACATATAGGTACATTACATATGTAATATCGTAAAATGCAATAGAATAAATAAACCTATTATAATTTATTGAAATCCATTTATACCTATTGGCTATTGATAATATTTAAATTTAAAGAAAAAAATTAAATCAATATCGAAGTGTAGAAAGATGAGATGAATTGTAAATTGTTCTGCATAATATTATATTACTTTAACTTTCCATCAACATTTCCTTAACACGCTCATGCACACTGCGACTGTGTAGAAGACATCATATTTTTTTACAATCCATCCGTAGGTAATGTCTGTGCGCATGTCATTTATCGTACTTTCTCTCTGAATTCCGCGATAAAAAGCGATATAGTGGTAATATAATAAAATATTATAAATTATAATATAATGTTTTATTTTATAATATGTATACAACTACTATTATAATTTTGAAATGTTACGGGGTGAAACATTTTAAAATGATATGCGGTTACTTCAAATTTAAATTCTATTCCACAAACATTTTAATATAATATGTGTTGTTCTCACACATCGTAGGTAATCACGATATTAATTTATAAATTAAAATAGGTATAGGCACTACATATTATAAAAAAGGAGTATTTATATTAAAATACATTTAACGTCAAGAAATTAAATGTCAGTAATGAATTAACGATTTCGTTTGAGTAATAAATATAATAATATTTAGAATTAGAATCATTGATATCGCTTCACAGCCGCATTTTTGAATCTAATAAAAATCGATTTAAAATATTAAAATAGACTTTTTATTATTAAAAAAAAACATGTTATAATGTATACTTATAACATATAGGTATAAAAAAAGCTTTGACCACATTATAATAAGGTAATTAAATTGATAGGATTTGTGTGGCATCAATAATTGATCAATATTGTTAAATATTTCCATTAAATGCATCTAGTCATGGTGTTGTATTAGAAATATAAATGTAATAGACCTTATACTTATTGACCGATCATGTGAATTCATGTTTAATCAGCGATAGAAGGCGCTGGTTACAGTTTTAACTATTATTTAGCAGTGTGAGCTCAGTAAGGTTAAGGAGGTACATTTTACGTGCAAAAGTACATTAACGGACATTTTATAGAGACTTAAGCCGTCGTTAAAATCAAATTACCTCTCATTTTAAATGTTTTCATAAGCGTAATGACTGTAATTTAGGTACCCTAATATTATGGCAGTCTTTCAATATTCATTTTTTATATTTTATAAAAGATAAACAGTGTAAAAAAGTACCAAATACGTGTGATCAAATATAAATAATATTTATAATATTTATTTACGCAGTTCTAAAGGCTTAGCCTTGTCATAGTTAGAAAATAGATCATCTCCACTCCTCTCTCTCCAATGCCAGTCTTCATATTATGTGAATACTCGCTACATCCAGTCAGTCCAATCATCTCTCCTAAGAATGTCTTCCTCGGTATTTCTCTTCCTTTGCATCCATCGATTCTTCGTTCCATTATGTTGGTTATAAAAGGGTTATGTCTCAATAAGTGTCCTATAAGTTTTCCGATTCTTGATCTAATGATGGATAGTAACACTCTCTTCTCCACTACTATTTGGAGAATTTCTTCGTTGCTTTTCCTTTCTGTCCAAATAATACGAAGTATTCTTCTCCAGGTCCACATTTCCATTGCTTCAATTTTTTTTTTATCTTGTGATGTTAAAGTCCAGGTTTCATTGCCATTCAACAAAACACTCCATACGCAGCTTTTGGCAAAGTCTTTTCTGGTTTTAAGACTAAGATTCTTGTTCGTAAGTAGCTGTTTTTTTTTGTGTGAAGGCTCTCTTTGCCATTGCTATTCGGTGTCTTATTTCTACCGAGCATCTACAATCACTCGTTAATATACTTCCTAATTATGTATATTGTTGTACCTGATCAATTATTTTGACTCTGCTCTCCTTACTTACCACCATGACTTTTGTTTTCCTTATATTAATCTTCATAAGGTATCGTTTTAATATTGCATTAAATGTAGCCAGTGATTGTTGCATATCCTTCGCTGTATCTGTTACCATAGCAATATCATCAGCAAATCTGATACAATGGATAACCTTTCCATTTATTTTTACACCTTTAGTTTTGACTTTAAGTTTCTGGACAACTTTTTCTATGAATATATTGAATAAATAAGGTGTCAAAGAACAGCCTTGTTTTACCCCTCAACGAATTCTAGCTATGGATACGCAGTATCCAATTTTAATTATTCTTAATTTCTTGGTCTTTATACTGTAACTATATAGTTCCATAATAATTTTTCTGTCTCTCCAATCCGGGCCAGTTCTTTTCAAGGTAGTTATTAACAAGTTCCAATTTACGGTGCCGAATATTTTTTCTACATCGATAAACCCTATATATGTATTTCTGTTCATATTTAGCCTTCAGTCCTATGATTTCAAAATCATAATTTTTAGGCAGCGAATGGTCATTTAAATGGTATAGGAATAACTATAGATTTTTTGTAGATGTTATGATGCTTATTAATTTATTATTACATTAATAAAAATGCTTATAGATATATTATTGCAATAATAAAATATAAAAATATAATATCTGTAAACTATGATATTATATCAAATAAGTAGTCGTTATTTAAAGATGTTTTCCATTTGAAATGATTTAAAATACTTCTTTATTGAGTTACGTCAATCTTTTTCAAAACTATTATATTATAATTACAATTATCGAGATCACATACTTCCTCATTAATTGGAACATTCAATAAAACCAATAAATCCTAATATAAATATAATGTTTGTAGAGCTATAGTATTTTCGCAGGATATGACCACAACGTCCACGACATATACATGGAAAATATAAGTCATACATCACCCACTTGGTTCCCATATCGTTGAAAGTATAGGTTATAATGCGATGTAAAAAATAAAAAAAGTACTTTCAACCATCTAATATTTTATTTTTTCACGAATGAAAATGTATTCAGTTATTAAATATATCTTTTCAGTTTAATTTGTTGAGCTAGTTTATTGTGTTTTTAGTTTGTATCTAATTTATGTCCTTGACGATGTACCTATCGTACATAACATTTATAATGAGACATGACAAATTGATTTATCTTATATCGTTGCCAGTTGGTTATTGGTGTAGCAGCTTACACCAATAAACAAATTAATGCGCAATCGACTCCAATTTTATCATACGAAAAAATTATATAAGATTAAAACATAACATCTAGAACAATAATTTTACATCGACTAGTTTCAAAGTAAATCGGAGACTGTACCTATATTATATTATATAGTGTATAATAGCTAAAAGTGAAAGACGGCCAGATATAACATTTCACAATTTAAATCTAATGCAACGATCTAAATCAGGAAAAATCGTACAATATAAATTATTTTTATACTAAATATATTAATTCATAAATATCATACATTTTAAAGAACAATGATTTTATAGAAAAATATCCATAAGATGAAGCATTTTATATCTACCAGCATAGATGGAAATATTATGCACAATTTATCGAAACTAAACTACAGTATATAGTGATTAAACAAAATTATGCTGTAGATAAATATTAAAATCCTTCTAGAGATAATTATTAAATAATTAATATTTTTATACATTAAAGGTTTTTGTTAAAAAGTAATGCAATTTTAATTTTTTATCTCATAATTTGAACTGGTTTTATATTGATTTCTAAAATTTAAAAAATTGTTTCACTATACAAAATTAGTTATAATTGTATTGGGTGACAGTTAAGTGTGGATCTGTTGAAGATACTACGATGTAAATAATTATTAATTTAGGGATGACTATGTATTTATAACTTGGATATTATGATACAATTTCAAATTATATATTACAGACTAAAGAAAACTATTATATAGTACAGTGTACATCATATTATGATATATATTTTTCGTATTACAATATTCGAGTTCACAATAATAATATGTAAAACATAAAAATTCGATACCATTTTGTGATAATGTTTTAGAAAGCCATGAAAAAGAATTTCACCAATTCTTTTATTATAACTGGCTAATATAATATAATAATTGTGTACCATCAGCTTCCTTCCGAATTAGAAAATTCATAAGGTAATCACCATATTCGTATGCATATTATGTAAAATGCATTGGATTTTAAAACATTTTTCCGTTTAAAATGACACTTCATGACATGTTATCATAACCCTAAGGGTTGTCATGCGAGTTCTATCAATAATGTAGAGATATTATATATTTTATTAAAATAGCATATACGGTGTAGTATTGTAGTATCACGTTATTTTCTACGAGACAATAACCAGGTAACTAAATAATAACCAGTATACAATGACGGCAATATAGATAATAAGTTAATATTAGATAATAATAACAGTCTGAACCCTAACTGCCCGTGCGAGAAGGGGGTGAAATGGTGAATTATAATGTTATTTTAAAGAGATTGACGTATATACCGTATACGGCGTACCACAGAGTTAAACGCTATAATATCCACATGCATACTCGTATGTTACACACACACACACACACTAGTACTAGGTTGTCTTAGTGCATAATATCTAAGAGGGTTGTAACTTGTTGTATATTATTACGACGATGATGTGTGAGGTGCAAGTGTTAGTATATTATATTATGTTATTATTGTATTATCCTAACCTATTACAACATCGTGCCCCCGCGTATACACGTCATATTGTACGTACGTAAATTGTGTGCGTACGTGCGTATGGGATGAAAAACAAATATTATGGGGTCGAGGGCTATTGAACTTGACTACTCGGTGTCTAATTACACTCGCAGTCACATGGCATTCCAGTCGATACCACCATATAGTACCACGTGTTTCGTGCAGACCGACTTGAGGTTTTTTCTTGAGTAAAAAAGTAATAGTATAACATTATAAGGTTAAACAATAAAAAAAAAATACGTTCAATTTAATTATTTTAATGGTATATGGAAAAAAAGTGTACAGCACAATATGTGTGGAAACACACTTACGATAAGGTTTGTACATGTAGCTAACTGCAATTGAAAGGTTGAAATGTCATCTATCTATAATTTGTGTACGAATTCTCACAGGACTAAATAGTGCATATACTAATGGTAAATTTTCTCACATGTTTAGGTACCTATAGGTCTAGGTTGTAGGTAAGTAGGTTCACAATCGAAATAATTGATTCATTTACTCTTATAAGCAGACATAACCACATTTTTTCGGTTTATATAGATAATAAGCAATTCATTTAACACAATAAAGTTCTAAAATCACGATTTACCTTTGAAATTTAGTCTTGGGTTTAAAAGTATTTTTCAGGAGATGAGAACAATTTATAATTAGATATGAATTAACATATTATTCAATCATAGTTTTTCGGTAGGTATTACTATTGGTAATAATTTATTATTAATAAATAATAATTATCAATTATGATATATGAATAAATAATATAATAAACTAGCCATTTATGTTGTATAGTATAAATATTGTGAAAAAATCTTATCTAAGCGCAATCACAACGCTTAAATACTTAACAAACAAAACAATCATAAATTAGTTATAGTATTACTCAAATATCACTATATTAATGTTCATTAAATAATTATATTCTCATTGTAATAAAATTATAATCGTATTATAACTGTACAATATAATTTGATGTACTATACGTTATGCATGGTATGTTAACGTTAGTTGGATCTTATAATTAACATAATAATATTTTTTTCGATGGTATTTTTAAATTAATTTGTTACTAACTTATTAATACGATTGTAAAGTATAAGATTTGTTGGTACTTATAATATAAAAATTGTATGTAGGTAAGTACTATTACTTATTAGGTACAATAAACTATTCAAATTGATTTGCTTTTTTAAAGCATTGTCATCCATTCAATTATTAGTGTCTTGTACAATCCTTAAATGGTATAAAAAATCAAAGTATTTGGAAGTATGGTTCGGTTAGTTCCAAAAATCGGAATATTAATTAATGGTGGTGAACATGTCTGGCGTTGAATCACTGTGTACAATTTATTAATATTATATTAAATTATACATACATACGCACACTATTAAATGGTATTAGTTTGATCCAATATGTAGCAGTTGTGTGTTGTTTTGATAGAAAGGCATGACTAATTAATAATAATCATTAACAGACCCGCGAGAGGTCTAGTCATCTTCAATTTCTCTCCCTACTCAATCGTCAACGTTTACTATTTTTTTTAACATTGTTTATAAAACCTTTTCTTAAATGTAGTTTAAAACTTGTAAAATTATTATATAATATAATAATAAATAATATTCGAGAACACTCGAATATTAAAATCTAGAAATTATAATAATCTCTATCTACGACCTGCAGTTTTGTTATGCATACTTTAATTTTTTATAAAACCTTTTTATCATGATTATCTTTTAATTATTATTTGATATAAAACGTTATTCCAATTTCCATTAAATTATACGGCTTATCTTTATATATTAATTGAAACATTATTAGTATGTACTTATAATGTATATGCTATATGCCATATGGTAATCATTATTGTTTCGTATATTAAAATAATAGTGTAATATAAAATAATTTTATGAGAAATATTTTTATAAAATATTATAGTAAGTTACAATACCCATATATACCTAGAACAGACAGGACATTACTGTATGTATTATGCTATAGCAGTTTACTACAGTGGGATATTTGATGAATTATATAATATAAGTTATAATTTCATTAAGTCCACTTGTACAGTTGTATCTTAGTTCAAGCTTTATAGTTTGTTACAATACTATGAGGATGTCTTACTCTCATATTTAAGGAGCTTTAAAAATCCAATTTCGAATAATATTTAAAATAAATGAAAATTAACAACTCAGATGTATTTATAAAGTAATTTAAAAATAGAAATATTATAGGTCATAAACAGCAAGTAAACACTATCACAATTTTTTTGGCTTCCTTGGCCATATTTAATTTCCAAAACTTATTTTTTATTGTTTTCAAAAAAAATCCTAGAAAAAAAAAATTTTAATATTTTAGAAAGTTTGAAATTATATTGGTTTTATATTCAGATTATTATCTGACTGACAGGATATTGAATTTTATTGAGACAATATTCAGCAAACTGATATTGTGTCAAAGGCTCAACAAAATTATTGTTTTTAATATTTTCAAATTACATACAATGAGCTATTTTACACTAAGATTATTCATAACTACGTAAAATTGGCCTTTATTCGGTTAAATATTAACAAAAGTATAAGTTTTGGTTATAATTATTTTCATTCAAATTTAATGATTATTACTTATAATAATATCCATTTTTCTATTTAAGTGATTTTATCATAATATTATGTTTAAGGTAAATTAAAAATATGATTACAAAAATCGTTAGAACAATAAGTATATGTAAGTTATTTTATAAAAAAATCACCAAACATTAAACACGCTAGATAATATTTAAATCAAATTGAATTACTGTCTCAAAAAATAAAAAAAGTTTGGTCAAAGTTTATAATGTTGCTGATTAAAAAATGTAGTCAGTTAAAATGCTGACTGGTGCATTACCTATTTATTTTTTATGAATATAGTTTGAAAAAAACATGGATTAAAATTTAAAGAGCTTTTATTTATAAAATAAATATAATTTACACATTGTTAAAAAAAAAGCAGGGAAGTCGTGGTTGTCGATCTGCTGTACAACAAGTGGGTAACTGTATTTGATGGAATTAAATTTGAATCCAATGATATTATATCATTGTATTCGAAAAACGATTCTGAGCGGTGATGGTTATCTAAATAATTTGCAAATTTTCGTGGTTTTTATGTATGTTGTCAAAATTTAAACTTTGAATGCTTATAAAAAAAATTTTGAATATGAATTTATTTTATTTTTCAACTGATATTGTAAAAATATGTTAGGAGCCTTGTTTTAAATTTTCAAGCTTTTTCTACCTAACAAATACATTTTTATGGATATTAATTTAAAAAAAAACTAATAATGATCGAAAATTGCATGGTGGATAGAATATGCTTATATAAACATTTGGTGAAAATTTCATGTAACTATGGTTATTTGTTTTAAAGTTTTAAACCAACATTTATTTTATCGAAAACTGATTATGCGTAAAAATTCCTGTTTCTCCTAAATTTTTAGTTTGTTTATTCTGATTATTTAGAAAAATATTGAGAATTTTGTACTTTTTACCCCCCCCCCCCCCCCAAATGTACCAACTAGATTCACTTTCTGTTCTAACAAGGTACTGAATTCAAAAACCGAAGCATTTTTAATGCCCCCAAACCTAATGACAGACGAAAAAAATTCCAATTATTGTAGATCATTAAATATTTCATTATTATATAAGGACACTTTTTTCATATATTATGTACCGTATAAAAATATACCCACTATATATATTATAATCATCACGTCATAGAAATTTTCAAAATCCCCGTGTTATCTACGAATAATATTTTTCTGAGTTTCACATTATTTTTAAAACGATACCGTATTACAACAATATTAGTTATAATACATTAAATGTAGTATACGTAGAAGACCGTTTCTCAAAATACAAAAAAAACACTCATCATTGTAAAATCAATACATTCCTCGTTCCACTTAGAATCTAAAATTGAATATTCAAGTGTATCTACTTTATATCAATTTTATATCAATATTATTGTATTTTTAAAAAATGCCTTCGGGGTGTATAGTTGTCAAATAAATATTTAATGAAGAAGGCTTTGTTATACCTTCAGATTTTCTTTGGATAGAAAAAACTTATGTGCCAATTTAATATTCAATTTAATACGATTAATATTATACTCAAAAAATATTTTTCTCTCTTATAGTTCTGTATTCTTGCCTCACAACCTCAGTAAAAGTAATTGTAATAATATAATAATTGTAAATATTTAATCTACACTATCAAAAATACAAATTGTAACCAATGGTCTTTGCACCATAGTAAGTCTACATTGATCAAGATATTAGCCTTTCCTTGTTGCATAGTTTTTTGCACATAACTCAAAAAGTAATGATTGTTCAACCTCCCTCCCTATAGAGGTATAGACGTCCTATGATATTTTTACCAGAGTTAAAATTGTTTACCTCAATGCCCTGGTAAAACTATCTATATTAAAATTTGACTGTGTCAGCGGCATAAGCATAAAATATGTATACAAACAACGTAATAACCATATTTTAAATTTTTTGTTCACGGTCGACATAAATAATAACTAAGATCGATTCCATCATACACATTTTCATGGTCAACTCGACTAATTCCAGTCGAATCACGAAAGACAGTGAAAATTCGGTTACTAGTGTATGATACTATAAATTATAATACACTATATGATATGATAGGATATCAAATAAAAGTGTAATACTGACATTATTAGCGTGAACAAAACATTTGAGTAAGCTGTCAAATGATTTATAAATGTACGATAAAAAATATCCATAATCATAGGTACATAATAATTGAATTGGGAATTTCGAAAAGGGCCCATCTCGAATTTTTACAAAAATAGATTTCAGAAAACTTAATGAATCGCTTTTCCAATAAAATTTCACTTCAAGAATAATATATTACAAGAGCTTAACATTAAATAATAGTCTGTCATTTTAGAAAAAAAAAATGGTTCAATAAAAACAAAATTAAAAAGACAATCAGTTTTTTTGAGTTTCCTAAAAAAATTTAATTTTCTGATATGAGCCCTTTTCGAAATTCCCAATTCAATTATATATAAAATTTGTTTACTCTAATTTATTATATTGTCGTAATTGTTTTCATACATCAATTATTGCACGGTAAATGTTATTACTTCATGAAAGTAGATAGGTCATCCAGTATAAGTGGTTTTCCGATCACTTCAAAAGTTGTTATTAACTTAAAATTTTTATTTTTATTAAAAGATATTAATATGAATTATGAGTTACCTATAAATGAAAGATGAATAAATTAGAACGCTGTTTGTTGGTAAGAAACTGTTATGATGTACGGACTACGGAGCTATAACTTATCTTGAGCAATAAAAGTCTATAGGTAGGTAAGTATGGTTTTGGGTAGCTATAGTAGACCAGCACGCCTGTTAATACAATTTAATATTGCATTTATATTATACCATAAATCTATTTTTTATGGAACAATTTTATAAAAATAAAGGTTAGGGCTTATAATTGGCTTCTATTACTTTACCTATATTACCTATATACTATTTTTAATACATATTAACATTTATTTATGACATTTTAAATTTGTTAACTATAACAAACTATAATATTATTGCTTATTGATATTTTTTAATTATATTACATTTTTTTAATTTCAAATCATTCCCACTATATGTATAAAAATAAATAATGCTAACAACAATAGTTATAGATAACTTGTATGCAATTAGAAATAAAACATAATAAATTATTAGTATATATAGGTTTTACATTTAACACAATTAAATAATAGGGACATAATATCATAGATAATATATACATGGATAGGACATACCATGTATTCAAGTGTGATCGAAGAGCATACTAGTTACCAAAATGGTTAATTAAAATTAAGGTGTGGTATCAACCATAGGTGATAACGAAAACGCAATTTTTGGCGCACATCGAAGGGAAAAATCTGGAAAGTGATATTATTTATTATTTGTATTTTGTATTAAGTTGCTTGTAAGTTATAACATGTTCGATAGTTTACATTTAATTGGTCAAAGAAATATTAAATAACTCAATGGTAAAACAACATTATTGGTGTTTAAATAAAATTAATTTGGTGAACTTTGATCTAATTTTTGATTGTTCGTTCATTTTTTTTTATTTCGGGAAACATTCTGATGTCCAAGTATTTGTATGTCACTAAATTTGTTAACTGGTCTCTATGAGTATTTTAAATAAATAATATTAATAAATTAATAAATAATGAATTAAAATGAAATTAATAATTTTATTGATTCAAAAATTGGCACAAATCAGATTGATAAAAATGTTATTTATCATACACCAGTATATATTATCTATGCATAATATTAAGTAAATAATTGAATACAATTTTTGTATGACAAAATATTTTTTTCTAACATTATTTAGCTATAAAAAAAACCCAACTTTTCCACTAAAGCCAAGTATAACAAACAATAATAAAAACCACAACAGCAATATTAACAAGAAAAAATACTATTTCCATCAGAATTTTGGAAAGGATTATTTAGATATTTAAGTATATTATATTCTGTAATCTGTACACTGCTCGCTCACTGAAGTTTTCATATCGAAGAGAACTTACAAGTTTCTTGTGAACGGCAGAAGTTCCTATGAAAGGTCGTAATGCGCCCATGTATTTTGTCCGCGTAGTACACTTCCAACATTAATTAGTTATTCATTCAAGCCAATTCGACGTAATATTTCGATTTATCATATAATGATATTACGATAAAAAAAGGGGTTTGATATATTTTGTGCACACAATAATTCTACGTGGTATAATATATAGGTATAATAATAGTGCCTAACTGGTATATTACATGAAACGTGTATGTATACCTAACGCATGTATAGATAAAAGATTAATTGCCGACGTGGCTTGCCTTCGCCAATTTATTCACCATGCCAATGAACATAAGCAAATAATATTATTAGTTATTAGTTTATTATAGTAATTATGTTATAATCAATAATGATTATTATATATTTTGATATTTTATTTACATTAATACATTATTATTACATTATTATAAAATATTAATAATAATATTTAGGTGTAACAAAATAGAACGCGCGTGACCGCGTTACAGCTCTGATGGGTTACCACGGACGACGGCCCTGACTTGTCCCAGACTGAAATTTGTTGGGAGGTCATAATTAAATATGACCATTCATAATCATAAATAATAAAGAATACCTATCGATATATTGGTTATAAGAGACCGATTAAATTCTGTCATGCGCCGAGCCATACATTCACGGTCTCCAAAAAAATGGCGGACCTATCGATAGTCATCTGGAACAAATATTATAATATCGCTTATTATAATTTTTAACAATAAAACACCTCCAGCTAGGCGTTTTTTTTATTTTGCCGGTAGTGTGTGTGTGTGTGTGAAACTCAGAAAAAAAGTTTCCTCATATAATAATGAAATATTTAATGCTCTACAATAATTGAACACTCAGAATATGTCATTATTCGAAAATGTATTTTTTAATTATCATTTTCGATTTAAATAAATGCCATCGATGAAATAATGTGTTTGAATCAATAAAAATGTCTGTGCAAACCACAGCATAAACGACGATGGTTCATATTTTAAATTTCTTTCTTATCATGACTTCTTTTGAAAAACCAACTTGAATGAATATAATTTTTATGAGGATCGACTTAAAATTGGTCTTGTTTACTAATAAATTACAATAAACTCAAAAGTAATAAAATACCTATGCATTTTTAGTTTTTAAATGATAATATTATTATATATCCATTTAACTCCCTATATAACAAACTACAAACGTGTGCTGGTCATCTTAACCGATTCACCTTCATCCACAGCTAAATCTCCTGCTGTGTTTTTAACGGACACGTGTCCTTAAAACATGTTTTTTCTAGCTCGAAATAATAATAATAAAAAAATATATAAACAAAAGAAACGATTACAATATACGTATTTTTTTCATGACATATTATTTTTCATTCTAGTTCAATTATAGAACAAATATTAATAAGTGTCTTGGCACGTGTTCTAAAATGTCGTAAAACATATGTTTGATTATAATAATTTGCAGACCATATTTTTATAATATTTAATACAATTTTGTTGTAAAACATTAGTGCTATATCAAGACTTGAGAGATCTATTTTAATATCAACAGACAACAGTGAACAGACTTTTCTTACGCTTTGCATCATTGAAAATCAACAACTATTGAAGACATCAATTAATTGCTACTAATTTTATATTTTATTCGTATCATCAGAAATAGTAGAAGGTACACAATGGTTTAATCAAATATGTACAATAAATAAACAATATATACTTAAGAGTTTAGGGTAAAATAAATATAGGTACCTATAGGATATGGGTAATATACATAAAACAAATAGATTAGGTATGTGTAAAAAGTGGACAAACTTTGATGCATTAATGATTGATTTTATTTAAAAAAAAAAAAAAAATTATAGGAGTATATAGTATTAATTTATCATTTGTACTGGTACCTATAATGCATTTAGTATATTATCACGGTTCACGACATAATTTATTTTTGAGACGCATTGAATACATACTGGGAAGATTTTTATAAATGGATTAGCGTAGGAAATTAGAAAATTGTAGAAGATTTAGTAAAATGGCTTAACTTCTTCAAGGATGGGTTACTATTTGAGATCAGAATTATTAACAAAATGTATAGATATGGTCAAAGTTGTACGGAGTAGTATTAACACATTTTTTCGCACAATATTTTGGTATGTTAGGATTATGTCGATGTTAGATTTTTCATTGCTTTTTATCATATTATATGTATATCAGTATGATTATGCATTTATTACAATACATTGTGCTTTTTATCGCTATTTTCTACTATCACCTATTCACCTAAGTTATTTGAATCAAATATTGTTCTATTATTTTACATTTGTATCAAACATAAATAGCATAAATAGGGGAACCCACCCCAAATAACACTGAAAATTGACGTTTTAGGTCTTTTATTTTATATGTATACGTAATTATTACATCTAATATTATTGTAATAAAAAATTACACTTTTCCTGTATATACTATCAATATTGAACACTTTCCTTCCATTCTGATAATACTGTCTACTTGCGCCGCTGGATTTTATATAAGATGTCCATGCCATGAAAATATCAAAGTAATAGTTTAACAATCTGAGCATTTTGTAAATAATTAATATAGCTGGGTTGGATTTGAAGTAATGTTAAATGTAATAATATTGAACGATTTTAATGAACCGTTATCACAATCAATAATTACTTGGCGCGTTCTACGTTCAGTTGATTTTAATAACCGATCTCCATATTTGGTATAATGAGAAAACTGTTACATGCTATTATAGGGCA
Organism: Diuraphis noxia; assembly: GCF_037042655.1. Lineage (NCBI taxonomy): Eukaryota > Metazoa > Arthropoda > Insecta > Hemiptera > Aphididae > Diuraphis > Diuraphis noxia. The sequence continues at coordinate 74,449,867 of NW_028301713.1, forward strand.
TCGATATTTCAGTCTTTAATAACTACTTTATTATTTAAGGCGTATGAAAAAAATATTCAGTTCAATCCATACTTAATAAATAAGTAAGTTTGACTTTCTCTAATGGTTTTGACTTTTTACGTTTAAATTTTATATTATACTGTAATATGGCATACTTGGCAATTACAAAAAATTTGGTTATCTGTTATTAAATACTACTTGGTACATGATTTCGTGAAAGCTAAATAACAAAATTTGTTAGTAAATTTTTTTTTGGTTCTCAATCCCTTTATTTTTTTATATTATATTGTAATATCGGTTACGTTTTGTCTATTCGAGTGAAAATGAAAAGTTTTTTTCAAGATAAGTAGGTAATCTCTAAACGTATTACATTACCATTTGAAATTAATGCAATAAATGGAATAATACATACCCAATTCAAAATTTGTTTTTTAAAGATGTTTGAACTTTTAATCGTATTAAATCATTTTTTTTTTTAAATACGACTAAAAACAGAACTTTATAAATATATATATATATATATATATATATATATATTTATATTTATATTTATTAATAGAAATTATATAATATAATTAATAATTAGTAGTTAAAATTGTTTAGATTATACAAATAATAAATTATAGTAAACAACTTATTTATTTATTTTTTCATATTAAATATGAATCACTTTAACTATTTATTATTTAGGGATAATTTCAATATAATATATAATATAATATAATATAATTTAAATGCACATATTTATACATAAGTATAGCATACTAAGGTAGTATGGTTTGTAGGTACTTTCATAAAAGCCCAAAGGTTTATAGATAGTGGTATGAGTTATTAAATTTTAATCAAAATAAATGAAGTATTCATAATATTTTTTAAACAAATAATTATAAGTAAGTATTAAATATCATTAAGTACTTGTTGATAGCGATGGGCAACAATATCGATGTATTATCGTGACAAACTTTCGACATAAATATTGCTTTAATCGAAATTTATATTTTGTTGTAGATTTTAGCTTATAGTCAATAGATATAATACATTTATTGTACTGTGTATTATGTAGTGTAATAAATAGTTATATCTATCGTCCGATAACGGTTTGCGCGTTTTGGGGAAATGTTAATTAGTAATAATTTATTACATCTGTTGATTATTATAAACTTATAGGTAACAGTTATAACTCATAAATTATGATTGGCTAAAATATCGATATCGTGCCAAATTTTCGATATCGATACAAAAAAATTATGAACCTGATTTTTTAGTGTCCAACCAAACTAGAATAGAACATGCAAAGTATTGCGAACCCGAACCAATCCGAACTATTAAAATGTTTGATTGGACTAAAATACGAATTCAACATTTTATTTTAGTTTTTCATACCTAATAGTATTAATATAAAAATAATAGTTAATAGTTAAATTTTATGATAGTATTTTGATACTTTCATTTTAATTACCTACTTTAAAGTAGGGAAAATTTAATTAAGATGTTGTTTGATGACTCTCAATTTGGATTTTCGAACAGTAAAAGATGCTGGATAGTTCGGTTCAGTTTGAGATTTGAACAGTTCGACCGATCGCTAATCGTTACCTATCACTACTTATATAATTGGACAAAATGTATGATTATTAATTATATAACATTCCTCGAATGATGCCATTTTCAATATTATGTTGGCCCATAGAATAATTGTATAGGTACGTAGAAAATATTATTTTATTATTAAATATTCTTTGATAAATATTTTCATTTGCACGAAAGAATAATAAGTTTTATTACATTGAAAATTAATTTAAATGTTGGATATTTTCTGGAAATAATTGAAAAGCGTACTATTATACCTGTAAAAAAACTGTTTATGTATAAAGTATAAAATATTAAGCATGGCATCTAAAGAATCACTTATTACATATTTTTATGGCATGGAATTAAATTTTAATATAATGTACATTTTACATATATTGCCTCTTTTTTAAATCGAAATGTAGTACTATAATTATATTATGTATAATATTTTTAAATTTTATTCTTAATTCATATTATTGCAAATATGTTACACAAACATATCATGTGTAATTTTAAATAATTTATATTCGCGCATAAATTATTTAGTTATAGGTACCAGGCAATGTGAGATTACATGTTGAAAAATTAATTAAATATCAATGCTCAATACTCAATATTGAAATTAAATTATTAATTAATTGTAAATATTTGAAATTAATTTTCTGAATAAACCAAGATCCAATCGAATACCACAGAAGGCGGAAGGGAAATGCAAACATTGAACATGACTAAGATTTTCGTATTAAAACTGTTTTCGTTGCTGTTGTTATACAAATGAGTCGAATTGTCAAGATGCTGCAACCAATTAAATCACTCGAAAGATGACTTCTTCAACTAACAAAATATAAACAGCGGACCATATTAATATCGATAATAGTACATCATATGTGTGTGTGCAGTGTGCAGTGTATACTCTATATATATTTATTATATATATTAATGTTACATCATATATATAGCTCTATAATAGGCGTCCCTTCGCGTTTTCCTTGCAACATTATTTCGCCGCTTAATTACAAAACGACGTATACCCTCAGACTTCGTCAATATCAAAATGCGAGAAGAAAGAGTCTGTAAAAAAAAAAAAAAAAAATAGAAAAAAAAACGATACGTGCACGTATGTAGTATAATATTAAAATATATTTATTTGTGGTCACCAAATGTACGCCGTCCCGTTTAATTGACATGTTGCGCGGTAGAGGAGGTATTATTATTAATTATTATGTACAGTATATACCATATAATATAGTTGTATAGCAGTAAAAAACGAAAAGGGGGACGACCATCGATGGCGTACACATGTTTGTGTACATACGGTATGGTAGCACTTGGCTTTTTTTTCAACACAATATTAAAACTTTTTCTACAGTCATTGTCGTCTTCTTCTGGTTATTCGCCGTAAACGCACACACACACTCACCCACACCCACACACATATACACACATACATATGCGCGAGCGCATACTTATATATAATAATAATAATAATAATAAAAATAATTAATAACATAATAATATTCGTCAACTATTATTATCCGATTGAAAGATGACAACGAAAAAAAAAAAATGAAAAATAAAGCGTTGAAAAAAAAAACAAACATGACGTCTAAAACGCGAGCTAAACACTCGGTAATGGCGACAGGGATCGAGGCGTTGTACACAAAGCCGGTGGACAAGGGGATGCGGAGGAGGTGAAAATCACGTGTGCCGACTCGGTGATTAATATACCAGAGGATTAAAAAAAGAAACGTCCCTTCGAACCTATGATGTGCTCTCCGAGGTGACGAGGAGCCAGTCTTGCACAGGACACGAGGACGAACGGGTTCATCGCACATCTTAGTCCGATATCAAATAGTACGCGCGGTACATATAAATCAAGATATTATATACTGTGTTATTGTGTTGTCATAATATTGGCGGTATATCGCGGCAGTAATCGATCAAAGTCAGCAATATTTAAGTCAGTGCGGTTAGTGGCAATTACTTTATATATAAAGCAAAATAAATACTCTGAAGGAAGTCCAAACCGTACGGTGGTGACTCTGAAAACCTTCCTTGTGGGTACATTTTTATTTCTATTTCATTCGCCGCGCAATTATTCAAAAGACCACCGAAAGAATCACGATGAAGATCGAAAACGACGCGGATCCTTACATGTGGTTTGCCGACTGTCTGGGACCCGAGCCGCAGGACTGGATGAAGGACGTGGGGCTGGATTGGTTTGACGAGGAATTGTTGGGCCGACCCGAATCGCCCGTGCCTTCAGCACCAGTGCCGCCACGACCCGCAGCTGCGGAAAACAGCGATGACCACCGGAGGTACCGCGGCGGTTACCCATCGTATACCATCGAGTCGTCTGCGTGGCTCATCCAACAACACCAACGGTCGACCGACTCCGGGGACGACAACGACGAAGACGACTCGTTGCCACCGCCCGTTTTGCCACCCATGATACCCGGCACCAGGAGTTTCTCCGACCAACTGCACAGGATACGGAAACCATACGCCTTAGGCTCACCACCATCAACCTCAGCTCCTGGATTATTGGTGAGACGTTTTCAAAATCGAATTAAATTATTATTATTATGTCTGTATATCCACACATGAGTGTTAATCGCAAAATACGGCTTTCCCTAGCTCCAGATCACATAGATTCACACATAATTTAAATTTAAAATGCATTTTTATGTTATCCGTTTCTGTTGCTTACCAAGTTTCGGATACCTAGCTGTGCACGAAACGTATGCGTTTCGATTAACAAATAAAAATATAAAGGACATTGAGACGGGCTCGATACGAAAGACTAAAATTAATAATATTTCATTATGAATATTGTGAAGTTGTGTGTTAAAAAAACTATTTAATTTTTATATGTTTTTTTTTTAATATTATGCTGTTATAACGTTAAAACTTTTGTTGACGAATAAGTAGTATTGGGAATTTATTTGAAAAGTTTCATCGTTACGTGCTTACTTATAACATAATATTATACATTGTAGGAGTGTATACACATCTATATACAATATGTATCCCTTCTACCTGTCTACATTTGCTTAAAATCGATTTAAGTTTTCTTCCAGTTTCGATATAGTCGTGTTACATATAAATATAGATTACTGTTTATTAGTTATTGAATTTTTCAATTACCTAGATTATGATGATTTATAATACTTTCACTATTTTTTATTTGTATTGTAATTATTGATGACCATTATTCCAAAAAAAAAAAACTAGATATTTTTATGATAATAATTTAATAGTTTTGTTTTAATAAAATTATATTTTTAAATATAAAAAGCAAAAATAAAATTATTCATAAATCGATTCTTTATTTATTTAAATATTAAAATATAAAAGAAAAATGCTATAAATTGCAATAAAAATATCGTGTTAATAAATTAGTTTCTATAGTCAGGCTATTAAATTTCAATCAAATCTATAGCGACAGGAAAATATTTAAAAAAAATAATTAACATTTATATTGCTAGAAAATACAAAATAAACTTAAAAATCAGTCGAAGATCATAAACAACTATTTTTTTTAAATTATAGTAGGATACATTGTTTTCACTTGTTAAAACGATTGTCTGCTTAATATGTTTTTTTTGGTATGTGTTATGTTGTACACAAATACTCCAACTTATTTTCATTATTTTATCCTACGCAAGCAATCAATATAAACTAAAAACAATGTAATAAACATAAACTTTTTCATCACTTAACATGATACACATAAAATATTCATAGCATATTATATACGAGTACGATATACATATCAAACAATTGTTTTTTGTTTTAGTCTTGTAGATCTAGTTCTTTTGTTGTAAAATAAATATAAAAAACAGAGTGCACTTATGTACATTTTGAGAGTTTTAAACAAATGATATGTCATGAGTTGAATTAGCTTTAAGCTAATACTTATCTGCAGTGGAGCAACTAGAACATATAATACCTATGTTGTGTGTGAGCCTGAGAGAGTTGTATAAGATAAATGAAAAACCTACTTGTGAAGAAATTCTCAAACTTATCTTATGATTTAAAATACAATATGATGCAATATATAGTATAGATACTTTTAAAAGTGTTGACAAGCCTGACCTTTTATAATTAATATTACCGATTGACAATGTATTCTTTAGTATGTTAACTGTTAAGTAATTGTCGATAAAAGGAGAGAATGCAGGTACAAAAAAAATATGAATAATACATCTGAATAAATTAGTGATGACGTCGATACTTAGTTTATTGATATCTTTTGTTCGCAACACTGTTTGGTTATAATACACATCTTTTCTATTTCTTTGGTTTATATGGAAATTGAAAGTTGTCTCAATATACTTTTCCCGTTATTGTTTCATTGATAATTCTTCATCCACTTTTTATAACAATATTTGTTTATCACTTTTCAAGATTAAACATCCGAAAAAGTATAAAACCATCAAATTGAATTGTAATTGGAGTACAGAATAATTATTGCTACTTGCTAATCATAATTATATCAAAATAAACGTATCAAAAAGCAAGATGATCTCTATTAGTTATTATACATTATTAGTCATAATATTTATATTAAGTACGTGATCACAATTTTTTAACTTTGACAAGTAATCATTTGCTATTTGCATTTAGCTACATTCTTTACACTGTAGAATAACTCTAAAACTATCGTGCTAAAAAGAAAATCGATTCTGATCCCAGCACGGTGTCTATAGTAATTAAATTTTTGGTTTAATATTTACGCATATAATTAATGTTCTCCTCCTCCTACCAACGATAGGTTTTTTTTCATCATAAGATTTATTTATGTAAAACTTTCTGTAAAAATCCGTACCGTTTTATATGAAACTTATAATAATTTCTATAATATCCATACGTGCGCGTAATGTCTCATCAACATATAGTATATAAATTTAAAATTTATAATTTATCGTTATAATGAGTAATGATATTTTGTTTGAAATAAGTATAATATTTTAAATAAAGTTTAACGAATATTTTTGTCAAAGATATATAAATTTACAAAATCAAAATAATTAGTCATTAGATAACAAACAATTTTTTTATTGGAAAAGCTAACTGTAGGCTTCATTTAAAACAAAATATTTCTCTTCTTATAACATAACATATGTGGTATTTCAGGAAGTCCAAGATTTTGATTCATTTGGACACACAATTATCGCCGACGATGAAGTTTGTTTTAACATACCATTTTTAATGAACGAACAGGATGATAAATCGTTACTCGCATCAGATAATCAGGTTTGTTTAAACATAAATACTTACATATAAATATTAATATGTATAATACTTGAATTTTAAATGTCTTAGTAATTATTAATTAGAAATTTGAAACATATTTTACATTCATTTTCTCATACATAAGTTCATTGTATTGTTATTATTTTTGAAAGGGGAGAAAGATTTAATAGAGAAATTTAATAGATTTAATGGCGAGATTAAAAGGAAGGGCTATAGGTTGAGAGGCCTAGCAATACAATGTCTATACTTAGATCAGAACTATAGGCAGTGTACAATAAAACTTAACCAGAGGGTGGCTATTTCAGAGTTGAGAATGCTAAGATGGACGTGTGGAGTAAGTAACTAGGGATGATAGAGTAATAAATAAATACATTGCAGGGGTAGTGTAATGTAGACATTTTATGAATTGTAGACAAAATTAAGGATTTAGGTGGTTTTATCACGTTATAATAAAGAGAGGTGACTCGAAGGCAACAAGACGAGTGACTACAGAGATACTATATTTTCGTTGAAGGAAATAGAGGGCGAAGTAAATCAAAAAAGATGGCATACGTGAAGGAGAGGGAATACAGGGATGTGTGAGACAAAGATGGCTGATCCCTGAAAATGTTCGGGAGCAAAGGGTAAATAAAAAGAAGAGCCACATAAATGTTATAGTAGGTAGTTATATTAGTAAATGAATTATAAACTGTAATGTGTTTCAATTACATCACTAATCTTATTTAATTTCTTATGCTACACATCTAGCTATCGCTGGGCAATGTGTTGTTATAATAATTATATTATATTATGTACTTATTACTTATTAGTTATTACATAATAATATTATAATTGTTATGAAGGTGGTGATGGCCAAAGACGATTGTGATGCCATAATGTTCGACACATTTTTGGAGCCACTTTACCAAGGTAAGACTATATGCATTTTATTCTAATCAAATTGAATTTCATTATAACTGTATTATAATTTTATTGTAACACTATGCGTACTATAAGTATTGACCTATGTTTTAAATTATAGTTAATATATGTATAGAACTCATCAACTATATAAAATAAATTATATAAGTAATTTGAATAATATATGTAGATTGCTATACTTATATGTTATATGAATCTCATTAGGTTCAAATACAAAATAAACAATTATTTTTGTTCTATAAAAATAATAAAACCCAACCATCAAATTTCTAAAAATTATGTGCTTTGAAATGTTTTGAGTGAGTTCAGCTCTTTCCGAAGATCAGAAATTCTGTATTGAATTATGACTTATGAGTTACCATTTGAATAATAAAATGGTATCTTAAAAATGTCCCTAAAATAATGAGTTAGCTTGGGTTATGCAGGGTTCAAATACAGCCTGATGGTTTAGTAATACTGAGCCACAGTATATTTACATGCTTTGCATAATAGAATATTGTTAACATTTTATTACTGGATTATTGGGCCATAAATAAAATTTTGATATATTTTAAAGGGACTTGAGATTAGGATACAGATATATAATTATATAATAATTCGGGAATATAAATAAATTATAATTATAATAATAAATACAATTCTTTTCAAGAATAAATATATAATATAGAACTAAAGAACTATAATATACAGTAAAATTATATTAATAGTCTCATAATCATTAATTATTTGTATTAGTCAAAAAACAATTTTTTAACTACCTAAGAATTAATGTTATATTGATTTTACAAAATCAAATGTAGTTTTTTCGTTTATTTAACTATTTCTCTAAGAATATATTTCTTACGAATCCAAGTCCATCTTCTGGTCTATATGACTTTGTTTCAAATTTAATACAATTAACAAATTCTTGTTCGTACTTCAAATAAATTAGTTATACAATTGTAGACATTGAGCTAATAGAATATCTGAATATGACAATAATAATTATCTTTTTAAAATTATTTGTAGTTTGAAATAAGTATAGTTAGGATGGAAAGTCGTTATTCTAAAATTTGGAGGACATCACTTTGCATTATTATAAATATAATGGCTCAATTACGAGATTTGACTTTTATAAATGTTATAAAATAGACAACTAGATATACACTAGCCCTATTTGAAAAAAGCTCATTTTGATCGAATAGCTGTAGTGTGCCCAAATAAACATACGATTTATATAAGTTTTGTAATTTATTCTCGTCAGAATCATAAATAAATGTTTTAATATAATTTTTAAATATTTCTCAATTAAATAATATAATATGTTTAAAAAAATCTACTCGGTGGTATAATATGAAACGATTTAGTCATTTTAATGAAAATTTGTGGCTCTCCTAATTTTAATGACTTGTACGGATGTCTTCTCCCCATCCGCAAACTTCATTCCGTGTGTCGATATGAAAAGAAAAAAAGATTATGCGGTACAAATGTCGGTTGTGTAAAATATATCCCAGCATATTAATAAAAATATGAGCTATTTGAACGCAAACATAATATTTTCGTAAACGTAGAAGAAAACAAACTATCGATTTCTTCTCTGGGAACTCGGCGTACGAGCGTGCGGTACTGAAACTCTATAACACGTAATGCTTCTATATTATGCGCGAGCCCCCTGTGTGCAGTGTACACTGTAGTACATGTACAACGTTGCACGTATACGCACAACTGGGAAAATGGGAACCTAGACGCGGAACTCGTGACCCAAATAATACCCCACGGTCGACAGTAGCGGGGTAGTTGACGGTGGATGAGATGGTCCCAGTGGGTACGAGGGATGGTATTGGTTATGATGCAGGGGCGAGTATCGGAGAAGGCGCCTTATGGTCGGTAGCGAGGGGGGGATAAAAGCTATATAGGTTTACGTATTTATATGCGCGTGTACTCCCTAGAAAACCCGGGCCAATTACGTGAGGGGTGGGCACATCAGCTAGTACATGAGGGGTGAATGCATCAGCAACGCTTGGGGTCTTTGACCCTCAGAGTGCTTTTCTGCGGTAACGATTGTTATTTTTTTTTCTATCGTCGGTCGCGGACGCACGCGATTCGCTGTCGTCGCTTTGCAGCACCGCTTTGATACGCTATCTATATAGACGCGCAGAGTATATATACATATAATGGCATATATATATATATATATATAACCAACCCCGTAACTATCCTTTTCCACCCCACTCCCCTGCACTACCATACATATACTGATATACTTACCCCTAGCAACTTCCATTCGAAGCCTTTTAAAAAGTTGTTCTATATGCACCACCCCTTCCCCTTTTCGACGAATAGCAAAATCGGTCCCTCACTGCGAACTCCGTTTAAATTCGTTTTACAAAAATAACATTTGCCCTCTGTATATGCATACACCACCAACACTCTTACACTTTGACCTTGAACGTTTTATGTGAGAAGTTAAGTACATTTTTTTTCACAAAAAACATTTTATCGGTCGATTATATTATATCCTTTCGAATAAAATTAGAAATTTAAAATGTTTCAAATGTTTCAAAGTGCTATAGCACTAAAAACTATAATAATAGGATAGGAACTAATAATATTATAAATGGTGGCCTGAAGATAACATCGATCCATAATATGCTTTCTAATGCGATCACTTCCCAAAATATCGATTTAAATAATAAAAAAAAATAGTATATTATTGTTTTTTTTTTTTTCAAATTGGAATACCTATTTAAAACAACTTTCCTGGAAAATGCGTAGATTTTGTGTAAAACGATTGTAGGCGTCTTAGCTGCAGACGAAAAAAAAAACACACTGTAGCGGTGGCGGTAAAGTGCTTTTGTCTTGGCGGTGCTGCTGTGGTGGAGGTAAAATGTGTCCAGCTTCATTTTGCCGGCACCGCCACCGCTGCAATGTGTGTGGACCTATGTTGTTACGATAATATCATAATACAATACAACACAATATTATACAGTGGGTTCATCATCGTCGTGGTTGATTTTTATTTTTTGCAGGCAATCCCTGCGACGGAGTGTTGGCGTGCGAATGGGAAGGGTGCACGGTAAAAGTCGATGGGCCAGGTCAAGAACCGCTGGTGCGGCACATCGAGAAACTACACGTGGACACCGCTCCCCGGGGCGCCTGCGCGCAGTACACGTGCCAGTGGCGGGGCTGCCCAAGGCGCGTGCGTCCGTTTAACGCCCGGTACAAGTTGCTCATACACATGCGAGTGCATTCGGGTGACAAGCCAAACAAATGCACGGTAAGCGCCTCCTACAAAATATGGTGATAATAACATACTATAATGTTGTGCAACACGATATTATAATGTACGGTACAATATATATTGTATACGAATATAAATTGCCATGATATTATCAGCTATACTACAATGCTATTTATTGTCGGGGATGGTAAATAATATTATATATGTCACATTATCATTGCGCAGTCCGAACGCAGCGTTACGCAATAATAATATGTACGAGCCCGTTTCTATTGAATTCGGTTTATTTCGGTCGGCGTACCTACTATATCGTCATCAGCCACCGTAGAACACACAAGAACAAATCATAATTATATTACACACGATTTTGCATGATGAGAGCTGATGTAAACGTATCATAAATTTATTATTAATACAAGGTATATTACTGTTGTATAATATCACTAATTTCGTTCTCTTCAGTGTCAAATGTTATGATCTTGGGACAATTTTTTCATATGAAAATAATCTGATAATTCGTATCGAGATTTCTTCCAAATTCTAGTTTCTATCGAATGATCAATATCGGTTTAATCTTAAATAAATCAATTAACTATTATTATTATTATTGCACGCACAGTAGCTTTTGGATATTATAATTGAAGACCTAATTCCGACAGAACCCGATAATGCAAGGCAGTTATAAGAAACGCCAAAAGTGCGATTAGTAACGAATATTACGATTTACGTATGGTTAAAATATAATCTTATTATTAGATATCATTTATTTTGTTTTTCAATCACAGAGTTCTCATATTATTTCTAACCCTTCTTTATCCATATTTTTATCATGTATACAACATTTGATATCTTAAAATATAGGATATAATCTAAAATTGATTGATTTGTTGGTGTTAGAAATGACCACTTCAACGTTCACCGAAATATCAGACATAAAAATCCTACTTTTGACCATACAGATAGGCTATTTAGGCAGGTTGACTGTACAATAGAATAACAGTAACAATAACTAAAACATAAAGTTGTGAATTGTTAATTTTACTAGCTCGAAAACGTTATGATGATCATATCACGTAATTTACTCTAACAACAATATTTTCGGTATGTATCTATATCGATATCGAAAACTATTAATGTATATAAACTGGTTCAAAACAAACAATTACCACATTATATTTTGAATTTTAAAGAAGTTTGAAAACAACGGCAGATTTAAAAATTTAAAATTCCTGTAGCATCCCCGCTGGTCGTTGTTGTGAATAATAATATTTTATCGATTTTACCGCCGACACCGTCGCTGGAAATATTGTAACAACGTGGCGGATATTGTTACACTGTTATTATTTACGATATTATATTATTATATCTATAACTATAAACGCTAATTTATATTATAAAAAAAGTCTATTAGATCAACGCGTTTGTGTACATCGAAATTTTAACGCGCCAAATGATATCGTCACAAGTCACAACAATAATAATAATTGTTGTACTAAACGTCATAGGGGCATGAAACGCGATCGACTTTATAATATACAACTTACACTCCTGATGAACCAACTTAGTACTTACACTGTAATGGTACTACCCACCGTTTTCCGTGCCATGACGCGAACTTAATATCATGTTATTATCATTTTGTCGTGTCTAATATTAGTAATAATAAATTATCTTTACATATTATCCTGCACCGCCACTCTCAGTGAAATGTTACGTAGGTATATTGTGTTATATATATATTATAGTAAGTACGCAGTATTCACCTCGCCGCCAAAGATGCATTTAATATCGAGTACACACGCACATAGACCGATGCTCTGTGTGTATGCACATTGCACAATAGTAATATATAATATTATTATACGATATTGTGCTAGGCGAATGGGTACCGCGTACAACACACGTAGATAAAAAATATGTGTATGATATTAAAAATATGTTATTATCATGTCAAATCGACGTGATCTGTGACTGCTATTTATGAGTATAGGGATATAATGCGTATTTCTTTTTTACGATCATGCGTTTCTCGGAGGAAAAAAATATCCGATATGGCTTTTTTTTACATAATCAACACTCTATGTACAATATTATTCGCATGTTTATTGAATGGCATCCGACCCGGTTACACAATGTGTGAACACTTTATATTATTATGATAATATTATCATCGTTGGTATGTTACCTATTACTATTATTTCATACACTTGACGTGTGTTATTGAAACGTCTTAAAAATCAAAATTAAATTGAATAATTGTCTTTAACTAATAAATAAATAAAAATGCAATTCATTATCTATATCTGTAATTCATATCACCTGAAAATGTTTCTTTGCTTCCATAGTAATGTCATTAAGTCTTGAAATCTATGTAATGTATAGTATAATTTATAATAATTATACAATTGTGGGCTTATTTTAGTATAACGCACGCTTAATAATGATCATAAATATTACATAGATTTAAAAATATATGCATATACAATGTACATCTATATAAAATATTATTTTTTAGTTTAAAAAAAAATTCGATTCTAGAAACTAATAAAAATATATAATTTGTATTTGCCAACAGTTTGCTGGCTGTCCAAAAGCATTCTCTAGATTAGAGAATTTAAAAATTCATCAGCGGTCACACACCGGTGAAAAACCATATTCGTGTCAATTTTTGGGTTGCTCAAAAGCATTTAGTAACAGTTCGGATAGAGCGAAACATCAGAGAACACATTTCGAACAGGTAATTTGTTATTATTAAATTTAAATAGTGATCATACCATTCATACATTTATAGGCAAGTGAAAAATGTTGATAATGGTATGAAATTAAAAGCATAATACATTATAGGTATTTTGACTATTTAAATTTAAAATAGAAATTGTTTTTGAAAATATTTTCATATTTATTACAAAAATAATTGTAGTTTAAAAATGATTGAGAATTTGTGTGAAATAAATTATTTTTGACCTTACGAATGTGAAGAAAACATTATTAAATACAATACATTATGTTAACGAATGAAACTTATATCAACAGTTATACGAGAGGAATATAAAATATAAATTAGATCGAAGTTATAAAACTTTCTCGAATGAAAGTCACGAACAATAAGAATAGCTTATTATTTTGAAGTCGTGATTTTTGTCGATTACTATTTTCTATATAATCAAGCTGAGCAATATAATTGTATAACAATGGCGAGTTATTGTATAAGTATAAACTATATACGCTCCAATAGAGATAAAATTCACCACCCACCGTTTTTATGATTCAGTATAATAATATAATAACTATCACATCCGAATGTGACATTATTGTATAGCTATATATTTACGATGTTAAAAAATATATAATTTTACGGAAAACAAAATGTAAAACAAAATATACACGTGTTACGACTATGAATACTAAAATAGTTTTGTTTTATTTTCAACGATTAAACTTTCACTAACATAGTCAGTCATCAGCTAATCACGTATCTACAATATTAGCATTATTATATTAAAACATTTGGATACATTAAAATATGTAACAATTTAAAAATATTTATTTATCATATAGTTAGTATTATTTTAAAATTGTACTGATCATTATAGTCATTAAAATAATATAGAATCATACTATTGGATCTATACAATTAAAAATAAAAATATTATAATGCATAATAATTAATATTAAATATATCATAATTTTATATACACGTATGCATATAAATTGCATATGTAGAATGCCGTCTATAAATTAAAATACTTACTATCTAAAACATGTTATTGGTCATAGTCACAACTATACTATGTCATAATAATGAGTTTTATTTATTTAAATATTTATTTTATTTTTAGCATCAGTTAAATTAATCATTTTAATTTTCATGTTATGAACCTAAATATGTTAGGTGTTATACAATTGTAATTGAATAATAATAATAATAATAATAAAAAGATTATGATTCAAATTTTCTCGGTTGAATATACGAAGAATCGTTTTACGAATAATTTGATTTTTGAGATCATAATTTGTTATTGACGTTAAAAATTCATGGAAAATTGAATCCGCAACTTTCCGCAACCACCTATTAAATGAGATTTTTAATACAATTTTATTATTTACAGAAACCATACGCCTGTACGGCAAGTGGATGTAACAAACGATACACTGATCCGAGTTCACTTCGAAAACATGTTAAAAACCATTCACCACAACCATCTACGGTGAGCTATATTTACTAAGTAAAGACGACTGAAATGAATAATAATTGTAGATATACCAGTGATGGATTTGAGGGGGGGGGGGGTGACATGGCGATTACCCCTCCCTAGAGAATTTTTGCTTAAACTATAGCGCCGTATGATAAAAAGAATATAAAATTCATAAGTCATAGCTATAACATTAAACTTATGAATAAATGGTACAAAAAAGGTATTTTTTTTAAATATGAAAATCGGAAATTTGTATTCGGTTACGTCTTTGTTATTACCTATCAATCTATGATGACAATTCGTTCCCTCCTCAAATGATATTCAGATCCGCTACTGAGATATACAATGTGAAATGTTTTGAACATTGTGAATTGTGATAGTTCATTAAAATTATAATGCATTTACGCTCAATACTATCGTTAGTGCTAATAAATAAATACTAATAATTATTTGTTATCGTTTTGTTGTAGAAACATTGGTCTAAAAATAATATTTTACCCAAACCTCAAATTCCATCGGAATTGGCCAGTCCAACAAATACTCAGATGATACGTAAGTTTTTTAAATAAGCTTAGAAACATAATCTTGGAAGATAATGTTGGACAACTTTACTTTATCAGCGTTTTACTTACATCAAAAAAACGTTTTCAAAATCAACCTTTTTTTAGGAAACTGTTTCTAGTTTGACGTTTTAGAGGTTTTGGTGTGTTAGTGTTGTAATTTCGAACTTTAAAAAAAAAAAATTAACTATAATAAACAATAATAAAATATGTAACGTCCGTGTTACTTTTCAAATTGATGAATTTTAGTGACAAAATTGACTATAATCTATTTTATTTTATATTTATTATTACTTTTTTTAATATTTAATTATTATTATAACTACCTACAACCTTTCAAATACTACCTAAAAAATATTTTAATTATTAATCATCTCAAAAACGTATGATGAGTAGTCCTCCAACAAGTTTTCATTATTGAGATTTTTCGCCTTTTAAAGCGTACACTTATACAAGGTAGAGCAGTAGAAAGGGAAGATGTCCGTCCTTATCTTCTAAGACTGTTTGCCAAAAAAATATCTGTTCCAAATTAATGAAACTATTATTTTTATTTTATATGTTTTATTTTTTAGGTTATCCCAATGAAAAACAGTTCAAAAACAAATTAGAAAAAACTCAATGGTAAAATGTATGTTGTAAAATGACATACTTTTTAGGTTTATGATGCCTGTGATCTTAGAAAAACTCTGCTCATGAATCGATAATAATTTGTTGTGATTATAGAGAATAAAAACTGTTTAAAATATTCTGTCTTAGGATGATTAAATTTAGAGACGCATTTTAAATTTTACTGTCTTATAATATTATAATTATAATCAATCTCATTTATTATAATTTTTTCTTATTATGTTTAATTAATATATTCTATACATTGATTGTTTGATCAGTTTTCTTAAAATTTTACGTACGTTTTTTTAATTTTTATTTATTATATTAAATTTGTTTTAGAAAATAATATTTTATACATGGAAAATAATAATAAGTTAAATATTGTGAAAAATGAAAATCATATTGAAATAAAATACTTTATTTTTGTTCATATTCCGTGTACGATGTAGTTGGCTATCATCATGAATATTTAAATTCAAATATTGTTAACCGAAAAAATTCATTCAATATTTGTGTTTATTATGTTTGTGTATTTTTTTTTTAAAAAAGTACATGAAAAAAATTGGGATTTAAAAAAAGGTAGGTTGTTTTATACGATGTACAACCAGAGCCGGTCAAAACTATTACATTTACAAGAAATAAACCAAATAATCGTATTATTTTATATTTGCTCAATTAGATTATAATGAGCTCAATTCTGCAGTTTCTCACTTGAGACAAGTAGGTTAACAAAAGGTAAAGACGAATAAGAGAAGAATAAAAGTTTTGAAAAGTACTAGAAAATCACTATTTAGAGTCAATAATAATAATTATTCGAAGTTCTTTAATTTTAAAAGTTCAATTTAACGTAAAATTAGGTGACTAAAATTTAAAGTTATAGTTTTTTGGAAAGGAAAATATTTAGTGGAATTTTTAATAATTTGATAGTCATTCTTTTAGAATTACACTGGTTTTCATATCATATACATTTTTTTTTTTTTTTTAGGTAATTTTAAAATGGTTTTATTAGCAGCAAGGAGCAAAATATAAGTATGATTTAAGACTATATGTCTATATTATTTCATTAAATGATGCAATATGTAACTAGATAATTATTCCATTTCCGAAGTTAATGTATATTATATTAACTTTATGTATCTGTAGTATTTTGGAGTATTAGAGTTATTAGTACTTATCAGTTTTATTTTCACATCCGTTTGAAGTTAAACAGATCACCATTTTGTAGTTGGGACTTTGGTTGAACTTCGAACAGGATAATTCCCGAAGGGTTGTTGTAGGCTACATGACACGGCCGACCTAAGTGCAGTTGATACAAATAATTATTATCATAAATATGAATTTTTAAGAGGTATATTGAATATATTTTATCAACTTGTCCATCAATATAGGATGACCGGCTTTAAGGTATTGAACAAAACATTCAGTAATTTTAAAAGAAAATGTCTATTTCAGATTATTATTGATTTTGGTATTTAGTGGAAAGTGGGCATTTCGAAAATAATTATCAAATAACAAAGAGATATTGGAAGACATTCAAAACAATAGGTTTCCAATTATTTCATAGTGTATCTAAAAATATGTTTAAACAATATTTTTAAAATAAATATTTTAAGTTCAATTTTGAAGAAATTTGAATGCGGTTTTAGTTATTTTTTGTAATTTAAAAATATTACTATAATATAAGCTGACAGACAGTTTTTATGCTAAAAAACTTTTTTCGTATACAATATTTTATAATATGTATTATTAAAGTAAAAATGTACACTACCATTTCAATGAACCTCACTTATTGTACAGCAGAGCGGTACCCATTTGCCTTCCTTTTTTATCATAAACTTATAAGGTTTGGGTAGGAATTGCTTATTGCAGAAAATATTTGTTATATTTTAAAACGTAGACATTATTGCCTTAAATTATGTTTTTATCGTTCTAATAAATAACGTAGTACCTATTTAATGTTGTTATTATGAAACTTAATATAGTGTCTGTTACTTTTAGAATGTAGGTACTTTTATAAGTGCACATTGTTTAAATATATTATTCACAGAGTCTTAATTATAAATAAGTTATAAAAGTGGATTTAACTGTGGTTATTCGAGTATATTTATATAACAAAGGCAATTAAAGATTTTAATGAATTAATAGTGAAAGATTACATAATATTAATTTACTAAATTTATTTTAAGATCACTGTTCAACGTCAACATACTTAATAGTGGTACTATTATATAGGTAGGTTATTTGGAATAGATTGTTAGAAACAGCGTTAAATATTCAATACTGGTAATTACTAATTAGTGTTTTAATCTAGATCTAAAATGGTAAGCTTAATATTAAATTATAAACACATCACTGAAAGTGAATAATATAATATAATATACAATAATCAAGCCACCAATGTACTATTATTTTCATCAAACATCCAATCTAATTTTTTTAGATTTAAAATGCGTTCACTTTGAAGTGTATATTTTCCTGTTGGGTTCTTTGAAAAATGATTTAACTTTATAATATATTGAATAAAAGTACAAGAAATAAAGAACTTGGCTAATGCAAAAGTCTAATCACTAGCTATTGGCTAATAACCACGTGGTCGAGGCCTAAAATAATAAACAATCATAATGGTACCTGTTATATGCTCAGCTTTTTTGAAAGTGGAGGCTATTATGTAGTTTTGACTATTCTCAGACCACATTTTATATAATATACATTCGTTGCTTTGTTAAATATTTTG
Organism: Diuraphis noxia; assembly: GCF_037042655.1. Taxonomy (NCBI): domain Eukaryota; kingdom Metazoa; phylum Arthropoda; class Insecta; order Hemiptera; family Aphididae; genus Diuraphis; species Diuraphis noxia. The sequence goes on from NW_028301713.1 coordinate 74,468,935, forward strand.
TATGGAAAAAAAGGCAAGGGGGGCATATAATATGACCCTCCAAGAGTGCCAATCGCATATTTCAAACATTAAAAAAAAAAAGAAGTTGGCTGATGTTGCACACGTGATTTTAAATAATCAATCAATCAAGTGCATGCACTATATACATAAATGTTTCCACCAGACTGCAGTTACATTAAGTTCAGTCGAGTTTCTTGAACTCGATAGTTATTGGCTAATAAAGCGCCGGTATGGACTTGTGGAAGATGGGAATGGAAGCAGGGAAATGGTTGTTTGGCGCCGGAATATCGCTGAATAAAAACCCGCGTCAGCAAGACTAGAAAGACCAATGGTAATTGGTACTGTATGACAATCGCATTCTCAGATAAACTTAGTGATTTATGTGTATTTATAATACATTATGGGTTCACAAAGCTTATATTGTTTGAGTTTACAGGAGGGAGAAACCGGAATCCCTCGTATTTTTATAATATTTATTCTAAGAGCATTCTTCCTACATTTTCTAAATATTGCATAATATAATTCATTATATACTCACGAGTCTTTAACATTGTACATTATTAGTATCTTATCAATGTTCTATTAAAATATCTGAAGCGACTGAAGCAATATTAACTATTATACCTTTATTATTATTATTATCATTCAAAGTAACTAAAATCAAATGTTCATTCAAATGTGGATCATATACACGAATATATTTCATTACATGTATTTACCAGTTTGGTAATAATTTTATTATATTTATTTATTTATTCAATTTGTTCTTATGATAACGTTTTTAAAAAATGCAACAATTTTAAGATTTGAGATTTCTCCAATTATACAGTGCAAGTTTTCTTTTTAGGACACCAAACGCAAAATTTATTGATTTTTTTCAGTTGGCATATACGGATATACCTATTAAATTGTTGAATCATATAATTATTTAAATAAATAGCTGCCTAATGTTAATTTCGTGTCCGTTGAACAGCTGCATCGTTACTCAACTTTTAATTACTCGTATCTAGTTATTATTAGTTCATTATACAATGATATTGTCAATAACTCTGCATGCCATGTTTACGGTCCGGATCCAATCAAAAATCTATTCAAAATTCCGGTGATAAACATATAATAATATGTCTATCCGTTCATCATATACCAACGAATAGAAATTATTTTAAAAATTGATTGTAATATTTATAATTCATACTCTATAATATGAATACTGCACATAACAATATTATTATGAATATACATAATTATAATCGACGAGGCGTGCGAGAGAGAGAATCGGACATCGTGATTTGTATGTACATATAGTATATATAGATATATATATATATTATATGCCTACATGATGGTGAATGATAATGATTTAATTAACGCAAACAGCGAGATCGTGACGATGTGGTTCGATGGGTGGCGCACAATGTGCAGCTTGTATGGACAGTCATCGGAACGCAATCGATAGGTACAAGATAATAATATGCGGATGAGTGATGATGACGACAATAAAATATTACGGCGCGAGTTAAAAACCTAAAGGGGTGCACCAATACATTGTATTATTGTTATTATATCATAATAATATATGAAATTAGTCGGACACTGTAAAATCCGCTGTATACTATCGGAACGAGTGAAATGTAGAGAGGTGGTTAGGCAGTGCGAAAACGACTTGGGATAGACCTCTTATATAGGACCGTCACTTTCATCACGGCATACCTGAGTGTACAGTTTAAAAAATATAAATATGTTTATTATTAACCCTATGATTATGATTTTAGCTTTTATTGAAAAACGGCCCGTGCATTTCGTCGGACCGGAAATCGGCCGGTTAGGTAAGCAATCATGGCTAATCACAATCACGTATTATACAAGTACAACAGTCAACAAGAATCGTTCCGTTGAAAGTTGGAATTTCATTACATTGCACACACCCTATAAACACCGATAAATATTTTTGAAGAGCCACTTTAGCAATCTCGTAATTGTTTTGTGGAAATTACAGATGCCGGTAAAAAATAATCTACAATACCAGAACTTATAATATCAACGGTTTTCACTTTATTTTTATTGTCTGTGGGCCAGATAAAATTTGTCCACGGTCCGCCATCATTTGGCGAATCTTGCCCTAGACAATATATTATAAAATATAAATATTCACCTTCACGAACCACGATGCAAAGTGTAAACACATTTTTATCGAGGATCTGAAAATATTCCCAACGTGCATGGTAAATTGGTAAATAAGTGTCTGATGAGTGATGATTGCGTATGATGCTTAAGACGGATTGGACGACGGTGGAAAATCTGTATATATCAGAGAATGACCAACGTGGAAACGCAGGCTTATAAGGGGCAACCATCAGGGGGTGCAAAAGGGTGACATGTCATACCTACCTAGACAAAATATTTTAATTTTTTTAGTTTTGAATGATAAATTAATTTAACTTATGATACTTATGATACGTATAATACTATGTCGATCAATCATCTATAAATACATATATTTATATGCTATGGACTATGGATGTATATTTGTTTCATCATTTAATAAAACAAATTTGATTGATCCTTAGTTTTCAAGTTATTTATTTTATGATTGTCACCCTTCTAGATTTGGACAGATGGGCACCCTTGTCGGCTAATAATAAAATTATAACATATTAAACGACTGGTAGGCACGATGTTTACAAACCTAGGTAATTTGTGTATCGGAACGGATAATTTATAATTTAATAAGCTACAATATAATTCGCCGTTTAACGCCTATACTATTAGTTACCAATTAACGGTTAATATATACCATCATCATAAAGTCATATACCAATATAGTATAATAATAACACATAATAAATTATAAGATGATGCTACCCATGCGTGTGTTATCTTTTCTATCATCACATAAACGTAAAACATATCAAATTAGAATTCAGCTGTAGAGCTAATACTATGTTATACATATAAACCATAAAATGGACGTCGTTTCAATGAAATGGTATTTATAATATTGGTACCGTTTTGTCAACCGGCCGAGAACGCATGCGTGATGCGTACAATATAATATTTTAATAACTATTTATTGAGTGCCCGTGTTTGGATAATAGGTCGTAATAGTATCTACATCTACTTAGTATTAGGTATGTATTACGTTAAAAACTGTCGTTTTTCTAAAATTATAATATTATATTGCGTAACGATAACTTCACAATGTTTTCCTGTACTGGTAATAATATTATCATTGTTTTATTATTATCATCAGCATCGCAAGGGAATTGATGCGGCGAAAAATGGGACCATTGCTGAATTCGAACAATGCGTTAATCATCGGTGTCCGGGATTACGAGTTCGCGACACGGTTTACACGGAAGACGGAACTGCGATATTATTATTATTTATTTATTTATTATGACGTATATAATTAGTGAGGAGGAACGTAATATATAAGTAATTACAGCTGTATACTATTATCGCGTGGGTAGGCAGATATATTAGTAGAAACAAAAAAAAAAACAAAAAAAATCGAGAGCGAAATAGTATTTGCATTGATTTTCGAACGGTTTTGATATGTCAGTAATTTCGTCGCAGTTAAAAATTATTCATATGAATAATATTCTGTTGTGTATGCCATATTTAAATCGATAGGTAGTTGCAGTGTACCTACGCGAAATGCATCAGACGACTTCTCTGAATAATTCTGATGATGCGAAATAATAATAATACACTATGACTATTTATCATATTCAATATTGTATTATATTATGCTTTATTGCTGTATTTTTCTTTCGCGTACCTTGCACGATACGTGTACAGTGTACACCCAAGCTGCACATAATTATTATTGTCACAGAGAACACGATCCATAAAAACATTTCGAGCATAAAACAGTGTATTATTATTATTTATTAATATTGTGTGAAGACTGTGTTATACTATGACGTGTACTGTGTACAGTGTACGACTGAACTACTTTTCCTCTTGTGCTTATATTGTTGCTAGCCACCAGCTATTAGGTACCGTACATAATATTTTATTATTTTATTTTTATCAATAACGTTACCAATTTTCAATTAAACACTATGCATGCCTCATCAGAAGTAACGATTATAATAAAATAATTATGTATATTAAAATATTACGTATACTTTCTCAATCTATATTAAACGCATAATATAAGTACAATATAAACATACCTAGTAGCGCACCACACACGCGTAACTTAACCATTTCATATGATACAATAGGTATACCCAGGTAACCGTATATTATTATATATCAGGAAGTGTAAATAAATGTGACATACTCAAAGATTAGGTTAAAAAATATCTTGGTAGGAGTTATAAGTATATTTAAATTATATCAAATTATCGACTATTAAATTAATTTCTAAATATTAGAATATTATTGAAACGTAATCATAATTGTTCAAGTAATAAACGTATATTGTAGGTATGTAATATTTTAATCAAAGTTTCTGAAAGAAAAATTCCATTCTGTATTACAAAAACTAAAAAGTAGGTACATGTCACATGGTATTTATTCCACGTTTAAGCGAAAAAGTTTACATTGCATAAGCGCAACGTGCAACGTCCGTTTCCGACCAGAAGAAAGAGAGAGGATCCCACAACGCGTGCAGGTATTATACGTAGATATATACCGTAAACTTGTGGTATGGTTACATATATAGAATAGTTAAATCTTTGGATTACACGATTATTGGGCAATATAATTACATGTTGGACCTACCACCTTCGGCTGTACAATTTGTAGGTACGTCATAACAACAACACTAGCACTAATATTAATGTATGATGGTATATATTATATTCTATATATTGACGATCAGGAAGAAAGCGTAGGATTACTCAGAGTCGCAGTGTTGTATTATGTCTATAATTTGGGAATAAAATACGCGTCGACAATATAAATGCTGTGTGGTATAATTATTTTAATTACCTGTGCGGGAGTTGTCGTACTCTGTGAGATATTCATCTATTCCCTTTGTATCCAGAGTAGCACGCGTGAGACATCTCTATACACACACAGTATTATGGATCCGTATATCTCGTATACTATGATGACATAATAATCTAGGTCACGTGAGCAAAAACGATTAATTTTAGATCAGTCGACCTAATAGTTTTTATCTTTGCTTATAATATGTTCTGCAGTCACCCGTGATGTATATTAAAGCTGGTAGTCACTATTATGCAGTGTTTTGACTCCCGGTTCCCGCGGTGACTAATATTATTTGTCAGAGTGGCCAAACAAACGAGTAAAAGTTTTTTACTTAATGAATTTGACTGGGATGACGTATTTTGAAATATGAATAGTAAACTAAGTTACGTTATAAATTCAAAAATCAAACTAAAGTAAGAAAATTTATTAAATCTCATGTTTGATGCTGTTACGTCCGTCCATGTTCGTCGTGTTATCGTTACGATGTTAATTTTATTTAAATCTTGAATCCAAAACTATCGGTTGGAACGCTAGTTTTGAAGACCGAAATATCTAAAAATATAAAATATAAGAAAACATTTTAAAATAAATTATTAAGTCTGTGTGAATAATATGTATAGAACTCGTATACGGTACGTCACCGCTTTCGAGATTGTGATTAATTTCACTTTTATTTCGTATAGATTACTGTGTGATAATAATATACACTACAGTATTTATCACGTCGTATTGCTAAAATCCTATAGATATTTATTACTGTTTGAGTGATGTAGGTACTGATGTTAATATATGAACATGATTATAGGTGATTAACATTAATAATTGTTGGTTTTATTTAATTTTCACGATGAACGCATAAATTAAGTATATATTAATCTCCAAGAAGCACTATGTGCAACACGTTATTAGTTTTTTAATACTTACCTATTTTTTTTTCAATTAGCGTAGTAGAAAAAATATTATTTTACTGTTATTTTATGTTGGCTGTGTACAAAACATCTTATTAAGATATTTTTATTTGAAAATTATTAATCGTAATTAGTTATAGGGACAAAAATAATTAAATTATGTGTTTAGGTATCAATAAGAACAAGTTCATGCCAAAAGTTTTTTTTTTAATGAACACGAAATGTGAATGTAACGAATGTAGATGCATACAACTGCTAGTGCTGTATATAATTATAGGCTTCTTAAGAAATGTTAAATTTGACAAATATATAAGTACGCTGTTTACGCTCCAAAAATTTTCTCGACAAACTATTAGGAAATATTTCAGGACAGATTAATGACCAACGATTTGTTTTGATTGTAAAAATTTCAAGTCTTAGAACAACCTCCAAAACGGAATCGGAATGCTACAGGTATTATATTATATAAGTACATATAATATATTACATATATGTATACTTATCTATATAAATATATTTATATTCCGTATATATACGACGATAGATCAAAACATTTTGAAATAAATTGGAAACTATGTAAAACAAATTCTATAAATAATCATGTCCGATACTGATTGGTCATAATATGATATGTGTCCAATTCGAGACATAATGTTGTAAAAACATAAAAATAATAATCAAAATAGGCATATTGGATACAAAATACGAATATTGATGGAAAAACATCGATAGGATAATTAACACTTCAGCAATAAGCGATCTGACTAAGTATAAAAAATGCACATAACAACAATAATGTTATTATTTAACGACGTACATAGAACAAAATATCTTTGCACATACATAAATCGCGTCTAAATCTGGGGTTAGATATAAATTAAAATTATACGGTTATAAACGGGTTAGAAGTCACAACATTCGAAGAACCTACACCGTGTAGGTGTCATAACGTAAAAAACAAATTGTAAATATTTAATTGACCGATTATATCCACTGTCTAAGTATATAATCTCTTTTCTTTCACTTCTGTACGTACCATGAACTAAGATGTATTTTAGTTAGTATAATATCTTAGTTCATGGTATGTACGTACTTTATTATTTTTGTCCTAACAATATTTTCGTAGATAATTCTATGTCGTTGGATAAGAAACACGGTGTACGATTTAATACAGTTATCATTCAAAATAAAATATGTAGCTAGTTTACGCGCGTTGATTGCGGCGCATTACGGACACTATGACGTGCTGCAATAATCGTGGCCGACGAGAAAATCCGTACACTGCAGACCTACTCGAAATAATATGTATAGTATTCGAATCACACACAATAATATTATTATCATATTATTTATGATAGAGTTTAAATCACGCGTGTCTTTTAAGCGGTTTAATAAGAAACATCTGTCCGCAGTTCTTATATTATTATGTGTATGTATTCGTATCATTTACGATGCCGTGCGTGCATGTAACGTGACCGCGAGTGTTGTCGCAGCGTCGTATATGTCATATTATTATATTAAGACAAAATTAACAATATTTATTTTTTATAACGTAGTTATTTTTTTTTATTATCATTATTATTCAAGTAATATTATTTTACATGTATATGCATATGTACAACGTAAGATGTATTATGTAAAATGTATATCTATGGATATCAACATAATATCGCCTAATTGGCCAAAACGAAATGCGTGCGAGACTATATATAAATATATTTTTAATATTATAATTAGGTATTATTATTATGTTCATATGCTCGTCCACGATTTTTTATTATGACGATCGTCATCAAGATTGTCATTATAATATAATAGTCATCAACGTAAATTTAACACACTGTTCAAATCAGAAGTCGATGAAATCGAATAAGTTATCATAATAATTATTATCCTGAAGAGATCCTTGCACCGTAAGTGTACGTCGTACAAACGTGCAATTTTAAATAGGTAGGTAGGTACTAGGTATAGATATAATAGATATACTTTTCTTAAAAACTCATTAATAATTTATTTCGCCGTCTGAGAGGCGTATTTATACAATTTTAATAAATTAATATTTCATAAATAGCGAAATGAAGAATGTTATTTTAGAATATTCTTGATTTAATCTTTGACCCGGTAGATATACATAACATTATACATAATATAAATGAATGTTAGATATTATATCAAATACTGCAGATTATTAAATGCGCACTTAAAACCATTGCGAAACGCAATCAATGCATGAAACAACTGCTTTTTTATTATTTTCTGTTTGTATTACGTTTAAACTGCTGAAATCAAAATTAAAATTAACACTAATAAAATGTAGATATTGCACAAATTCTATTAAAAGATAATCATTATGTTACGAAGACGCTTGCGTTGGCTAAAATCTAGTAATGAGAAATCTCGATTTGTATTCCATTTAATTTGTTTGGCAATAATTATATAGGCTATGGGCACGGGTAGGTAAGCATAGTACGTATATAACTATTATGCTATTAGATTTAGAATGAAAGATAATCATTCCTCCCCCGGCTATTATTAGTGTAAAGACTTCAGTTCTTAGACCTCAAATATCTACATAAAAAAATTTTTTTTTTGAATAAAATGAATTTGTTTTTCTGTCTTGTGAATACATTTTTCTCAGCTTTCATCTTATAAAGTATAATAGAATAAACCCCCAAATGTTTCCATACATATGATTATAGATATTTATTTTAATTTCAATTGATCGTTGTCTATATGAAACAATTATAAGAAGTACTTTAATAATAATGAGAAAAATAATTAGTAGGTAATAATGTTTGAACAAGTATTATAATAATCAGAATATTTTATAAAAAAACCATTACAATTACAGTAATGTGTTAGCTACCATTTCTATATGAATAATTAATAAAATGTACAAATATATTTATGGAGATATTTGGAAATTTATACTGTTTCATTTTATAATACACATTAAGACAAAAAACAAAAATACTATTCATATTCAAATAGATTTTTTCTTTGGGGGGAGGGGGGGGAGTGATGTTAGGATGTCTGCATTGAAAAAATTATCAGAAGAAAATATCTTACTACATCGAAAATTGCTGGGTGGTGTGGGGAAACGTCTGAGTCGAAAATTGTCCATAAAATAATATTTTATGAACGTGTATGCGCCAAGCATTAATAATTATAAACACTTCAATCATGGATAGCTTTATAATTTCCAAATTTTGCATTTCTATAGTGAGGTTCCTGATTATTATTATTTTTTTTTTTCAAATTAACTAAGTAATTGTAAGATTCGTTCGATTGATGCTAAATGTATGTTCATCTATAAATGATTTTGTAATAATTATCAAAATCAAAACATGTATAATATATATTATGTAATATCGTTACCAACTTGGCATTAGGCTCGTTGAGTATTTTTGAGAATATAAGACAGCGGGAGTCAATGTAAAAATAGATTTCTTTTAAAATATAAGTCCAAAAAAACATTGATTAAAAACATATTATATATTTTTAAAAACTAAAATGGTCAACGCATAATATATCGCATATTTAAAATTAATAAAAAAATGGACATTGGTTAATATCTAACCAAGCCATAACATGCTATAAATTACGTGTTTTCATTTAGGTAGACACTTTAAAATAATATATTGTATAAATTATTAGGTTATTAGGTATGTTATGGTATTACAATGATCCAATAATTTACTTATTAAACAATAGATAATAATATATAATATTCAGGTTATAATTGTTTGATATTATCAAGATATTCTATATATTTTATCTCATCTATAAAAGTTATGAAAAGAGTCAAATAAATTATAATATAGTCTAGATTATAAAAGCAGTCAAATTTTAAAATTAAACACTGTTTATTTTTACATTTACTCCACCTAAGTATTTAAGTATGATTATTATTTATTTGATGATATGATCTAATGCTGTCTGGATATCTCTAAGTTATTATGTTACATGTACTTACCTAGAATTATCATGATCATAGGGGATGAGTATATTATATAATAAGCTTATATTTAAAAGTATTCAAATACTTTGAATTTTGTTTATATTATGCAATATACATAATATATGAATACCTCAATAAATAATATGTGAAATAATTTGATGAATGAATCATTAAATTTACTTTAAAATTTAAATAGTATATTTTATTTTTAAAGAAATTATTATTAAAATGTATAGGTATTGTAAAGTATATATTTTTATTAAACCATACAATATTAAATAAGCATTCAAAATAAAACGTGCATAGTTTGTTTCATATTTTGTTAATTAGTTGTTCCATAAAAATATATGACATTGGAACTTAATATACTTAGTACTTACCTAACCTACACTTTGAATTTTTAAAGATATTGATATTTTCAGTTAATTAGTTTCAATCCATGATTTGTAACATAATATTATAATTTATAATAATTAACAATAAATCAATCGGATACATTAGTTAACTTTGGCACCTACTACCTATACAACGTTTATATAAATAATTTAATTTTGTAAAATTAATTTTTTTCGATGGTCATAATGTTACCACCTAAATTTTTTTCTTGAATAAATTGGCCAAGGACTGTATGTATTTATTCCAAACATTTTTTTTATTTTTATGACTTTCACAATAAAAATATCATGTATTATTATTTATCCTAATATCGGATGTAATATCGGATGTATTAATCTAATTAAAATAGTAATCGTTCATTGTCGAATTATTACCAGAGAAAGTCAATTCGAATTTACATTCAAAAATATACATAATAGTTGTAAAAACCTCTCATTAAGTCTTACAATTTCATCAAAACTAAATACCTTTTGTGGTTCATTAAATAGGTGTTCCTGTCAATGTTTTTGCCACCTATATTTATGCCTAAGGTGGTTTAACTTACCTGATTCTTCTTCTTCTTCTTCGGTAAACTCGGCCACTAAGACCATCCCGACATACATCATTGCCTCCAATTTCCTCTAACCGATGCCTGTATCATCCTAACGTACGTTTTCGCATCATTCTTCACTACGTCCTCCTATCTCAGACGTGGTCTTTCCAGACGTTTTTTATTTCTAGTAGTGTTTTTTTCTAATCCTATGCGTATGAGTATAGGTTTGGCTACGCCGAGAATGCTCAGCCCATAGCAATCTCTTGATCTTTATTGTTTCGAGTATACTGGGTTTATGGAAGAGTGTTTCTTATTCATTGTTTTTTCTTGTTCTACACTCACCACTTACCAATCCAAAAATCATTCGCAGTATTTTTCTCTCCAGAATTAAGAGTTTTCTTTCATCACTTTTCCTTAATGGCCATGTCTTAGCTTCATAAGTTATAACAGGCCTTATTAAAATGTAATGTATAATTGTAACTTACCTGATGAAATACATTTTATGTAAAAAAAAATTGCTGTGGTGCTGGATTTTTTTATGGTTTTCAACGCTATTTTTCTATCCTGCTGATGGTTGTGTGTAAATAGTATAGCTACAATTATTTCTTATATATTATATATATACATATATATATTCATGTTTATGTATTATACCACTCGATGCATTGATACCTTTTATAGTCCACACGCATATATTTTATATGTATAAATAACATAACCAAATTCTGTGTCACGTAATGTGCACATTATATTATTTTTATTATTGATGTTTTCGTTGACGGATTACATTTTCTCGCGCCTACAGGCAAAAGTTCGATTAAAACTCTCCTTGACGTACCTACATTTTATCATATATATATTTCAATTTCTGTTCTTTCTTGTTGGTAGTAAAACAATTATCTAAATCAATTAGTTTATTTTAGAATTTTAATATCAAAATTATTTTGAAATAAATTAATTTACAATGCAACTTTTTTCAAAAATATTATATTTGAGTATTTTTTGGAATAAGTGAATTTCTTAAATTAGTTATTATTCATATAATTTTCACAATTTTTGTCTTACGTTTAATCAGCATCAATTTTTTTGTTTTTTATCAGTTCTTTCTATTACTCTCTATTTTTTTTTACATATTATACCTATAGTCTATACTTTGATTCACTGAATATGCGATCAGCTGTCGCCACGTAAGAGGTGTGGCTCGTGGACTGCGGAATTCCTAGAAAAATTAACTAACGACTCACCGAAGGTGCCTCAGGCAACCGTTCGTAATTCGGTATAATTATTATTTATACAATAAACATATTGGATGGCACAAAATACCGTCAATATATCTGATTCGGTACTAAACATCAATTTTTAACGATGCTGCCATTTATCAGTGTATACGAGTATATGTCTTGTATACATTGTATAGTACGCTAACTGCACTTCGCATAAAGCAGGCCGTAAATGACGCTCTTTCCTCCATATGATCGTATTCTATATTTCTACGTGACCTATAAAATAAGTTTCATTTATTTCATTCCGTTTATTGTACAAGATGATTCAAACGAACTATTACCTTCATTTCATCTTATTTTCATTGTTGATAGATTAATATGAATCACCAAAGATCATCAAACGAATATTGTCCCATAGCTTCCAAATTCATATTATATTTGATATCTATACGCAGTTAAATATTTAAAAAACTACTCGATTGAATTTTCATTATAATACTTCCAAATTTTTAGAAAAAATATCTGTTTAATGATTTACAGTAGAAAAGTGGGTTCTCATTTGAAAACAGAAGTATTGCTCCACACAGATACTTAGGTAATAGAAAATATCTTTAGAATTTGAAAATACGGTCTTTGGTATACTATGTAAAAATTCTAAAATTCACTGAATAACTAAATTATTGAAGACAAAAGGGTTGAGCATGTTTAGTAATTTCTCTGTATATATGAAAAAAATAATGTTAATTAAACGTATAACAAAAATTGCATGTTAATATTATACAAGTAAATAATTTAAGAAATATACTCATGTCTGTAAATTCTCAAAAATCATATTTTTTTAAAGTTTTTACGTCCCAAATTAATTTAACCAAAAAATATTGGATTTTAAAAAAATTCTAAAAAATAAAATACTTGACTTACATAAATATTTTTACCATAAATATTTTTTTATAAAAAAAGGTGTAAGATTTTTTTGATTTGAAGGGGAACCGGAGTTGCATTTTCTTATAATCAGATTCATAAATAGGCTATTTTAAATTTATCCAAAAGATTTTTTATTATTAATTATTTTTTTTTATTTTCAGTACTAAAAAATAAATAGAAAACATTTTTTATACATGTAGTGCTTGGGTCACTTGATGAAAAAAAATAAAAAAAATAAAAAAATAAAAAAAATAAAAAACATTAATTTGAATGAAAGTTATTCTCAGAGTGAGTTCTATCTGTCACATCTTTTATATATTATTTACAGCCGCGTTTTATCAACGGTATAATAATCAATAATAAATAACCGTATGAATCGCTTTGCTCTTTGCTGTTTAGTAGGTGTCTACTGTCGAAATGCAACCTCGTTCAGCATAAAGAGAATACACTTTTTGCCAAAAATCGGAACCAATTATGAAAATGATTGATGATCGAAAAATGTTTTCGATTGCTTTGAGAATCGGCCCCCCGATGCGTCGCTCCGTGATGCAGTCGGCGACGTGTGGCTCGCCGAGTTTCTATACGAAATGCGGGATGGCGTATATTACAAAACGTGATTCCGTACTGAACGTCAAATTCAAACGATTCTGCGCCGTCGTCAAAATTATATTGCTGTTTCGTATACACTTGTGGCACAACCTTCCGTGTTTTTGTGTCGTGTTCAACAAACGGCGCCTCGTTTGAAATCGAATTCAGGAACCCCGCGAAAACCACGTCGAACAATCGATAAAACGTATTTTTGTCATTTTTTACAACCTATATATAATATATGTATGTGAATCATTTAATGAAAATAAATCTGTTATCTAATAATTTTTGGGTGGTAGTAAGGGTGAGGTCGAATTTGAAACGTAAGGTCGTGTAATTTATTGTTCGAATTATTGCACTCTGATTGAAAAAATGTAATGTCCGAATACAATATCATTACAATCATAACATAAAACCTATTAACTAGCGAATATCTGTATTATATTTTGTATTTACTATTTTTAATACATCGAGTTTATTACTTCCATGATAATAATGCTATGAATTGTGAAATAAAATCTACGGAACAAACCCCGAATTATCTCAGGATGAAAAATCCCCAGAGTAATATTTTACCCACACAATGTTTTTCAGATGAATGTGATTAAATTAATTGAATATTTTTTAATCGTTTACACAACATTATTAATATTAACTATAAATATTATATAGGTAGGTAGTTTTGTAGTGGGTATACTAGGCACTTATGATTTGATGTATATATCATATTTAAATATTGTATAACCTTAACAACTATTATTTATATTCGTTTTATCCCGATTAGGTATCAATAATATTCAACATAATATTTAACTACAATTTAAAAATAATAATATACAACATGTTGTTTTTCAAAATAATAAAAGCAACAATATTATATATTATTATAAATTAATGGTTGTTTTCTGATTCAATAAATATGTTCTTTTCAAAATCTATGTTTAAGAGTTACATTTTGAGATCCAATGAAATTCAATCATTACCTTTCTCTGTCTCTTGTGTAGTTTGAATATTTTGGTTTAGTTACACGGAGTGCAGTTCGACAATCCCTGTTACACCGTATCTTTCGTCTGCTGTGTTAACTCCTCTAAAATATTTTTATACCAGACAGTCAAAAATTGTTGATTCGCGCAGGCTATAGGTACCACACGCGCGTATAACAGATAATATATGCACCAATAAATCGAAAGCATGTTTAGTATTAAAAATATGACGTGTAAATAACTTATTCATAAATACAAAAAAAAGCAATAATAATAGCAATAATATTTTTCAGCCATATACGCACGTTTACCGTCATCATATTAATCAACTCTGGAGAAAACGTATGAATAAGTAGGAAGAAAAATAAAAAGCTATCCGATCGCAATCGGTTTCTTTTTAGGATATTCGTTATGATGTTATTACACGACTCGCAGGCGTATTAGTATACCGGCTGTATAATATTATTTTAAATTATTATTATTATTATTATTATACCTACTAGTCTTCATATGTAAGTCCGCGGAATCGTGATGCGTGCAACCACGTGCGTTGATTCGTCACCTCTGGCGGCGTCGTCCCTTCGAGCTAAAAAACCTACGTTTTACGGCTTAAAAATTACTATAACCGTCGCATATTACATAATTGCGTCGTTACCATATTATTATTATTATTATCATCATCATCATCATCGTAACATATCTTCCATCCGGTCCATCGCTGCCGCCGCAGCCGCCGCAACCGCAGGGTAATAATATAATACGCGATGAAGCCGATGATGAATACCGCGGATTCACATCCGTATTGGTACGGTTACGATGCAGTGACGGCGGCGGCGACGACGATGACGACAACGATAATAGTAATAATAATAATAATATTATACTATCGTGATAATAATATTAGCATCCCGATGCAGCAGGAATAAGTTGCATAATTTCGGTGGAAAAAATATATATTTTTACGTAGATTCTCTCTCATCGCACGGATCGTTGTTATGATAACATAATATTATTGTTATACATTGTATTACGCCTGTTATATTGCAGTAATATGTTTTTTTACCATTCAGTTACCGTTATAACCATTATAAAATTGTAGCCACGGTACTACGCGGTGGTGAGGTGAAAGGACAAGCAGCTGCCATCTTCATTACTATGCGTACGTGTGTGTGCCCGTATAATACCATATAAACACACGGAGATATAAAAAAATATTATTATTATTATCATCATAACAGTCTGGGCGTCTAGCCAGTGGCCGCTGCGAGGGCGTGCGCGCGTCCGCCGACTGCATAAGAATAAACTCGCCAAATGATACGACGCGTCATGTTGTGTAACTGTGTGAGGGCCATCAGTTGCCTTCAAAACTACCCTTTTTGTACAAATTCCTTCTCCCCCTCCCCTAAACTACGTAGAGCTAAATGTTGCCCACAATTCAAAGCATTATATTATTAGCTGCACTACCGCAATACCGAATAAAAGGCGTAAAACGGGGGAGGAGATGTCATGAAGGAAGCCATAGTACCTGTCCTATATCTATTGCCCTATTGGCTATTTATAGTAAGTCATACAATAAAAGAATAAATATATAATAAATTCTGTGATAATAATAATAATCGACAAATCTATCCTTTGTAATTTTTTTTTTCCATTTTGTACCAGGTGCAGTGCTAATGCTACATTGAGAGTATTATTGGTATACCGAATTACCAAAAGCAACCACTGAGAACAACATGTCAAACACATATTTATTTGTATAATATAATATAATTGGTATCCTATACCCATCATGCAAGCGATGTCCAAGTATCCAAAATATCCCGAGAACCCGTCCAGTTTTCATACCGTAAGAATTTAAAAAAAAAAGTATGATCTATGTACTTCATTAGGTACATTGAAAAAAATCTTTTAAAATCACTATATACATATATCTATTTTTTTTTCTAATTAAAAAATCGTAACAGTTATAGAATATAAAGATAAGCTAGTTGGACTATAATGTTATATACTTGTTAAGTATACATGATAATATTGTACCAATACATATTGATATACATATATATATATATATATTCAACACATACATATACCATTTGGTGAGTAGGTACATGTTATTGATAACTTGCCACGATTTTCGTACCCGTCGTCTATATTTTTTTCTCTCGCACTTTCGGTATTTTACACCGACCGTACTTGATATTATATTGCTATTATTATTATTATATTTTCGTCGTCGTTGAAGTTTCGTTTTCTTCTCCGTCGCCGGTTGGACACTTGTGACCACGTGGGCATACACTATTAATACTATAAGTTCCCACTACATATATTCGTTATATTGTACACCAACTACACCACACTTGTTCGGTGTGAAATTTCCTCAACATTTTTACACAAGCGTCGCCAAATCGCTTTCGACGGCCGTCGCACCTCTATATGTATATATCGTTGTGTATTATAATAATATTATTATGTTTATTCGGTTTCGTCGATAATTTATTTCGTCCATTGCCAGAAAACGATGTCACATGTATAGGTATATACGTGCGTCGTCGCCAACGGGTCGATGTACGGTGATCGTCATATTATGACTTATGTTTTTTTCTACAAGAGCACATTATATATATCGTCCGCCTGTGGTCCTATTCTGCTCCTATGTACGTATATAATTTGTGATGTGTATGTGTTCATAACGCGTCAACACACACGCTTGCACATATTATACACAACGTACTGTGTGTGTGTGTGTATTACAATAAGATATGAACACAAACACATACATACATATTACAATAATATACATGTAACGTATCCTGTAAACTGTGTATGTGTGAACTTATGGTTCACGAGAATCGTCGTCCGTCGACTACGCGAAGAGAAAAAAAAAACCCAATACGATACACTTAACTTTGCTATTGTTTTTATCTCCCGCATATTATATAGATCGTAATCGTGATGAATAAAATAGACGATAATGAACGATACTTTTAATATTCAATGAGCGGATACGTTTTATTGTTTGTTTTTCTTATGCAGGACTATGAGTTGCAAAGGTTAAAAAATATTGCACAACACGTTACAATTAAAAAAAAAACCTATGATAAATACTGTACGAAATATTTGTATAAATTATGAGTTCTAGAATATCAATGGTCATTCTAATTTTTTTTTTTGGATTTTTTTTATTACGTGAAATTGATTTAAAAATATAAATATTATAGCCAGGGTCTAAAGAAGCTGGAGTTCCTGAATTGCAGTATGCGAAAGGTCACACGATAGTACGACGGTACATAGGTATGTCAATTATTTTATAGAAAAGAATTTGACAAATTATTACGAAATATTAATTGCAGACAATTTTACAATGTAGATATAACATATTATTTTATGTGTTGTATGTGGTTATAAACCTTTTATTACATTGCGTCATAAGAGATGTATGGGTATTTGGTAAATCGTTATTCAATTACCACTACTATAATAATAATAAGGAAAATACAATATAACATGGGAATAAACGTGGTTAAAAATTAAGTTATAAGATCGTTTGTTTCATAGGTATAATATTTTATTGCTTTTAAATCTGAAAATTCACTAGTTCTAAGAAGTGATAATGTTATAAGCAATATATTATGTAATATAATAAAATTGAATAATGTATTTATGTATTACAATTAAAATGTTAAAAGTGCACAATGATATAAGTTTTATAGATTTTAATATTATATTATGCAAAATATGAGTTCTAAGGTCGATCCAATATTTTTGGGAATGCACTACCCATTTTTATAAAAAAATATCAAATTGGCAATAAAATTAATGAACCTGCATAGTTACTGCATATCACGGAGACAAATTAAAATCACTAAGTTAGAAGTTTCTATTAAAAAAAATTAACTCGTTATGTAACTAATTTAAATTTTAAAGTATAACTTATCTTTAACTTTTTAACTCTCTTATGGCCAGTCTTATATAGTTATATATCATATGCCCGTATATTGTATACTAGGCATGTAGAATTAGTTACTTTATTTCCATACGTAGTGTATCTATACAACAAAAGTCTATTGAAATGTGAAGTATAAAATTTTCAAATATTTCAAAAATATGAAAATAATTTACTCGCTGTGCCTTGTATGAGTTGGTTTGCATATATTATCATTAATTATTAGGTACTTGTAGAATTAGGTATAAAGATGATTAATTAAAGCATAATAGTAAATTTAAATATAATTATATTAATTAAAACGTAGATTAAAATAAATTAAAATATGTTACGGGAATGTTTTAAAGTAACATAATCAAATTTCCTTGATATTTTAATATGTAAACCGATGTAACATTATACGATATATTGAATTTAAAATACTAATTTGTGCATTTCTATAAAATGACAATTCATTGTGATAAAGTAAAATTTCGTTGTTTTTTCAAGTACACGAATAATACATACACACACACATAATTGATATAGGTACTAACACATTAAACTTGTATGTGAAGGTGACGTATCTATTATGTATATCTATTGTGTTAAAAAAGTAGTCAATATTTCACGAAATATAAAATAAAAGATTAATTTAGTGTACTATAGATACTCGTATTCATAATACAATTGTTTAAATTTGTTAAAATGTTTTAAAAAAAATTGAATTTGTTTGTTTTTTTTTCTAATTTTCCTCAAATAGTCTCTGTACTATTTCCATAAGCAAGACTGCATTCTTTTGATTTAGATTATTTACAATTCCTTATAAATATTTTTTGCTGTAAGAAAATGTAGGTATTGGTTTTTAATATTATATATTAAATATTTTTGTTGGTTTATAATCTTACTTTTAAAATTATATAAATAAATTATAAATTATGCTCCTCGGTAAAAACTTCACAATTAGCTTAAGAAACAAACTCCTACTATGTAAAACATTACTAAACTAATGTTGTCTTATGACATCCAATTATGGGGTTCTGCCAAAAAATGTAATATTAATAAAATACAACGGTTTCATTCTATAACATTACGTATGATTACAAACGCACATTTTTTTACATCTCAAATCACGCACTCCATTCCGATTTAAACATCCAAATAGTTCCAGAAGTAGCAAAATCATCCTACAAATTATTTCGCTCCCAACTATCAAACCACTCAAATCCTCTGATTCTCGCTCTTGGCTCTACCAACATACCCGGAGATCCACCAAGAAGATTGAAAAGAAACTGGTGCAGAGATCAAGCAACAACGTAAAAACTAAATTCAAATAACTCAAACATTTAAATGCCTCAAGTGTCAAGTCATAAGTACTACTGTTGGGCAGTTCCTTAAAATCATGAAATTCAAGTTAAAAAAAATTCATAGAATCACCGCATATATACTTATTGCAAATTACCTTACAGATTGTATATTTTCTAAATAAATGTTATTAATAAAAAAAAAAATTGTAAATACTTTATTAATACTTTCGCTGATTTTTCTAAAACAATAGGTTAACATATTACTAATGCACACAATACTAAGGTATTCAATATTGTTAACCAATTATATATAATGTTTAAAACATAATATTTTCTAAGTATTTTCGTGTGCAAAATACACAAAAGCACATGGATACAAAATACTCACGCCATATTTTATTTCCGGGAAGGTTTTCACATTGTTCGTGTTCCGGCTTGGACGTTCATTTTTTAATTAGAGTAAGGTATTTACACACTTCCTATTATTTTCTAATAGAATATCAACTTGAATATGTGAGCATTCATTCGATTTAATAGCGATTCGTTTTTAAAAATATAGAAACTTTACGATTTATAAATCGTTGTTTTATATGTTTATAAATATTTAATGTAGGTAGAATAAAAAATATTGTGACGTAAAAAAATCTAGCTTTTAAATAATAATAGATAAAAAATTTTTTTTTAAATACATTACCCGTATAATAAATCATCTGATGATATTATAATACGATTGAACACAGTTGTTATAATGTATATTCAAATATTACATAATAAATCAGTTGGCATATTAATTCCTAAACCAAACCTGTAGATATACATTTACGAAATAAACTTAAACTGACTAGGTACGAAGTACCTATCTAACATATAACCGTGTTTATAAAATAGTTTATTCCTATAAAAAAACATTAGGTAGTTCATTAGTTGTATATCCAGCTCATCAGTTAATAATTTAATATTAAATCGTACCTACTAAGGTTAAATAAAACTACAAGATCCAATTTGAACTAACGATTTCAATTTATATTACAATTACTTAATCGTTACACAATATACATATTATAAATGTAAAATTCTTAAACGATACAGCACCAAACGAGTTTATATATTGTATGTTTTGTTTGAAATATATTTTATTTTAAATAAACAACAAGTAGACAAACAATATGTATTTACAATCCCTACGTCGTCTACGTCCTATTATTTTATGGTGAGACACAATAGTATAGATTCAAAAAAAAGAAACTATTTACTTACTTCGAAGGTAATTGTACAAAAAAATAAATTAATGAAATAGTTTTATCAAAATCACATTGACCTCAAATAAGCAAGATTATAAGTAATAATCTTTCAATTTTAAATTGAATGTCCCCACAAACGAAAAATAATTATATGTGTCCTCTATAGACTATACTGTTCATAGATTCGGCTTAATCCTTGAATGACATCCATCAATTTGAACAGTTAAATTTTAGCGAAACAAGTATGAAATATACAATTTAAGTATAAAACCTTATACTTCGAGGTCTATAATTTGTTTATTTCTAAATACTTTCATTGTTATTAGCTTTTATTTATTTTATTAGACAATAATAAATTCATTATATATTATTTAATGATGTGGTTAATTTTAGATTCTGGGAGGAGTGTGGATATATTGATTTAATGACGTGTGATTGATTTTTTATTTCACCTATAGGAGCAGTGAAAATGAATTATTTCCAATTTTATTTTAGGGTACCTTTTGATTTTTTGATTTATGTATATAACTCAATTTTTTCAAAGCATTTAGAGATTAAGTTTTGACGAATTAGTAAAGATTTATCTAAACGTTTTTTATAATTATGAAAGTTCAAAAATGTTCAATTATATAGAAACTTGAATATTCTATCATATTCTATATTTATTTAAATTGTTGAATATTATTAATTTTATATCATGATTTATCATTGAACTCCCATTTAACACAACCAATATACCTACAGTGGCTTAATAAATTATGTACTCCATTCGACATCTATTAAACAGCATAGTGAGTTCTCCGATTTTAATTTTACTTTTACCTTTATAAACATAAATAAGTATTATCAGTATAGTTCCATATAAGATGTGAGTTTTCTAGTCTTACTGTGTGAAAATGAAAATTTTAAAATTCATCAATGTTTATTTTAAATTTGTAGAATCCTATAAATCATGTTCACTTTAATACCGTTTTCAGCTTTAAGCGGAAAAAATTAGCTTTTGCTTTTAGAAATATTTCGTTATTATTAAATATTTATTTGCATGAAAAAAAAATGTCATAGATCGGAGTATTTCTTAAACCATAGGTAGTTATTCTCTATTTCACTCGGAATAGGGATATTAGACTATTGAAGCACATATTTATTTTTATATATTTCAACTGAAGTCTATTATCTGTAATGGTAAAAAATATTATACACAATTTCTTAATATTTTTTTTTAATTTAAAAAAATTTTAATATTCGTATTATAATAATAATAATAATAATCTGTAATATAATTATTATTTATTATTGGAGAACATTTTGTCCATAACCTCTAATTAACCCACCCCATAGCGTTATACTATTAATCATTATTAACATTATTAATATTATAGCTGCAGTGGTGGTACGTTCCTACCTTTACCTACGTCGAGGAGACTTGTTATCTAACGACTCTGCAGTTGATCCACGACAATTGCCGGGAGCCCCACCAGAAACTCGACTTTGATAGTTGGCGACTTTCGGATGATATAAATACGCTGGACACCGGTCGGGTTACTCACATGTTCACCGGTGATTTTGATAACCACAAGTGCCCTGTATAATATCGGTAGTAAGTTTCGGTGTAGATTTTATTGCCATACACGAGAGTATAACAAATAACATCTATTTGCAGTTGAGACGTTCCTAACCTCCGACAATAATATTATATTGTATTCAACATGGGCACTTTATCAATCGCAGTAAGTAAACAACACATTGTTATACAACATATGTTATTTTTTATTATAACGCGGTGTGATAATTAAAAAAACTACACTATAATATTATTATTCTATAATATTTTCCTCAATAATTTTCTATATTATTCTTTTCTTGGAATTCGACCGCAAAGGATATACTATTCAAAATGCATAAAAATATTATCAAATATTTATAATTTATTTGAAATATAATTTTTGTTTAAATTTCTTATTTATAATAATTTTAAGGTATTTTTTAAAGTATAATTTAAGTATTTATCATCAAATCATATCATTAAATGTACCAGATTGTACTGTACTTGTAATTATTCAATAATTTATGAATTATTATTTTGTTCATTTTGTTCATTTTTAGTTTGTTACTTAATTTTTAACAAGTTAGCTTTATTTTTATCAAAATAATTTTAATTTCCTATAAAAACCTTATCAAAATTTCAATACAATAGATTATTAACAATATCGATTGACAAAATAAATTATAATTTAATTAAATATTAATTTTGTAAAAACTTATAAACATAATGAATAATAATCACGTTTGTTGTCAATTATTAAACACACCACTTTAAATACTTACTATTTTACTAATCTATTTTTTAAATTATATATAATTAGCTAATATTAACTTTAATTTTTGGAAACGTTTCAAATGTTAAAATTGTTTATTTTACTCAGTTTGAGAAAATACTATAAATTAAAACACAATATATTTTTAAAATAAATGAATAAGAAGGTAATAAGTACGATTTAATGACTATGAACCAAACTATGCCTTGAATCAATTCATTGATCTATCCATTCATCAATGTAGACATTTCAATACATACAACTGACAAGCGTGGGTGTTCAATGTTTTACTTTAAACAAGTTGTTCATTAAATAAATAATTTATGAGTTATAAATTAAAATGACTGCATTGTTTGAGTTGTATGTTAATTCTGATAAAACTCATTTTTTTTTTCATTTTACATATATCTTCGACTCTTCAATATTTTTGGTTATTCATACCATTTTAAAATTTTTAATGAAATAAAAAATGGAGTTAAGAATTTATGTACTTTATACCTATATTTAAGAATCTATTGAAAACGTTACGACGAAACTAATGATCCGATTTCGACCTACTTTGGATTATATTTACAAAAATCTTGTTATCTAATCAACCATTAACTGAAATTTCTTAATATCAACAATTTCAAAATAAGTTAAACATTTACGATCTATATTAATAGTTGTTTTAAAAAAAAAATCTTTACATAGCAACGTAATACATTTATTTATTACTTCTACAGTTTTAGATATAAACGAGAAATAAATTAAATTAGTTAGTACGTGGTTAGTATAAGTTATGCAAACATAATATTTTTTCTTTGATATAACATAATGTACAAACATTACTTTACAATTTAAATAGTACACATTTTCTACGTACTACACTCCCTTTTAAAAGTAAAATGGTGGATACTGTACGACATAATATATATTTAACGATTCCAATATTCCAATATTTAATAAATTGTTTCTCATAACATAAGCATACATTATGTGATATTAAAAAAATTGATATAGCAATGGGTTTTAAGAACTAAAATAATTCATATTTATTTAAATTTACAAAAATAAATAATAATTCAAATCGATACTTTATATCCTATAAAAGCCCGAATATAGAACTAAAAATGTGATTAACTTGTTCTGGATTCGTTTCGCTTCGTTAAAATGCTAGGATTGTGACGATAACTCGTCACGCTTCAATGTTTACGGTAAGGATTTAGTCTCGCGGGAATTGGTTTTTGGTATATATATATCTTGGCTGGATGTGTTGAGCGTGTGTAGTAGTTTTCAATCCAAAAATAATTAACAATTTTCACATTCTATAAACGATTCAGAGCGAAACACAGTGTGTTATGGTTTTTGCCGTTTTTGGCAATAAAATTAATAGACAATTTAATCATTTTCGAAAGAATTTTATCGTTGGCATAAACCACTATTTTCCGATACCTATACGTGAAATATTTGTGGTTGACTTAAAGTCATCCAAACAAGGATTCTTACAATCATTAGGTATATAGTAAAATTACTAATAGTAGTAATAGTTTATATAAATTAACTTCCTGCGTCCACTCAAATACAACTCATGTATTCAACCCCTTGAATGACTAATTTTATTTTCATAGCGTAGTAATCAAATTTAAGAAGAAAAAAACGATCATCTCCGTATATTTATGTCACGTGTATGGACTTGTGGCATGTAGGTACGGCGTTCTAAAAAATAGAAAATAGTATTATGCGTATCGATACATTCGATATTCGCATCTGGCAATATTCATGATCAACATTCTAAGCATACATAATACATATCATTATCTTCGATCACGATAATATAAAATTTTACTTCCTGACACGCGCAATAATTATCTATTCACAATTATTTATCCACCCCCGCCAGGGAAAGTCATGATGTATCACGCACGATGCACGCATGAGTTACTCGCGCCTTATGGCTTCCCATTTTTTTTAATTATTATTATTAATATTATTTTAAAAAACCATCATCTCAATGGCTATTCCAAATTATCAATAATACAATTCTGTATAAAGTTATTATCATCAGAATATTATCACTTTCACTCAACAGCGACCTGCCCGAATACTGGAAACCTTTCACCGGTCGCACGCGATGACCCGGCCGAAGCGACAGGGCGATAAAATGTGCTCTTCCTAAAAACTAGTTCTTCTTCTTGTACAGATAAAGTAGAAAAAAATACGTTCTCACGCCTACGACACACGCGTTATTATGTAACCATCTTCTCGTGTACGGAACACCGAGTCATATTTGCATGAGCATCGTATAATACAACTTTACAATATTTACACGTATTTTCAGGTTTTCTGCTTCCTAGCAATTGCCTGCACATTCGACACCACATATGCAACATTCGGCAAAAAAGAACAGTAAGTATAATAATTGTCTGTTTACCCTCAGTATAATATGTATCACATTATATACAGTTTTAAACTGAAATTAATTGGACAAACAATCACTAAACACTTAATGAGTAGTAGACAATAATATAATTATATGATATACATCACCTTTACATTACATTACCTTTATGATATACAACATGATTTAGTTGCTCATGATTCGTTCATTACATTTTAGTGAACCCTCAAATTACAAAAATATGCATGCAATGGTATTAATGTATTAATTATATTCTTAATCATATAGCAAAAAAAAAAACAATTAAACAACAACTATCATGTATATTTAATTTTATTTACATTATAATTTCCACTGGTATATTTTATAATTCATATACCTTCATTTCATTATTTTATTGTAATACTTGGAATGCATAATATTTTTTTATGTAACTTAAAAGTTCAAAGTTGATTATAACATTCAAACTAAATTTACAGTGTACACATTCGTGTTCATGTGCCAACCATCGTGAAAGAAATTTATGTAAAAAAACCAGTTCACCATTACGAACACCATGATGATCATTATTCTGGTCACGATGATCATGGTAGTTCATCCGGTGGTTACGGAGGATCCTCCAGTAGTTATGGTAGTGGCGGAGATGATTCATATAGTGGTAAGATCATAGAAAAAATGAATGTGAACTTATAAAATAACCTCGTAAATAATATTCATTGACGCAATGAATTGATATAATTATTTCAGGTCATGGAACTTCTGGTATTTATGATTCTGGATCAAGTGGACATGGTGGTAGTAGCTATGACGATAGTTCATCAAACAGTTATAGCAGCGGACCATCTTCATCCGATGAATATAGTTCCAGCGATCATGGATCAGGTGGATATGGTGGATCATCTGATGGTCATGGTAGCTTATCAGGAGGATTCGGTGGATCTTCCGGTGGATATGGTGGTTCATCAGCAGGATATGGTGGATCTTCTAGTGGTCATGGTAGCTTATCTGGAGGATTTGGTGGATCTTCTGGTGGATATGGTAGTTCATCAGGAGGATTCGGTGGATCTTCTGGTGGATATGGCAGTTCATCAGGAGGATTCGGTGGATCTTCTGGTGGATATGGCAGTTCATCAGGAGGATTCGGTGGATCTTCTGGTGGATATGGCAGTTCATCAGGAGGATTCGGTGGATCTTTCGGCAGTCACGGTGGTTCGTCAGGAGGCTACAGTGGCGGTTCCTTAGGAAGCTATGGAAGTTCTTCAGGAAAATATGGTGGTTCTTCAAGTGGAATTTTATTTAGTGGATATTCTGCTAGTCATCACAAAGGATCATCTGGTGGATATGGAGGAAGCTCATCTGGAGGATATGGTGGAAGTTCAGGAGGTGGATATGGAGGAAGTTCATCTGGCGGATACGGGGGAAGCTCATTCGGAGGACATGGAGGAAGTTCGTCAGGAGGATACGGAGGAAGCTCTTTAGGAGGACATGGAGGAAGCTCATCTGGAGGATATGGTGGAAGTTCAGGAGGTGGATATGGAGGAAGTTCATCTGGCGGATACGGGGGAAGCTCATTCGGAGGACATGGAGGAAGTTCGTCAGGAGGATACGGAGGAAGCTCTTTAGGAGGACATGGAGGAAGCTCATCTGGAGGATATGGTGGAAGTTCAGGAGGTGGATATGGTGGTAGTTCATTTGGTGGAATTGGAGGAAGTTCATCTGGAGGATATGGTGGAAGTTCAGGGGGTGGATATGGTGGTAGTTCATTTGGTGGGTTCGGAGGAAGTACTTCTGGAGGATATGGTGGAAGTTCAGGAGGTTTTGGAGGCTACTCGGGTGGTAGTGATCATGGTTCCAGCTTTGGTGGCAATGGTGGAGATACCTACTCAGCCCCAGGACAGGATAGTTATGGACCAGCTGGGGAAAGTTTTCCTTATACAAAAAAATGAGCCACTGTGAAATTTTAAAACGAATACGTTAATTTTTAACATGAATTTAATCTTAATTTTGTTATATTGTTACATACGTTATTGCTATTGATTTGTATCTAATATGGAAGCAGTTGTTAAATGTTTCCATTTTCTAAGACTGACTTATCTGTTTTTATCGATAAACATAAAAATAAACACATTTTATAAGAAAGCGTTGAACTGTTATTTGTTATATTTTCAGTGTAAATGTACTATTAGCATAACAATATTAGGAACAAATAAATAATTTTATCAGTTAATGGCCTAACAACTGAGATCTATTCAGAAAAAAAATTATAGTAATAAGTAATAATAAATAGTTGTCCTTATATGCTAAAGGTTTGATAAAAATTTAATGAACCAGATGTGTTACAAACTAGCACATAATAAATAAATTTAAAATATGATTATGATGTTAAAATATTTAACATATTATAGTTACATGCTTTTTATTTACAGATTTACATTAATTATTCAAATACCTATATAGTTTTTTTATAAACCTTTATAAATTGATTTTTGTTATGAAATCAATGCATTTAAGTTTTTTTTTTTTATCTTTGATTCAACTACGAAGGTTCATGTAGTTCTTAGCCTTCATGAACTTAATACCTACACCTAGACATATTATATAAAAATAATACTACATAATATTTACGAGAATAAATACTGGTTAAAATGTTAGTAAATATATTAGAATATAAGAACACAATTATTGTTCACTATAATTTTTAATTAACTTTCCAAAGAAATTACATTACCTAGTCTAAAATGTATTTAGCTTTCGTTCATTCAATCATTATAAACTACAGTATAACATTAATCTTATATAATATTATAAAATTATTTTCCTTTTGTGCATTTTTTCCATTTTAACAGTTTTTATACAAGACAATGTTATAGTGGTTATATATAAATAAATGATATCTAATTACCTAATTTGAATGACCATAACCTTTTTTAAATTTAAAATGGTGATCTGCAAGGTGCTTTAGAACATATATTATAATCAATTTATTAAAATTAATAATTATATTTTTATGTTTTGTTATTATATATTAAAAATATAATACATTGCTTATTTATAACAATGCTATTTTTATTTTTTGATATACCAAAATCATATTGTGGTCATTTAAATAGATTTCGTATTTGTCCTTCGATTATAGTGTAACAACTTATACTGCTGATGATATTTAAAATAATTTCCCTCGATTTTTTTAATATGCCTAATATTTGTATACCGAATGAATAAAATTCTATTCTATTTATTTCAAATAATTTTCATTTTCATTGATATATTTTATCTCAGTACTACAATTTGCTTTCGATATTTCAACTAATTAAGTCCAATACATTTAGATAAATATATATATTGTTTTAAATTATTGTTTGAATTATTAAAGTATACATATTATAGTAAGTATTTACATAAATTATTTTTTTGGGGTAATCATAAGATTGTATTTTACATGTAACATATATGTATATAAAAAATAATATTATTAATAATTGCAAATTGAATTAAAATAATTGTAATAATAATTGAATAATAATAATTGAATTAAAATTAAAATAAAAAAGGAGAATGCTCGGCCCACGGGGATCGGCATACCACATTTCTTGGGGTGGCCTCCACATGGTTACCGACGTTTAAAATAAGAGAATAGTACATGACCCACGTCTTGCGACGCCTAACAAATTGTGTTTTTTTTTATTGAAAGAGGGAAAATAGAGGAAAACATAATTACGATACAGAAACGATGGTGTTGTAGATTTTATTGACTGGCATCTCTAGCTACCAGCGGCCCACATATTGGTTTAGCCCATCATAGCTGTGGTCAATGGTAGTCAGAATATAGTGTGAGTAGATTGACAAATTGTTAATCAAGTGGTTTTTTTGGTATGAGGTCCACAAACCGGAGGAAGACACGTCTGCGTGTTATGAACTGACAGACAGACCGTATACCGTAGACCAAACAACAGGTCTAGTTTATAGGCCGTTGACAAAAAAAGTGTATGAGTAGTGTCGACGGAGTTCCGCTGTCGGAGTAAATTGTTGTGATCTTATAATCCGCTCAGAAACTTATTGGTCGGCGATGAATCGATCAGTGTCGTCGTTTTATATAATTATTGACATAGATATCGGGAGATCAGAAAACACTGTAGTGTGTAGTACTAGTTTTGACAACGACGATGTTGACAGCAACAGCCGCACCAGCGACTGCAGGTAGTATCTAATAAGAATTTTTACTGTTGACCTTTAAGTACTAACTACTAACTAGATCTTATTTACCATCAGAAACTATCCTCGATGTTGGAAATGTCAGTAGTTTTGTCACTTAAAAATATTATAAATCTCACTATTGATATTACATCAATATAACATTGTAAAACATATAATTTATTGCTCCACTTGGAATCTAAAAATAAGTTCAATAACTTACAATTAAGCACAAACAATAATTTTAAGACAATTTGCATAAACTGTGTACTGTGTATGTAAAAGTTCTTATTTTAAAACATTGTTGCTTCTAAGTTTATAAGGTTATTCTTATTCTTCTTATTATTAAGAATATATTTTTTGCTGAATTAATAACACTTTTTTGAATGACGAATTTCTTTAACTGTATAATTGATTGAATAATTATTGTTAGATATTTTTTTTTATTAATAATATCCCTTCTGATGCATGATTACAAGTTGAATGTCTGACACGATAATAATTAGTTTTAATCGAATTAATAATATTTGTAATTACTGAGTATATAGTAATATTATATATTATATAAAAATATGATTTTTATAAATCGTTAAAACATATGATAATTTTTTAATGAATACTTTTTATTACGAAAAATGTTTATTTCATAAAAGAAAACATTTTATTTAAATATATTAATATAAGTATAATAAGAATATTAAAATACAAAAATACGTTTAGTACCTTGAATGAGTATCTCTAAATGATTAAAAATAAGAAAAACTTTAATTGGTTGATAATAATGTATTAACAATCAGAAATAGTTTAACATGTAGAGTAGTATTTAGGTAAGCATAAATGATAATTATGTTGCCTATATCAAAACTCCGTACAAACTTAATATAATTTTATAATATTCATAAACTATAATTAATATGAATGTTTTGATTATAAAACATTATGTATTACTTTACTCATCACAAAATAAAAAATGAGTATCAAAGATTTCTAAAAAAATTATATCAGTAAGACGAACTTTATAGAAATATTATAAATATGTATATAAATACATGTTAGTCATGTGAATTTTATAGTATTTTTTTTTTACATTGCAAAAAAACTAAGTATTTAAATTAAAAATATTCAAAATCAATCTTTATCTTACATTTGTTCTTTGTTTTTACAGAGTTTCGTTGATGAATTATGGTAATATTTCATTGTTTATATAGTAGGCATTCTCATATATTTTTTATCCTATAATCTGATCAGCTTAGTTGGTTTAAATAATTCACAACCATAAAAAAATATAAGCTTCAAAGACAAATATAATTTAAAAATAATAAATAAATGAAATACAACACAATATAAAATGATAATAATAAATAGGTAGTATAGTAAGTACAGCAATAAATAATAATTTCTCTGATGTTAGTCTAAAATCAATAAATCATAATTCTTTATTATTATGTATATGGTTTAACATAAAACACTATTTTTTCATAATTTACTATATATAGGTACAAATTATTCTCAATAAAAATTTACCGAATTCCTTTCAAATTCTGTTAATTTCAAAAACTCTTCAACCATCAGACAAAATATACGGTAGGCAAGTAGTTCATAATAATAAAGTACGTCTTTATCGTCCAAGGAGCGAATAGTTGTCTCTTGATAATTTGCTTGTCAGTGAACTGCATATTATGATTGACCTTAAACCCGATTATTTTTCCTAAATTACTTCAAGAATAAACTGACTTACAGCCTAGGAAATCAGAATTACTTTGTCTTATTGTTCAAACAAAATAATGCTTCAACCGCATTTACTAACATTGTACGGTGTTTATATAGGTACCTACGTGGAAAATGTCTCAAGACGAAATTCAACTATCCCGATCAATACTCTACGGATCATCTTGTATGCCACCCGATTCGTGAGGAACGATGAGTTTTACACAAAGTTATAGTTACTATATAATAATCACTAATCAGAGTAAACTTCGAAATTGTATAATGTCCTAACTTCTTTGAATACTCAAATAATGCGATAACTGAAAGCAGCTAGTGCACATGTTATCCGCATGATCTTTTCGTTCATCAGTTATGATGTTTATACTACAACCAGTAAATTTGGCAACATTTGTAAACACGTCGATGATGAATAATTATTATTGATATATAATGTGTGGAAAACACTGGAATTGTCTTCTCGCACGAGCCACACATCACATGCTATTTTTTGTCACGCTGTTGCGTCCATCTATCACTGCAAAATTAATGCAGTGACCATCTACCTATGCAACAACAAGACTATTCTTCGAAAACGGTTTCATGAAAGAAAAATGTATACAAGTCATGCGAGAAGGTTATAATTAGGGATGGGCCGATATCACTTTTAACCGACAAACCGATATGCTATGCAAATTTAAATCCGATAACCGATGTATTCAAAACTTTGAATTTCTATCCAAAAGCATGAACCGGTTTTATAAAATACCCGATAATTAAATATTAAATAACACAGTTAAAAATTTAAAATGAACCATTTTCTTTCTTGTTAGTTGATAATAAATTATAACTTATTAATTTATATGTTATACATTTATAAGTTTTAACTATAGTCTATAAGTATAATTTTAACTTTTTAATAAAACAAATAAAAATTATAATAAAAAACAAATCACATAATATTTAAAAAATAATAATTTTCCATTTTTCACTTATTAAACATTCCTTGTTTAATTTTTAATACAATCAAATATTTAATCTATGTATGATAAATTGTTTTTTTTTCATATCGGTTCAAATATCGGTTTTAAAAAAAACCGATACCGATAAAACCGGTATTGCCAATATCGGCCGATAATCGATATCAGTTTGTATATCGGCCCAGTCCTAGTTATAATATAAATATAGGATGTAACAAAAAGTATATGTTTCGTAAAGGCCGTGCCATAGGTTTTAGGGTCTGGTAGGTTAAGGGATACGCCCAGCAATTTTTGGGATTTCCGTTTTACCGCTTACTAGACTGAAAAACGTCGTTTTTCAACACTTCAACCGTTATCGAAAATTAAACTTTTGGTTAAGGCTTGATAAAAAATATATTTTATTAAATATATATTATAATATAAAATAAATATATAATATAAATATATTATAAATAATTTGTTTTAAAAAAACGTAAATCAAGTAAAATTTATAAGTACTTAAATTGACATTTTCTTATTTGTAGACTATAATTATAATACAAACACAAAAAATGCATAATATTATATTATGCATTATGCAGACGAATAAGTTTATTTATTTTGCTATTTTACGATATAATTAAATATAGTTTGTCACGTATTGTAGTTTATTGATGATAATTTGATCGTGAATAATTTTTAATATTTATTTATTCACAGAAGTTCTACTTTATAATCCTGGATATATAAGTACAACAAACATTAAAAAGGTTAAAAATGTATGTAACCTTTTTCATTTCATTTATTTAACATACTTTAACAGTTTACGTAGGTACTAGGTAGGACATAGGGACACAATTCGGTGAAACACATTGTAAAATAAAAATAAACTAACAACGTTTATTATTAAAATAAGAGTGCAGCGTAGGTATGGTAAATATTAACAATAGTGTATTATAATGACATGGATATAATTAATATTAATTATATAATTAATAATAAAACTGTAATGCGCAAGGAAAGTAAGATGACAGTTTCATCTCGGATTTTTTGTTACACGGCGCAAAAAATAGGCAATATAGGTACATTATGTCCCATATTACTAATATTATAATAATTCATAATCATAAAATAATAATAATAATTATATCAATGATCGTACTTTTTTTTTGTTTGACATAGATTTAGCTAGACATTTTGTAAAATATTGTTTTTTGTAATAGTTGGGAAAATCTAAAAATTCAATTAGGTATGTTAAGTTTGTTTACATTTTCTAAGTTACGATTTCATTTTCCGAAATACTCGGGATCACTGTAATTCTTTAATAGCTATGTATTATGTTATTATATCGTTTAATACTCGAATTTCAAATGGCCGTTTTACTCTTTTCTTCCAAACAATTCTGTATATCTGAATAAAAAGTGTAACAAGAAATCATTATGTTATGAATCCGGTGCTATTGACGACGACTTCAAGATGTGTTTTTCGTGTAAGTCTGAAATTGCTAGCTTTTCTTTAAAAATAATCTAAGTGTTATTTGCATGTTATAAAAAATACGGTGTGAGGAATATAAAGCCATTATGATATCATGTGATTTTTTTATCATTGTAACCTACTCATTATTTCAAATCACAATCTTGAAAAAAATTGTACATGATTTTTAGCAGTAATAGACTAATATTTTGCGGGCTAACCGCGTACTACTTCACTCTGCTTATCTGAACCTTAAATACTTATAACTCGTAAAATAATCACCTCAAATTTGCTTTTTATGTATCGAAATTTACTGAAAAAAAATAATCGACGTGCAAAGATGAAATTAAAACTGTATGTTGTAATTCAAAAAGTAAAAACTTAAAAAAATATAAGGATAAAAAATATTCTAAAATATTATTTTAAAAAATAAGTTTGTTTTGTAATGAGTTGAAATCAAGAAAAAAAATTTACAAAAACATTAATAATTTTTGAATTAAGGATGTCTTACGTTAAATAAATTATATACTAAAATATTTTTAGGATAGACAACCAAACCTACACCATATGTGGTACATATTATATTATAATACGTTTTCATATAAACGGTATTCAATGTATATCATGAATCATGATACTGTAATTTTCAATTTAGTTATTTTCATGTAAAGGCCGAATGTTGATGTCTAAAAAAATGTATTTATGACATAAATTGAGTCGCAAAAAAGCCCTTAAAAATAAAAAATAAACTATAATGTTAATAGCTTATAAATACTTTTAAATAACGCTTATATAATTATTAAAGTTAGTAAAATTATTTATTTATTTTAAGATTTAAAATTAAAATTAATAAATATACATGATTTTTAATAAAATGTATAGATATTAAAAATAATTAACTTTAAAAATTACATTAAAAATTTAAGTCATGATTTAAAATGTCTGCAAAATAAAAATGATCTATTTATAATTATTATATTCGTATGTACGTAGGTATATGTTATTGTATCATATTTAAGTTAGGAAAGTATCGGCTATGACGTATAATTTTGAAAAAAGAGATTCGTAAATGATCAACATCCTAGTCCTACTCATAACAGTCATAACCCATAATTGCAAAACGTAATCCACATAATATTTTAATAATAGGCATTTTATTTATGTATTATAGTAAATACATAATAAATTATTTATAGACTATTTCGTTAGAAATACGACTGTAAACTTAGGAATAACTTATTTTAAGACATACATAATATTAATATCATGAATGAAGAATTTATTCACATTTTAAGCGTTTCTGTGGTAAATATAAATTCATATTTATACTCGTATTTATTAATTTATACTAGTATCACAGAATAGATTAAATTTAATCTGTTCTGTGCTAATATAATGATGTATAATACATACCCATAAATTAATTCAACCTACTATCATACTACTCATAGTAAAATGAATATATTATAATAAAATATACTTAGAAAGTGAGAAATGTGTGTAGACCTTCTCCTCTCAGTTTTATTTTTCATACATATGTAATATTGTAACATATTGTCCACTGAATTTAAATCTAAGACATATCCATTACAGTGACATAATCAATTTCAAACACGAGGTGCACTCACTTTACAGTCGACATCTACTATACAGAATCGTTAATTCCCATTTTCTTTTTTTAATACATCTATGAAATCTATAAATTATGATCAATCTTAGTTACAGTATAAAGCCATTTTTGTTATTATTTCAATTATTTTGTTTATCACATTATATTTAAATTTGGTATTTGTCTGACATTTCTATAAACTGTAGAATAGTTTAGCTGTAAGACAAATTATGGAAGGTTAGGTTAATAAAATAAATGTATTGGTTAATGTAAATAAATATATTAATAATACTAATATAAATATATTATAAATATTTATTATACATTTCAACTTTCTGGAACGTATTCTAATAACAATTAGACAGGTCAAAAACAAAATTTCAGCGTGCAAATTTATATTGAACCATACATGCAGTAATTACAAAACAACATTCTCTTACAATAATCTAAAATTAGAATCTTTATACTTTTAATCTAATAATCTATATAATATGAATGATGTATACCTAATGATACTAAGTTGGTGGGTATTTAAATTATTTTAATTTAAATATTTATATAATTTATATACTAAATTGTACCAAAACACATTGTTTATAAAACAAATCCTGAAATCCTCAGTTACCCATTTATAATATTGAATATAAATTATAAATTTGCATAGGTATTTCATTTAAAAAATATCACACGCGGACTCATAGTTGTCTATAATTAAAATCAATTATAAATAAAAGATTTTGGAATTCATTATGTTATAATTATCTATCATAGTACTATAAAATATGATTTGATGAATATATTTGTATATATATTGACTGGGAGAAAATAAAAACCAGTGGGTGTTTGAGTTTCAGAATTATAAAAATTACAAAATTATTAATATCGGTCAGTAGTACGACGCTCCTGACCGATACGGTTATCGCTAGACACGGACCAGCAGTTATTACATAGAAGTATCTTTATAATGAACATACAATGAGCAACGTTTATAGTGTATATCGGGGGCGGAGATCTATCTATATTATATGTTTCTAAGGCAAACGATTCATTGCATTATGTTGTTTTTGTGATTAACCGCATACTATTGGTTGATTTTAGAATAAAGGCAAATTCGATTACGTGATACACTAACCTGTCTATCTGATAATTATAAACACGAAGTCACGAAACTATTAATAATATTATTATATAATATAAAATATATTCCTAATATTTTTAAACAATTGAAAATCCTAATGGTCATCTATATTTCATTGAAAATACTATACTTAAATTAAAATTAAATTAGATATCGTGGTGACTTGCAAATAAGTAAGTACTTAAGTCAAACTAAATATTATAGTTCGCACAATATATTATGGTTTTATAATATAAATCATTAATTTTATATTTTATTTTGTTTAAATGTAAACGTATTGAATATTTTCTTTAAGAAAGGATATTTTTTTGTTCGTCAATCTATTTATGTATTAGTATTAGTAATAGTATTTGTCATTTGATATATATTATATTTATATTATGGCCTTGACAT
The DNA here is from genome assembly GCF_037042655.1 of Diuraphis noxia. Lineage (NCBI taxonomy): Eukaryota > Metazoa > Arthropoda > Insecta > Hemiptera > Aphididae > Diuraphis > Diuraphis noxia. Next base: position 74,506,029 of record NW_028301713.1, read on the forward strand.
ACCTATCGAATTCTCAGCACTTATTTGGTTACACTTATTGTTCTTAAATTAATATGTTAATCTTATATTAATGTGTAAAAAATACTAGAAAGTATTATTGAAAGTAAAAACCCTTCAATATAAAAAATTGAATGGCATCTTCGTTTGTCTGATCGGAGATTATCTGTCAGCAAATAGTTTAGGTACATTTATAGAGTATAGATGTCATGAAAAAAAAAAAAATAATACGTTTTAGAAATTGTCGTGATATTTCTATTACTTTGACAACTTCAATAATCCTGATTGTAATATGATATATGATATTATATCACATTTATAACAATGCATATGATGCATCTCGTAACACGCAACGTACATACGTATAATATACATTATAGTGTACTATATATTACACTATGCTTATCTCGGAAATGTTATAAAAATATAAAAATATTATAGCAACACAATAGTTGAATGATATATATGTATATACTCTACCGGATTATGTACATTTAAATCTTAACTATATTATTATATTATGTATTTGACGCGACCGATAAGTTAAACATAGGAACATAAGTGGAATGTCATATGGATAAAACACTGTTAATAATGATCATTTTGCAATATTATAATGACAGAAAACTCTATATGTACCTTCGTATTTATATAATGTGTGATTTGTGATTAACATGCAATCGAATTTGTAATCCATACTAGTCAGTAGATACTAATTAGCAGTTGTATAACATATGTATATTAATGTTCGTAGAAATTTAAAAAATAATGTTTTCAAAATATATTGATCACACTTTCTGGATAATTCGTACCACATGTTCCGTAATTACATATCGTAGCAAACAATTTAAAATAGTCATATACTCGTATATGTAATATTATGCACTCATCAATTCATCATACACCCTACGATGACCAGTGACATGCAGAGATTTTATTCCAAATGATATAATATATAAAATCGTATATTACGTATAATGTTCCAGATTTAATTATTTATAAATCAGTGAGATTTAGTTTAGAAAAAAACTATTATGTTTAATACCTCATCGGGCTTATCATTTCTCGGAAGATCTAAAAATTTCAACCAGTCGAAAAATTTGACAATTAAATACGAGGTCTATCATATGTTATCATTACAGCTGTTGCACGATTTTTATACAAAGTAAAATATTTAATTGTTTAAAGTTTAAATTATGAAAACGAAAAACGAAAAACGATTTTATAGTTATTTTGATATAATTCAAAAAAAATTTTGTGGGAATTTTAAATTGCTAAGTACGATAAATAATATTACACTATTACAAGCACAATGAAAAAGATTGTCGTGTTGTATTTTAAATTATTTTATAACTGTTTAATATCCAACTTGAAGAACACAACTCGGATCCCTGTACCAAGTCCCGCGGCTCTCCAACCAGATGTCCCTTATGCAAGGGAAACCACACCGCTGATTACAAAGGCTGCCCCGATTATAAAAATTTTAAACGTCCTAAACCTCCAATTAGGCGAGAGGCTCCCATGCATACTCCTTCTCCTAAATACAATTCTACCAGAATTGCTTCTGTTACCAATCTGCCGTCTTATGCCCATATCGCTTACTCCGGTCAAAATCTTTCTCAACCTTCTTTAAGGATCGAAACTTTGTTAACATCATTCATCTCCGAATTTTCCAATATCATAATATAACCCCTTCATTCCCTTCTTACTTCATTATTAACTATTAAGTAAGTCACAATTATAAGCAATTCCAAATATATCTACTCGCGTAATCACGCAACCTATACCTCATTGTTAACCATCGTTTCTTTATCTGTATATCAATTATTTCTTATATTTTGTACGTCCGTATCCTATATAAATCTATATTATATATTATGGACTTATCGTCATCGAATGTTCAAAATAAAAAAAAATTTAAATACCTACTACCTATTAATATTAATTATCTTTTGTATATCTTGACTGTTTTCTATATGTTCGTTATCCATCTATATCTATATCATTATTATTACTATTACTTTTATTATCATTAATATGGTTGCATAATATGTATCCCTAATATTGTAATAATTGTTGAGCCATAATAGTCTATGACTAATGATGGCTAATAAAAAAAATAAAAAAAATAAAATATTCAACTGTTGACAATGTTTTCAAATATATTTATTTAGCGAGAACATTACTATATTATGTATGATGAATGATGATTAATATTATTCCGTTTAATATGATATATGTATTGTGTATGAAACATAGCAATACAATCAATACACTTATTATTATAGACGTTATACTTATATTGGCATAATATATTAATTATAGAAGTAAAGTGTAAATATAGTGTATACATAACAATTTAATATATATATAGGTATATATATACAGGTTATGACGAAATTTTCTACGGAAAATCTGCGAGTGAAAACCGCGTGGCGGGAAATGCCTTATAAAAACGTCTCGCGATCGCCATTACCGTTGTTTTCACTCGCACGTGTTCGCAGCAGCATACTGCAGATGGTACTGATCCTGGTAGAAATGCATTAGTTTTCCGACGTGCATCGTCATACGTGTGACAATATATGTAGTGTATTATCACTGTTTTAAGCCATTAACATATAGACATCGTGGTGTGATAATCGTTATTGTTGTTATTATTTTTTTCTTCTTTTGTACTTGTGCGCATATTCGTTCGCGAAAATGGTCAACAAGAGTGTGAGTATTCGAGTCTTAATATTTAATTAATAATTTATTATAACTATAAATATAAATCAAATATGTAGGTACCTATATACTCAACGCTTGTATTTTCAAATATGTTTCGGCCGTCCTACAGATGGATATACAACAATAATAATCATGCATCGACTCGACGTGACCAAGCGATCGGTCTCATCGTGTGTTTTTTACGGATTACATAAGTTTATCCTACAACAGAATTCCGACCATAGTTTTAAAAACAAATGTTTTCGCAATTCATACCGATCTCTATATTATAGCTAATAATATACGTAGATATTATGGGTGCTGTATGTCTATATATGTGATTTAAACGTATTATATGTGCTATAAACAGCATAATGTTATCGAACTATTTTAATATAATCCGACTATAATGTAAAACCCTCCGAGAACTTTAATATTTTTCTGTTACACCACGGATCACATTTAATTACCTACTCATGATAAATTCTCCCTATTTCAAATAATTTTGAAGATAAAATTAAGTATTATTAATAGTGATGTAAGTAGGAAATTTTCATTTAAAAATTGTTGAATGCCAGAAATTTCCAACAAATTTTTTTTATCATTTGTCTATATTTATTTTAATTTTGATGTGTTAAATTACCAATACTGTTAATAACAAATGCTATACTACTGCATAAATATTAAATATCATTACCTCTATAATATATTTTTAACTATGTTTTTAAAAAAAACATTTTTAATTGATAAAATTTGTACAGTATATTTTTAATGTTATAAAATAAACTTAAAAATCAATAAATATTTTTAATATGTACACGCCTAAAAAGTAAACTTTATCAAAAATAAATTTAAATTTTTAAATTCCAAAAATATCAGAAATAACTTGAATATTAAATTTCTGAAATTCTATATTATTAATAATAATAATATAACTCATAATATAGTTAATAATGGCAATAACATATAAACTCAAAATGTTGTAACTATAGGCAAATACTAAAGATAAAACCAAATTTATTACAATATTCTTTCAAAAACCTTGTTTTAATTGATTAATGTTTATAGTTTTTTTTTTTAATCTTTAGAATTTCTGGAGGGCAAATAATTCCATTAATTACTAATATAGTACCGAATTATAGAGATTAGCTAGTAACTTAGTGTTTATAAATAATATGTGTTTGTGACAAACCTCCATCCTGCAAATAACTGTGTTCATTATATTAGGTATTTTAATGAATATCCATAAGGCATATTATACTATCGTGCAGATTTCTATCACGGCATTTCCTACTGCACAACACAGTTACAACGATATAGTGATGTTTATTATACATATATTATACATACATCAGTATAATATACTTATTCGTGATCGATTGATGAAAAAAAAAAATCATAACAGATACCTACCTACGGCTTCCTTAAAAAAATTGATACTTAAGTAAATTACTGTCCAAATAATGATACAATAACTTGCATTTCCACGATTTTGAAATAATATAGTAATATGATAATAGTGGTTTGACCACTGAATTCCATTACGGCTGAGTTATGGTTTTTTTTTTGGTAATAGAAACGTGATTTTCAAAATAATATGGAAGTGATCCATGGAATAAGTATTATAATATTGTATAGGTTCTCTACAATCGTCAGTTCGTATCAGGATTCACGAGTTTTGTAGACAACTTAAAATCAATGCGTACGGCAAAAATAATTTTTCAATTTATAACGTGCACTGTGCAGAGTGTAATTAATATGATATGTTTAGTAGCAAATAAATATATCAATATATGGTTACCTACAAAAAATGCTCGCATGATGGTATCGTTTTAACCATATTAAAAAAAGACTATGAAAAGTGCTTATTGTCGTTCAATAATAATATTTTGATTCGCTCGTCACTCATCGTTAATGGAATTTTCAACATCAATAATTATAGTTGTGTTTTTCAGATGACATAGGATATTAATCACTCATGAGTTCCGTTATTGGTTGTTTCTATTACTCTGTTACACTTTTCAAATTATTATTTTTTATTGATCGTCACGCATTTATGGAAACTATTGTATTAATGATTTATTCATTTTTTTATAATTAAATTTTTTTCTGGGGTGGAGAGAATAAAAAATTTTGTTTTGACCCAACCCCCTTGGAAAAATACATAGTAAATTCCTGGCCCCATGCCTGATGATTACATGTATACATATAGAACGTTTAATAATATAATGTTCTTCATGGACTAACGCGACACGCTCGGAGCATAAATTATTCGTTTTCGTTAGTTCACCTGTCTATTTTTAATAAAGGTAAAGCAAATGTACGTGAATAGAAAAAATATTAGATAATACATATAAGATTTAAAAAAAATTATTGATTCGCGATGTGTCGTTACATCTCGTTTGTTATTGTGAAACGGATTACATTTTATTTTTATTTCTCTTTATATACAGGAAATAGGCATAAAGCACAAAATATGTATATGCATATTATTAGGTATAGGTACTTATTTTGTTATATATTATGTTTAATAAGGTATGTATAAGTTATTGTACCAATCAAACATGTCGAAAATTATTCTCGTTATATAACAGGACAGATTTTCTACATCGAGACCGGAATCGATTTTCCATAAACTATATATGTATTATGTTTCACATTATTTATTCTAAATTTAATTCATTTTATTACCAAAATATAGCACATAAACGATATTAAATTATTTCCTATACCAAAACGAAACAGAATAGATTTCACAATACAGTACAACGTAACGTATTTGAACGAAAACTGTAGCATCGTATTGACGAACAAACGGAAAATTGGTTCTATACAAATAATAAACATTTAACTTCACTCACAGAAATATAATTTGAGTTGTATAATATAATACATTCACTGTAATCATATCTGTTTCAGGTTCTCGGTATAATTTCACTGCTCACAGTGCTAGTCGTTTCCTTAACATCAGCGCATACCGTACAGTAAGAAAATATAATTTTAGTTTTAAGGATTAAAATATGTTACTTTTTAATACTAATTGCTTAGCCCCACAAACTGTAAATAATATTTATAATATCGAATCGTTGTATTTTAAAATTGTATAAACAAAAAAAATTCAGTAGCTATAGTAGATATTAATGATTTTATAGAATTTATAATGGTATATAGGAATATGTCTGAAATCACTTATATTCTATAAAATATTATTATGTTATATTTTCAAATTTAAATGGTTATTATATATAACTTATTATGTGCAACGTCAAACAATCGTTGAACACAACTTATATTATTATTATTATTTTCTCAAGAGCTAATTAGTTATCTAATTACTTGATCACGTAAAACGACTTTCATTTCGTTATAAAAAAATCAAAAAATAATTATAATATGACAAAAATTAATTACGTGAATGTTATAAACAAGCTCAAAAAATGATAATTTCTACATAGTTACAGTAGAAAAAACCTTATGAACATTCCGTACTTTGTATTATATTGTACAGAAATACGTTGATTGGTCACACGTTAGTTGTGTGTATTATTACGACATTGTTTTCTAATGGTGTATCCTCTATACACGATGATTAAATTGATACGAAAATATACGCTTATGACAAAATATGTCTTATTACGTCAAACGGATCGTTCGCAGACCATTCATATGACACTTCAGAAGCAGTGTCGAAACGTCCATTTGGAGAAATTTCCATTTACAAGAAAATTAGCCGCGTTGTTATTTACCGTAATATTTGTATTTAATCGGAGTAGGTATGTAATAATTTAATACAGTAGGAAATAAATTTATTTCCATCCAATATTGCAGTATTGAATTTGATCGATATTCATGAAAACGTCCGTCAAAAATATAATTCATATACCTACGTACATTTTCTACGGGTTTTCGTAACGATTTTAAAAATTACCCATTGTGTTTACTTATTTACAGCAGAAATTAAAAATATGTAATTTTTTTGTACAATATAATTGCCAGTGGAGACGATACAGATTTTCTGATGCCGGACTTTTACAAATCACTCAAGTGGCTAAATATTACATAATATACTATTAATAACAGTATGGTTTTTATGAATATTTGAATTCCATATTATAATATGTTGTTTTTATTTATCGAAATTAAATAAATTAAACTCAATTGTATATTTAATCATACGGAATAAAATATTTATTAAAATCAAATGAATTAAAAATAAATGTACAATACAGAGATATTATGACCCACCGAAGTGTCACTTATAGTGGTTATTATAAATATCACGTATTGATCATCATTTTAATCATCTGTATATATTATACAATAACCGGTGATTCACTCAGATTTATATTATAAAAAACTTTACCATCGAATTACAAAATAGTGAAAACATGCCTTGCAGTGGTTTGAAGTAATTTTAACTGCAGTTATTGGGTACAGATGTTTGTGATCATCGATTAATTGAGTCAATATAATAATAATATGCAAATTCAAGAAATAAATCACATTGTGTATTTAATCCATTAAATAGTGTTAATTTTAGTAGCGCACGTTATTTTATACCTTTTTTTGTCTCAAATAAAACCTTAAAATGGTAATCTTTAAATAATGCAAATCGTACATGAATATAACATTGCTAAAATTATATAAAAAACATTATGGCTATTATAAACGACTCATACAATTTTAAAATATAATAAAACCATAATAGTTAAGTTAAAATATATAAAACAAATGTTCAAAATTGCACAAAAATTAAAATAATATCATATTTTGTCAGTTTCAGCTGTTAAACCACGTACCTACTTACCTATAATTTAAATATAAAATAATATTTATTTACCTAACCTAAAAATTAACTGTAATTAATTTTTTTATCTCTCAAGTTATAAATGCAAAATAGTTTTCCATACTTAAACATATTTTATAAAAACAATAATTTTTAAATTCTACATAAAAATAAAATATTATGGAAGTATTTATAATTCATAAATTTATATATTCAGTGAATTTTTTTTTTTTAATGTTGATTTATTACGAAATACTGCTGTGGCCGTAACCTATATAAATGTATTCTTTTTTCTTAACGATAGGTTCGTTTAATTGTCAAATTATATTTATTTCATCAATAAATGAACAATGTAGTTTATACCAAAAATCAATATTCAGTTATTAAAAGTTATCAACGAAACTATATTCAATGTTTTTGCATATTTTATAAAAGTTCTATATTAGGTATATTCAAGGATCTTTGATGCATAAACACATATATTATTATTTTAAGCTTTTGTACTTCAAACGATTCCGGACTTTATTCAAAATAAATAAATTATTACAATTTACATTATTTTAATGCTGTATTATTATATTTTATATTCATGAAACTCTTAGTCCACCAAAAGTCAATTGCAACAACATCTTATTATTTCATATTTTATTATCAATTATTGTGTAAAATTAAATTTAGATATTTTCATTATTGTATTTAAAATATAAAATGTGAGCATAAGTATCATATTATGTTATATCAACATTAATATCATGTTATTTTGTATTTTTTTTTTTTTTTTTTGTTAACGCAATAATAATAATTATTATTATTATGCATATTATTATAGTTAATCATTTTTAAGTAACACTGTAACAGAAATAAACTTTTTTGTTTGGTTGATAATTTTAAAATCAGAATAATAAAGAATATCTAAATTATAACAGTGATTCAATATATTTATATTAATTTTATTTCTTTATCATCAATAAAATATTAATAAATTTTGTTCACAGCGAAAAACACGTCATTCACGTTCCTCTATTGATTCATTACGTCCATCACCACCATCGTATAAAACCAATCAGACATAAAAAAGTTAAAACCAGAAAATTTGTACATCGATACCATACTTACTGGTATTGATACCAAATTGAACTAAATACAATGTTCAATGATGTTATTAAAAAAACTACCAAATAGGTATTTGACTAAATTGTATTATGACGATATTTTTATGTATAATTGTTACTGATAAATTAAGTATAAATAGATATGCACGTTATACGTATAATAATATAATGCACAAAAAATATACTAATATAATTTATAAAATATACATGCGTTTATAAACTAAGTACTTACACATAATTTAGGTAATATTGTAAATCATTAAATGATGTATATTAAGCCTAATAATGTGTTTAACTATAAAAAATATTTTTTATATGGTATATACGTATTAGGTACCTACATTTGATCTTACACATTTATTTTTATTTTTTTATTGCGTCGATGTTACCAAATTTATAATGATCAATTTAAGAGTTTTTTAGTTATAGGCACATCAAATGTATTTTATTTTATTATTTTTATATTAAACCATATGATGAGTACAAGAATATGAACTGATTAAATGATTTCAAAATATGTAATAAATTTACGATAATTTTGTGTAGCTATATAATATACATGCTTTTATTCAATTATGTTTGTGTCTATTTTATTAATCCCCTTCCATAGTCCAAACACAATTGCTTCTAGACAGATGATAAAAAGCTGTTATTTGCTAGATACCTACACTAAATAATATATCCAACCAAATTAAATTTTAGGACAACCGTTAATGACAAAACATTTTATTAACAAAGATTTATAAACTTATCCAAGCAACCAAAGTCATGTTTGATTATTGTTTAAAATTACAAAACTTTGTAATATTATAAATACTAAATATAACAATAATATAATACTGCACGTAGCACTCATCAGTGAATTACGTATGTGTGTAACGATGATCACAAAACAGAAGTTTCTGGAAAGTAAAATATGCCCCGACTATTAATAATAAGTAATAACCTTCGAAATGTCGACCGATCAAGCCATCTATTAAAATATTAATTACCTATATATCGTATAACGTTATTAAATGTGTTTACGGCGCTTATAGACACATAAAATGTAGAGCAAACATATGAAATCTGAATAGTTTAAATGTTCATAAAAATTAATATTAGTCTGCATATTACATGTTTGATAAACTCGTTTTTATCTGTATTATTATTATGATAAAATGTACCTCCGTATGAAACTGAGAAGCGTTTGACGGTTTGAGTAATTAAAAACAAGTGGTTTTAAATAAAAGTTGTTGTAACCATCGTTGACTATTTTCGATAGATAAATATAAATTATAATATTATTACTTATTAGATACTTGTTATAACCTATATTATTTAAGAATCCGAGTGAAGCGAAGAATGTACTGGTTATAAAATAATGTATTTCTTTTGTTCGTGTGTCATCATTACTCCATCTGCACCTCTTTGTGTAGTCAAATTACATCAATTTTCTTTTTAAAGCTCTTTGATGGTATTTTTTCGTAGAAAATTGGATCTATAGTTGGTACTTTGGGGACTGGGGAGACTTGAGTAGAAAATTCTGGTTAGTACTTAATAAAATAATCGGGAAAAACTAATATGAAATAACGAAAATAGTAAAATGCAATACCAGTTTTGACGAAATCGTGTTTGTTATAGTTCAAAAATGGATTAACTTAGGGATTGAATTTTAAAATATTTATATTGGCATTTTTTGGAACGATATAATTTTTAAAATGGCCTTGCTTTTAATTTATTTTAAATGTTTGTGTTTTCAAATATTTTATATATTGATTAAAATTTAGGTTATATTAAAAAGATCAACAACAGTCAAAAATATAATAACTACAAGATTCCATACATTTTTTTTGTAGTGATTAAAAAATATTTTAATTATGTAAACACAAATAGCACAGTATTTTAAATTAAAATTTTAATAGTTAAGGCTTGAAAAATACATCCTGTAGGTATAAATATATTCTTGCAGAAAACTAAAAATCTAATATTTACTGTTTAACATAATAGTATGTGATTTGTATTTGTCAAAAAATAATTCAACCTTGCCATATAAATAATAGAACAAATTACTTATTAACTAATGGTGAAATAAATACAATCTAGTTTCGATAACTGGAAAACCTCGATAACTAGAATTTATTTTCTTGCCACTTTCAGTGTTTTTAAGACTTTAAGTTTTATTTGAGGTACCTATTTTATTCAAAAAATGTACCAGTAGAATTTATTTTTATTGCTTTTGCGATTTGACTATACATATAAAATAAAATATCCTTAGAAATATTAATAGGCATTCATGCAGACCTTCTCCGATAGAATCGTTTTTAATATGCAATGATTTAGCTTGAATTCAAATTTACTAAATACATCACCACCATGGCCTACTTATTGACTGCACTTGGCATCTTATAAACAGCAGAGTGATTTTGCTGGTTTTGTAAAAGTTTTATATCTACACAAATTAAAAATTGGTAAGAACTATTATTCTTGGTTGATAAGATTGAAAATTGTATATAAGTTCTAAGTGAGAACTATAGCTAGTTAAAAATATTAAAACCAAATTAGCACTTCTTTTTAAAAACACAATCCAAAATCTCAAATTCAAATGTTTATAAAATTAGCAACAAAAATAATAATAATTATATATATTTTATTTATTATTTTTTAAATATTTTTCAACTGTACCAAAACCATAGTTTTCATAATGATTTCATGCAAATAAAAAAGTGTATGTGATTTTTTAAGGGCATCATTAAGTGTAAAAGTTATTATTTAGAGAATTCAAAAAAATCAGGCCCTTTTATCATTAATAATACAGAAGGTTGAAGGTTAAATTAATATTTGTCAAAAACATAATTCGTAACATGATGATATTATCAGGTGTTAAAAAAATTGCAACGAATTTAAAACGCATATAAAAAAAAATTCGTGGTACTTAAACTTTAGTGTTCATGATCATGGACCATGGTCAAGTCAATGAAGGCATAATTCACTTAGTTTACAAATCCGTCCAAGATGGACGTCGTGATAGATTGAATATTATATCGTTTGATGTATCTATTTGGTTTAAGAGATTACTGTTATTATGTTTAAAATGGATAACTTGTTGTCATTAAATACCATGAGCAATTATGTTCATGTATATGAATAAAACGTTCCACCAATTTTATCATAAGAGGACGCTACACCCGCATATGTTGTCTCCGTCTTACAAGTGCGTAACATAGCAAATTTTATGCTCAGCAGATCACGTTTAGCTCCGTTAGTTTAAAATTTAGAGTAAATTGACCTCTTACAAAAATTAAAGGTAACATTATTATCGAGGGCATGACGTAGGCTTTTTATTATATTTTAATTTTAAAGCGAGTTATGAGTATTTTAAGATATACAAACAATTTACAATTTTAAAATACACATAACTCACTTTAAAATTAAAATATAATAAAAAGCCACGTCATGCCCTCGATAATAATGTTACCTTTAATTTTTGTAAAAGGTCAATTTACTCTAAATTTTAAACTAACGGAGCTAAACGTGATCTGCTGAGCATAAAATTTGTTATGTTACGCACTTGTAAGACGGAGACAACGTATGCGGGTGTAGCGTCCTCTTAAGGAAAACAAAAATTGTCAAGTGTGTTGAAAAAAAGCAAAAAAAAGAAAGATAAATAATCACTAATTTGGTTTATAAACCAGTTGGATACGCTGGTGTATTTTTATTTCATCTGTCAGTAGTTAGTCTGCTTAATCTAAAAGGTCAGGAGTTGGATCTATGAAAATAAAATGTTATAAAGATTCAAGTTATTTATTCAAAAATATCAAATTATTATTAAAATAATATTTTCAAACATATAATTTAAAAATTGTAATACGTAGATAATATATCAATATACAATTAACGTAAATATCAAATTTATTAAGGCTGAATTATTTAAAATTTAATATTTTAGCCAACCGGAATAATCAATAGTAAACAAATTAGATGTTTTCAATTTTTCAATGAAATATTATAGATGTGATTTATTCACTTAAACAATTATTATAAGACTATAAAATACTATTACATAAATATATTGAAGTTATAAAATTGATGGATACCATCTTTTTTAAAATCTCATAATAGTATAAATTATTTGGAGATATTTTTACTTCTTCAGATATACCTACGTAACTATTACTGTTTAAAATTGGCAATTACTCATTCATTTCACTTTTCATTTTTTAAATAACATTACGCTTTTAGTTTTTAAAATTATTTTATTGTGACATTCTGTGTCTAAAACATATGCTGGCGAAACTCCAATCATATTTCATGTTTCGAAATGTTCATTAATATATAAAATTGTATTCATAAAATATTTCAAAATAAATAATTCATATTAAATACTTATGAAGTTGTGGCATGCAAGACAAGACTGTCTAGTTAAGTGAAAATGTTACTATTTAACTAGGATCTTAAAAAGTTATAAAATCGAATAATAACACTATACCTATATAATTTTTTTTTTTTATTATGATAACCTTCGGCATCGTGGTAATTGGGAGACAACTTTTTTTATGAATATAAAACTTAGGTATCTATAGCTAAATAATAACTTAGCATTAACTATAGGTATCTAACTGATTATTCATAGATTCAACATAAACATCATAAACCTCTGGTGTTTAATACTTAATATAACGAAAAATTAGCAGAGATATTTATATTCAATAATTACCGGTAGAAACGTTTACAAAGTTGAACAAAAAGTTTACGGAGTGTTATTGTGTTAAAGTCTTTGTATGAGGTTTGATGTGTTTCTAATTATTTATTATATGTAATACTGAATTGTGATATCAAAATGCGATAAAACATGGTGTTTTAGTAATATACAATTATCATTTATCACACGAAAATATTAAAGGACGTGTACATAAATATATATGTGTATGGTAATAGGTACCTAAGCATTTGATTGTAGTTTTGTAATTCAATGAGATAATGTAGAAAAACGATAGAGAACAATAATAATTTGCAATTAATGCGTAAATGAATTAATGAAATATTTAAATGTTTGTATCTAGATATAAAAATTAGTGCATACATTTTCACTCAGATTTAAATTACATAAAAATCATGGTAAGTACTTAAACTCCAGGGTTTACGTTTAAAACGTCAAATTATATTATTTCATAAATACTTAGGTACACAAAGAAGTGAGTGAAAATATTAGTTTAATAAATATTATTATATTATAAAGAATATGAATTATTAATACATGAGTTACAAATTATAATAAAAATAATGTCTCAGAAGTTATTCATCATAAATGTAAAATAGATATGTATAATGCAATGTAAAAATGCATATGGTTAATAAAAATCCATTTTCGATCAAACAAATATGATGTTTAACTAAAATCGATATATATATAGGGTACAGCAAAGTTAATAGATTAACAGGAATAAAAGTTGTATTTTAATAGGTTAGTAATGTTTTTTATTTTTACAATGTTAAATGTTTTTTGATTAACTAATTAACTTTCAGCACTTCTCTTGAGAGTAAAACCCCTATACCAGTATTGAAAATGTCCATGGTTTCTAGATTAAATACCTAATTTGAATGGAAATTAACGTTAGGAAAAAATATAGAAAAACTAATCAACAAAAGTAGGGGTGCCCAACCCGCGGCCCATTGTAGATTTTAATGCAGCCTTTACTTCAATTTAAAAACCATGAATTAATTGTGTATAATATATTAATATTACGAGAACAAATTTATTTTAAATTTTTAAGAATATAAAATTATAAAACATCAAATAAACTGTAAAGGCCGATGCACACGTCTGTGTTTTAAATGTATTGTTGCATTATAGAACATAATTTAATCATTAAATTTAAATGTATTATTATTAAAAAAAAGTATGTGTCCCACAACAACTTCTACCTATATAATGTGGCCCAGTCTTCACAAAAGGTTGAACACTCCTGAACAAAAGGTATTGTAATATTAAATATGTAATTCATACAGATTTGTTTTATGATAATAGGAGATTATAGTTTTAAGTTTAATTAACATTTTTCTACTGATTTTAGTCTTCGATTAATAAATAAATACGTTTACCAACCTATTATGACGATTTCATCATTTTAGTACAGCGTACCTATTTATATTATTATAAAATATTGTAGTTTTAGACAAAAATACAATCCATATTGTAATGTTTTCGTCATCAATAAATAATAAATTCCGATGTTTGTGTTAACTTATAACTCTAAGTGCAATAGTGAACGTTCATTATAACCCGTCATCGTTAAAATAACTGATAACTTAGGCCATAAATGTTCTTTTTGTACAGTTTATAGTCAAAGTAGTAGGCGACAGCAATGCCGAAATAGCCCTACAGCTAGTTTGTGTAAAATTACTTCACTGCGCTAAAAACTCGGTGGCGTCCTATTTTCAGGTCACGGCATTCATACGGCTAAAAGGCCCTGAGGCCAAAAACAAACTCTCCACAAAAATTATTTATAATCAATGAAAACTGTGTGGTCTAGAGGATACAAACAACTTTTACCGAAAAATCAAAAATCATAATACAAACAGATAATTTCAGGTATCAGCTATATATGTACCAACTGCTCCAGAAAACACGAATACACAAATCACATATATTATAAATTATTATTATATATCATATTATCATTACTAATGTGGTACCTTGTGATGAAATATATACATAAGTATAACATTAATATTGTTTTACGATTTTTATTATACAATATACAGTTTAATTTACACTTCGGTTTTGCCTTAGGTACCTGTAAGCATGACTACAGTTTCTTAGCTATTGCATTTATTTTATTATTAAGATACGATAATTAATATATGTTTTATTCATTTTTTTATTTTTATGTTAAAACTTATATAGAATAATAATAATAATAATAATTGTACCCCATGCAGAACGACCCTCAAGGTTAAACATTTGCTGACCGAGTGCTGAGTCAACGAAGAAAAAAGGAAAAATCACAACATATCATCAAACCTGTACGAAATAATCGGTCTCGAGTGCCAACCAGGAAAATTTACAGCATTTCTCTAGTCATTAAAAGTAGAAAACAGCATCTAATAATAAATAGATTTAAGTGACTAATATGTAAAAACTTATAAATAAAAATGTAATTGTAAAATTGTCAAAATGGCCTATGTGCCGAAACTAAAATGTTCAATAAAAAAAATAATATATTAAAATAGGTATTCAGTTTTCTGTCATATGAAACCGAATTCAATTATTATCTTTAATACACATATCAGTATTTTATATATTATATAATTTATGGTGATCATATCAACTTGCAAAGCTGTGAATTTCAACTTTGTTTTTATTTTTCAAGAAAGGATATATTGAATTTCTATATTGCCAAATAATAAAACATAGTATATTACTATTCATATATATTATGTAAATGTACAGTTTATGAATTCTTCAAACCAATAATGGGAGGATCGGTGTAGTAGATGCGATACTGTGGCTCCACACCCCACTCAGTATAGTTCAGTACTAATGTATTTTACTTTGAGCTATCATTGCAAACATTTTTATGAGTTTAGTAATAATTATAATAGCTGGTGATCATTAAGGTTATCACTTATCAAGGTGGTATATAACCACAATTCAGAAAAAAATAAGCTGTACGTTTAAGACACACAGAATATAATTATTGATTATGCCAACTAAATTAAGGACATAGTCAAGGAAAATCACTTGTCTTTAAAAACAAAAACTTACCTGTGTTCTGCTTTACATATATCATTTAAATGATTTTAGAATTCGGCCTAAGTTATATTTTTTCCTTCAATTTATTCGAGAAAATACAATTGAATTTAAATACAGTGGTACAAAGTATGAATACCTGGAACTTAATTTGATCGCCACACATACAAGGCAACGAAATGACAGGTCGGTAGCAAAATAAGCAGCACATATACAAACGAAGACGTCTAGCCTTCAAACATTGGACCTTGATATCATTACATTAAAACTCAAAATACAAAGTTGATAATATCTCATGGATTGAAACAACAAAATGAAACTTATGGGGAAATCAAAAACACAATTTAAAATTAACCTAATTAAAAAACGATTGTTAGGCTCCATATCAGTCTATAAGTCTATATTTTTAAGAATGTTATGATTTTTAAGTATATTGTTATTAGTAGGTAGGTTTTAAAATTTCAAACATTTCAAGTACCTATCTATAAATGGCTTAAAATCATTATAAATATTTTGATATATTGATATAATTTAATATAGGATAGGTATAAACAATATTATATGTAAAAAATCATAACTAAAGTAATACCTACTAAATATTTCTACCATAAATATTTTTATAATTAAAACAGAATAACAAAAATCCTTTAAGACAAAAATTGTATTAATACGTAAGAATAAAAATAACCAATGTGACTGCAATATCGTTAAATTTTGAACTTCAATCGTTAATAGAAGATGTACCTATGTGACTCAAAACTTTTTTTTAAATTCTTATTATACAAAATTCACCGGAATCTTGTATTATATTTTCAAGTGTTAAAAGTTTAAATTTAAAATTATATTAATTTTTTACTACATAAATCAATTTTATGATAATGAATTAATATTTCATTATAAAATTGAGCTTTTAAAGATTAAAAAAAAATGAGATGACTAGTATTTCCGATTATTTTAATTTGTGAAAGAATAGCTTATGAAGAATCTTGAATTAAATACCTATCTATAAATAAAACACAAAATGAGGCAAAATATTTTTAAAATTATGTGTTTATTAAATACTAATATGAATATTTGGTTGAAATTTCAAGCCTTTACAGATATTAATTTTTGAATTACAAACATTGTAAAACAGTAAATTTTATAAAAATTATACCAGTTTTGTACTAAAATCGTGAATTTAATTTTTATCTTGGTAAATGTAATGATATGAATAAATATTTATATTCCATTGACTGGCCCTCAGTTCTTCTACGTCATCCTAATATTTCTTCAGCAGTTGATACGTATTTTATGATAAAGTTTATAACTCAATAAAATTATTTATTCCTACATCCTGTATTACTACTAGTACTCTCCCTAAATGGTATAATAAAAAATTGAAATAA
The DNA here is from genome assembly GCF_037042655.1 of Diuraphis noxia. Taxonomy (NCBI): domain Eukaryota; kingdom Metazoa; phylum Arthropoda; class Insecta; order Hemiptera; family Aphididae; genus Diuraphis; species Diuraphis noxia. The sequence continues at coordinate 74,523,750 of NW_028301713.1, forward strand.
ATTATTTTTGAAAAAAAACGTCATCATAAATTATTTAAACCAAAAATTGATCGCACAAACTATATTTAATTTTCCAACTAAGATCACAATGTAAAATAGAATCTAAGTCAAACCATACAGATTATATCAACAATATTTAATCTCATCTATCTCAAAGTTCTAAAACTTTCTTCCAACGCAGATAATGCAGTAAAACATCTTCGCGAAATCATCTGTCAAGCGGCCAATACATGCTCAGCAAAACCAAACACGGAAACCAATTATAGCCCTAATCAACTTCCCCATTCAATATTAAAATTAATCAAATCAAAACATCAAACGAGGAGACTCTGGCAACTACATAGACTACCACAAGATCGAGTAAAATTAAATTACCTAACAAAAAAGGTCAAAAACTCACTCGAAGAACACAGAATTAACTGTTATCAACAATATTTATCTACTATACACCCAGCAGACTCCAACTTATGGATTGCAACCAAAAGATTAATAAAACCGAATTCCAATGAAATCCCCCCCTTGAAAGCGGGAGATGCTTATCTAAATACAGAAGCCGATAAATGCGAATTGTTTGCTCATACTCTTGAAAATTCTTTTACATTAAACAGCTCACTAGATAACTCTACAAACTATCTAGTTCAACAAAAACTAAGCGAGCACGATATTCATCCCCAAAATATGCTGCCATACTCAAGCCCCAATGAAATCTTAGATATAATCAAAAAATTACCAAAAAGAAAAACACCCGGACACGATTTAATCACTAATACTATTCTAAAAAATCTACCCAGAAAAGCAATAACATACTTATCCATCTTATTCAATTCCCTAATAAAAATCGGGTACTTTCCTGCTGAATGGAAATTGGCTACAATAATATTGTTCAAAAAACCAGGTAAAGATAACTCAAACCCCATAAATTACAGACCTATAAGCCTTCTGTCCTCAGTATCAAAAATATTTGAAAAAATTATTCACTCAAGGCTTACCAGTTATTTAAATGCAATAAATGCTATTCCGCATTTCCAATTTGGATTTAAATCTCACCACTCCACTACCCAACAACTTTTACGACTAACGGAGCATATAAATGATGGATTTGAAAAAAAACTACACACAGGTGCTGCCTTCTTAGACGTAGCCCAAGCCTTTGATCGCGTATGGCATGACGGACTCTTATATAAATTAAAAACATTAAACACTCCCACTGCAATATATTATCTAATTAAATCCTACCTCTCTGATCGCTACTTCAAAGTTCGAATCAATGATACTACTTCGGAAACAAAACAAATCAACGCAGGTGTACCACAAGGTTCAAAAATTTCACCATTACTTTTTAATCTATACGTTTCGGACTTCCCTACAACGAATAATACTGAAGTAGCACTATACGCTGATGATAGTGCTATATACTCAAGCGCTAAGGACGTTGAAACATTAACACAAAATATTCAAGCCCACTTGGATGAAATCCAAAAATGGGGAGAAAAATGGAAAATTGCATTAAACCCTCAAAAGAGTACAGCGGTACTCTTCTCCAACCGGCGCCCCAAAACTCCTGAAAATTTGAAATTGAACGGTAATAGTATTCCTTGGTCACCAAATATCAAATACCTCGGTGTAATCTTGGACAGGAAATTAACCTGGAATCCTCATATCACCTCCAAATTACAACAAGGCTACCAAAGACTAAAAGTTCTATACCCGTTGATTAACCGTCAAACTGCATTAAGCTGGAGATGCTCTCTTATGCTATATAAGCAAATACTACGACCATTACTTCTTTACGCATCCCCTGTGTGGGGAAATTGTGCAAAAACCCACATACATAAAATACAAATCTTTCAATCAAAAGTTCTGAGAACCATTTCTAATGCCCCATGGTTTGTACGCAACGATGCACTTCATCAAGACTTCCAGCTACCCACAATAGTTGAGTTCATAAAAAAATCAGCAATCAACTTCTTCGGCCACATCAACTCTGCTCACAGTGCGAAATATTACAAACTAAGTGTCCCTCCTTCTGTACGCCGACTCAAGAGTGGACGTCCCCACGACTTGTTGCTATAACGCCTATAACCAATTTATTTAATTTAATTTAATTTAATAAGAAATTATAATATTATTATAATATTACATATATGTAGTCATTTGTATCTTATATCACTAATGTATTTTTATTTTTTTTTTTTTAATTGTTATTTATTTTCTAAATGTTAAAAAAAATAATGTTATTAACAGTAAGTTAAGATGACATTCGTCAGTAAAACTTTATGAATAAAAAAAAAAAAAAAAAAAAAATAATAAAAAAAAAAAAAAACTTTCTGGAGCTACATTAAAAATTTAAAAACCAATAATAATATTCCATCTGTCATGCAACTTGATAATATTAGTAAATCGAATGGCTCTAGAATAACTGAATTGTTTAAAGATAATTAGCTCTGTTTACTCTATGGATACCCCAGATGTAAATAATTATATCTCTCAGTTAGGCTAGTTAGCTGATGTAATAAAATTACCGAATATACAGTTCTCACTATCAGAAATATTTTTAGGATTGGACAGTTTAAGTACTAATTATAATCCTGGTCTAGATAAAATTCCAGAAATTATCCTCAAATCATGTAAATATGATCTATCAATACAAATACACATCCTTTTTAACTCTTGTATTTTTAATAAGATCTACTTCATCTTTTACTGATTTTTATAAATTTTATGCTAACATTTTAAAAGTAATATATATTTATTAAAATGGTGTATTAAATATCATGCTTTGGAAAACTAATTTAAAATTCAAGAAGGGGGGCAAGTGCCCCGCCATGCCCCCTCCTTGAGACGTCCATGCATCTTGTATACAAGTTCAGACTTTTACCTTTTAAGTATCGGAATTTAATATACGCATGGTATATACTTCAATTTTAATTTTTATGGTTAAAAATACTAATCAAATATAAAATTATTGAAAAATATACAATCATAATTTTAATTTGTTATACTTCTGTAGAACAGCGCTGGTTAATAGGTACTGCAAAAGCAAACGATATAATTATAAGTATATATTTTACTGCTTGTTAATTTTATATTTTTTTAAGGTATGTTCTTTACTATAATACCTATAAATTCCAAAAATTAAAATTGCCAAGAAATGATTTAATTAAATGTAATAACTAAATCATGATCTTGTATCACAAGCAAGAAATTATTTTTTAAGTCGATAGTCTACAACTCCACTATAAATTATAAACTTAATAAAGGAAGTGAAATACTCTGCGTCTATACTCTATATAGTTTAAAATATATCATTAAAATTACCGATTTTATATATTATATTTTAGTTACACATTTCAGTTGCATAACATGAAATGTAACAACGTGGTTATGGCGTGAATTCGCATGTAAAATACACTAAAAACTGGATTGCAGTAATAATAACCTAGCTATATGATCAATAATAAATTGTGCTTTCCGTGAATGCAATTGAGTGTCGTAGGCGTGGCTTTTAATCTACTTCTCACTCAGAACATAATATGGACTAGCGCGTTAAGAGGACGTGATAATTGCATGTGTTGTCTCCGTCTTACAAATGTGTAACAAGTATTCCATATAGTTAATTTCTCTATGCAGTTTTCACCGTATAAGCATATTTAGCAAGGTAAATATATTAAGATGCAAAAAATGCATCGATTATAATTTAAGGTACTTACATTATATAGATTAGTAAATAAAATGATAGTGTGTATACCGTATATACCAATGGGTATGTCATACTTATGATTTTACGTGTCAATGTTAACTCGTACGAAAAGTAAATTAAAACATGAAATACGCTAGGATTATATTATTTAATAAAACTAAATTAAGTTTTAGTTTTTTTTTTTCTGTTGGTTGGTACAATTTTGAAAATTAAAAGCTAGGTTTTAAATTACATAAAAACGTTTCAAACGTAAAAATTAGTATTATAGCTTTAGTCGCGTGTTCAAAGGAAAGAACGAAATTTTTACATGACAACATAATTGGCATAATTATTCATTACATAGGTACTACGTACGTATGATTGCATATGTACTTACTACTACCAGCTATGTAATACGTTTGTAGACCACGTGGCGTAATAATAATATGAATAAAAGTATTATGATCCTAACATTAAAGAACTTGAATAATAATAATAATAATAATAATAATAATAGTAATAATAATAATAATTCAATCAGGACATACGAGATAATATATTAAACACGATCAATTATCATCAATATATAGAATAACTACGTAAATACGTAATGTAATACGTGCAAATATCGCAATGATAATAATTATAAATGTATAACCGTTTTAAAAAGGATTATTATAAAAATAAACCGTAGTTCACGAAACTTTTTTTAGCATCGCGTACCTACGATATATAATAGGTACATATCAACAAAATAATAATATGCGTGCACGAAACTTATACACACCGAAGAAATACCTAACAAACCAGTTTAGTCGGCGTACTATACAATTATACAACTATTACTGTATCGGACCTAATAAGCCATATACTTATGTATACATAATATTTATTTACCTAGCTATCTGTTAGCCATTGCGATACACCCGAGCGTGATCTCGTTGGCCTGTCCGACGTCTCCGACGGAGAGGGAAACGGCGAAATACCGAGTGAGTATAATTGCATAACGCATAATATGCAAACGCCTTATATTATTATAATATCTACTGCACATCTGCACTGCGCGGGTCAACCCTTCTGGGCAGTATTTGCTCTCCTCCTAAAATAAACAATAATAATAACCCGGGGACCTGTCCTAGTCCGTCCGAGCAGAATATAATACATGATATATGTATATAGTTTATACCGCGGCGCACTCTCATGGGTAAGGTAAGTTAAGCAAACCACTGGCTACCTATATATAAACGTGTGCGATTAAAACATGACAATTTGTGCAGTATTCGTGAACGAGAACGTTCGATCGTGTCTATAATATTAAATATAAATATATCTACGTGACACCACAATACCAGCCGCAAAATGAAAGCCACAGTGAGTATAACTACATCGATTTTGTTTTTTTTTTCGCGATCATTGAAATAAATAAATAAATATATATATATATATATATATATATATATATATATATTATTTGGCAGTATAAAGACTGACTACAAATGCTTTTAGCCTACTTTAACTAATTATTAAAAAAATAAAAAATAGTGTTATTATACAAAGTATGTATAAGAAAACGTATCGTTATAATTGAATTTGTTCTAATCATAAGACAGCCGGTTTTCACCCGTGCTCTTAAGCTTCGATTAGTTGAGCGATTTCTTGATGTCTGTTCAATTTTGTTATTTACATTATGAACAAATTTCATACTTCACTACAGTAAAAAATGCTTTTCGAAGAAAAATAATAATTGAGGATATCATGGCAATACAAACGTGTGTGTATACGACCATCAGAGACAATACATACTACGAATGTATCGCCCACATCATCCTACGATGCAAATTTAAACAGAATATTGTGAATTACTATAAACTATATTAATCATAAATTATCATTTATTTAGAATATAATGTATTAGCCAATTTGCAGTTTATATAAATTATTTTAATGTATTCTCGGTATTTCAAATTTTAAGTTAGGTAAAATATCTTTTCTTTTACAATATTTTAATTTAAAAAAATACATACATGTAACCTATATTATAATCTATCATACCATATAACTCATAATAACTTATAAAAAATAAATTCTCATCGATTAATGTGCTTTTAATTTAATTATTTAAGGTTGCAATTCTTTTGACTATTCTCTCGGTGGCTGCTGCTACTCCACTGTTCTTTGGTCATCCCAAACAGTAAGTAAAATGACATTATATTTCTTTCAATTATAAATTATTTTTAAAATACAAAAAATATCTATGGATTGCGTTATGTTTAATATGCACATGATAACAAAAACTATGATACATGGACGTTTAATGTCTATCAACTTGAAAATTTATCATACAATAAACTATACAATAAAAAAGTAATAAAAAAATTTAGATGCAATATGTATATTATGACAATAATATTTGTTTATAAAACTTAATGAATACTAATATTGCACCTGAGATTTCTGGTTTCTTATTACTATTAATATAGTAAATTAAATTAATTACTTAAGTTTTTTTTTTTTAATTCTATAGAAAAAAGCCATTTTAATACCAAACAAATTTCTTTAAATTTCGATTATTTTCCCATGAATTTAAAAATATATACACAGAGTTGTACCTAAAAATAGTGAATTACCATATTTGTGGAGATTCCATAAGAATATAACTACGTGCTCTTTGTACATACTACATACCAATATTTTTTTTATCATAAAATCGTGATGATTTTGTTTACAATAAACATATAATATTTTTATGGGCAAAAAAGCGAACGTAATATCATTGGTTGTGGTTTATCCTATTTTATAAATTCCCATGAAAATTCAAAGTGATATATAATTATGTAGGTGCACATAATCAATTTTTTATTTAAAATTCTGAGCGGAGCGAGGAATGTATTTATTTTACCACGATGAGTGTTTTTTCTTTTTTTTGTGTCTGTCCTCACATTTTGGGGCAGTAAAAGTGCTTCGATTTTTGACTTCAGTACCTTGTTCGATCAGAAAGTGAATCTAGTTGGTACTTTGGGGAGCCAAAAGTAAAAAATGCTTAATACTTTTCTAAATAATCGAGAAAAACAAACTAAAAATTAAGGGAAAAACGGGACATTTTACGCACAATCAGTTTTTGACAAAATCGATTTTGGTTTTTGATGTAACTTTAAAACAAATGACCATAGATACATGCAATTTTCACCGAATTTTTACATAAATATATTCTATCCACTATGCAATTTTAAAAACATTTCGACTTAAGTTGAACTATTCATAAGTATTTGCAATTTTTGATCATCACAATTTTTTTTTATAAGCTTTCGAAGTTTGAATTTTGACAAAATACGTAAAAATCACAAAAATTCACAAATTACTTTAAGCTAGAAATTCATAAAAAATGTTCTTTTTAAATCTTAGATTTGAAAGTTTAATACAACATTGCTTACAAGTTTTTCAATCTTTATCAAAAAAAAAAAAATACTTGAAATTTTCACCGAATGTTTATATAGGCACTTTATATATTTTATAAAATTTTCAAAATATTTTTATTTGTTTTGAGCTGTTTACTGACATTTTAATTTTTCAACTTTTTTAGTTTTTTTTTCTATGAATATCGATAAAAATGTATTTGTTGTGTAGAAAAGCTTAAAAATTTAATACAAGACTTTTAACACATTTTAACAATAGAAGTTGGTAAATATTAAAAATACACAGGTATGATTTTTTTTTTATAAGAATTTAAAGTTGCAATTTTGACTAAATACGTATAAATTACGGCAATGTTCAAATTATCTTAGATAGAAATTCATAAAAGTTTTTTTTTTAAATCTTAGATTTGAAAATTTAATACAAGTCTCCTAACATAATTTTATAATAGCAGTTGAGAAATAAAAGAAATATATAGTCACAATTCTTTTTTATAAGCATTCAAAGTTTGAATTTTGACAACATACGTAAAAGTCAAGAAAATTTGCAAATTATTTTATGCTCATAAGAAATTTTCTTTTTAATTCTTAGATTAAAAAAATTTTAATAATCTATAATAAATCCTAGACAGACAAAGCGTCTCTACTCAGAATTGTTTTTCGTATACAATGATATGATATTATTGCCCATTGGATTCCTAACCTACTGTACAACAGAGCGACATTCACGACTTACCCGCTTTTTTTAAAGCTTATTTTAAATTCGGCTATTAATTCTGATCAGCTAGAAATAATATTTTAAAGCATAATATTATACTGTCATGAAATTTAATTTCTGGAAGACTTATAAACATCCATATTAATAAATTATTTAAGCATTATATACATTTATCAGGCGTTAACCATTGTTTACGATTTTTAGCGAACACCACATTATCCATGTACCATACCACGTACACAAGGTTCCAGTTTACATCAAAGAACCCGTATACATTCATAAGCCTGTCTACATATACAAGACCGTCGATCATTACGATCATCACTACCACCACGATGACCACAGTTATGGCCACGATGATCATTATGGCAGCCATTATTGATAAGACTAATAATAATTAATTTTAAAAGTTTTAGATTTTTAATATTCAAGACCAATTTAATTTTGTAATATTATTATAATAGGTCATGAACCGTAAACTTAAAGCTACTTTTTTACCATGTAAAATAATGCCTGTTTTTATTATTTCTTTCAATTTACCTCATTGTTTTGTTTAATTTAATCAATGTAGTTTTTAAATTGTTATTTTTTTTCTGCTCCTCGTAAATTGTTTTAGTTTGATTCTAAGATATTGCGCGTGTTTTATTAAAATTTAGTATATTTAAAAAAATGTTGAACTGCCTTCTAAACGATTGCCTTTTACATTATATGTATGAACTTTATGAAATACTATATTATTATTTTACAAACTATATCTACATTTGTTGAATATTATTGTTTAAACACCGAATGCTTGAACCACTTCATTTCAGATCACTATAATTTCATGGCTGGATATTTTTTGATAGATAAATAATTATATATTTGAAAACATTGATAAGTAAGTATCATATTAAAAACAGGGTACTTCATCCGCTCTATGGTCGATTTCGATTGTATATCGTTATTATTTCAGTCTGTAACAGATATTTTTAAATAATGTTGATGCTCGCTACTGCAGCTGCTCATTTTTTGCTATTCTTTTGTATATAATCTTTGCCAATTGCCATTGAGGACTTGAAGTGACATATTAAATCAGTGGATTCTTAATGTCATTCGGTGTTTATTTTATACCCTAATCGGCCTAATCAATCTGTATAATAGTAGTCCACAATTAGAATTAACTCAATTAAACTGTTGATCCATATCTAAAACTTAAATTAGACCAAGAACTCCTTTTTCGTATCTATTTATTATACTGATTTTTGTACATGTAAAAGTTTATATTGGTAATTTAAGTATCACAGCTCAGTTTGGTTCCCAATGTCGGGGTTTGCGCACGTTAATTCATTAGCATACTCCTCGACGCTCTCTCTCTTATCTAATCGTTATCCTCCTTTAAGGCTTCGTTCATAATTCTCAATGATCAAGTATTATGTCACCTCAACCTATCGTGGTTTCTTCCAAAAATACGAACAACTCAAACAAGAGATATCTTTCTAAATCTTCTCTCTTGCTAAATGTAGAAGACAAGAAAACAAAGTTATTCATCAGTCCAAATCACTTTTATGTTCTCGCTAACCGTAATGACGACGACGAGAATCCATCAGGTTTCAACGTCCAAATCCTCAACAGCGACGACAAATCAAACAAATCACCACCTGTTTACATAAAAAATGCGGGAAATATCTCTACCTTCATCTCCAGCCATGTGACTAAACTCAACTCTACAGATTTTATCTGAAAATCCACGTCCTCCTATTTTATCATCCACACGAATTTCGTAGTGCAATACTATTTGTGGTCAACACATTTAGAGGAGAATGATTTCAGTTATATCACTCTTATTAGCCTGTCGTTTATCGCTCGCTACGAAGTAATACTTAGGTAGTTAGATTAGATATATAATTACTAAGTATAATATAACAATATCATATTGAAAAATTGTACGAAACAAAATTATGAATATTTGTGGAAATATTATTCGTAATTATAATATAATATAATCAATAGTTGTTACAATAATGTAACACATAGTCTTATTTAATAAATTACAATATTATATTATTGTTTTTATATTGAACTTTTTACATTCACATTAAAAATAGCATATATATTTACTATTTACATATTATCTTCATCAGTCTTCAGTTGAATCTATTGAAGGATGTACATTAACAACAACTTTAAACATATATTTTATGTATTACCTATATATTTTAATACGAACACAACATGCTGTATCAAAGAAAACACCATCACCAAATAAACATATTCCTCCACACCAACATTTGGAAAACACAATCGTACAACAACAAAAAAACTACCTATGTGACAAGTGATACCTACGCCAACGTATATAGAAACATAATAATAATATGTAGTTGGTGTGGTTTTCAAGACGCTAACGTCACGCGTCGGTGCAATACAGCAACCACAACCCATGCTTGAGACGGTGCATTTGGCAAAAATAAATACTGGTATGATGTGCTTAGAATCATCATTATAGTTCGATCATCTCAGTCCGTTTACCACGCTTCTGCCAATCCATTCTCAATCGTGTCTCTCAAAACGATATTGCATTAATAGTGCCGGGGATGGCAAGCTTGTGGCACACGTCTTATAAAAAAAAAACTAATATTAATATTTATTAACAATAAAATACGATAAAATTAGAAAATGTATTTATAGACATTTCGGCTTTTGATATCATCGTATTCATCTATGTGTCTCGTGGACGTTATTCATGCTTGCCACTCCTGAAATAGTGTATTAGTGTCACCTAGCACCCCAACTCACATTCCAACGTCTAAAAGATTAATTAACATAATTGGGAACCAATTATATACAGATTAATGGCGTATACAATATACACCGATTGACAGAGAGAATACGATGATTTAATATTTGAGTGCGTAAACTCAACGGCGAAAACTACATAAACGAAAGAGTAACCAAAATGAGCTGCTACAAATAGGGGTCATTAAAATTATTTATAAACTTCTGCTGCAATAATATCGAAGTAAGTACACTTGAAATTGACTATAGAGCAGAGCGAGCCACTTAGATTTTTTTTACATGATATTTGTATATTATTTTCAAATATATTATATGTATATAGGTATGGTATACCATATACATGAAACATCCAGATATGAGATGATAGTGACCTGAAACGAGTGCCTCTTGGTTCTTGTAGTATTCGGTGTTGATACAATAATATTAAACAAAATGTATAATTTGTGAAATAATAGAATAGTATGTTATTAAATTTGTACTTAATGGCTAATATGAGTGGAATCATTTAGTAATTTAGGGACAAGACATAAACACATAAAATTACTATATTTTAAAATATTTTGATTTTAATAAAACATAATATACAATAATCAAATAAAAACAATTAATGGTTTTCACGAAGAGGAGAAAAAACAACAATTGAAAATTTTCGCTGAACAAACTTTACAAAACAACAAGGAAGTTTGAAAAAAATTATACCAATAGGTATTATTTTACACGGTAAAAAGGAGCTTTAATAGCTAACGGTTCATGACTTATCATAATAATATTACAAAAATAAATTGGTCTTGAATTTACAAACATCTGTAACTTTTTAAAGTCATCATTATCAGTCTTATCAATAATGGCTGTCATAATGATCATCATGACTATAGTGGTCATCAAGGCTATAGTGGTCATCGTGGCTGTAATGGTCATCATGGTGGTCATCGTGATGATGATCGACGGTCTTGTATATGTAGACTGGCTTCTCAATGTATACGGGTTCTTTGATGTAAACTGGAACCTTGTGTACATGGTATGGCACATGGATAACGTGGTGTTCGCTAAAAATCGTAAATTATGGTTAACGCTTGATAAAATAAATGTTTATAAAACGCTTAATAATTTATTATTGAACTAGGCGTTAAAGTTTAAAGGGATTTAAATTTCAGTACAGACTACTATTATATTTAATAATATGGCTCCGAGGCATTCAAGAATAATAATCAAATTTAAAACAAGCATTATACCTGCTCTGTTCCAAATAAAATTACTTGCGTTCGTGCACGCGGTGGGTAGGCGACGGGCGTGGCTGACAACCCGCACATCAGTTAAGTTGTGGTTATTAGGAGACAAATCTACTAGACTATAAACCCAACGCAATTTGGTCGTTTGTGCACAAATCATCATATTTGAAACAAACTATAAGTACACACAGGGTCCCCACAAGGGGGAATCAGATGGACCCATGGTACTGAGGCCCGGCGTTCATGCAAATAATTACTTCAATATATATTAGAAAAATGTTTCAAAATTAATTAAATATTATAAGAAGGGCACGGATTCAGTTCTGTACCAGGGCCAAAAATTTGATGTGGGAGGCCTGAGTACACGCTATATAAAATACGTAGATATTGGTTGCACCAGGCACCTATATAATTTATTACTATACATTTTCATGTGGATTTATAAGATTTATGATTAATAATTGATGATATAACATGTGATTTTTTCCAAATAAAATATAAAACGTTTATTATTTACAAAATCATCGTGATTTTATGGTAAAAGAAAATTTTGGGAATTATAAGAGCACGTCATTATGTTCTCATGAGTTATGAAATCTCTAAAATTTTGCAACTCAATATAATATGTACGATTCCATTTATATTATTTATTAAGATTTTAGCTATTTTCCATAGACACTAAAATAAATCTTAAACAACTACTATAGTTTAACTTAACTTTATAAATAGACATCTACCTAGTTATAACAAAATAAATCAGAAATTTCAGATGCAATATTTGTATTCATAACTACGATTAGAGTTGTTGGTTCAAAGCTTAAATGTTACAAGAACGAAGAAAGGACATAAAAATATATATTTCAGAAAATCCATGTGTATAGTGTATATAATTTACAGAACAAATAATTTATTCTTCTTATATAAAATAATACCTAAAACTATACTTCAATACGAGATTAATTTAAAAAATAAAAAAGATAAATATCATACAATTTAATATTTATCATATTTATGAGTGATGTATACCTACTACACATGTCTATGTAGGTAGGTTAGGTGCCTATACTATGATCATACAAATCTTATTAAAGTAGAATTCATACATATAAATTGGCTATTTAAAAATACATAATGCGTTAAAAATTCGTTTACTCGTTTTTTTATTATATATTTAAATGTATGATAAAAACTTTTAAGTTAAAAGTTACAAACATTAAACGTTCATGTACCATTATTCTTGTAAATATTTGCATATTACACACAGCGAAATCCATAAATATTGCTTGTATTTTAAAAATAATGTATAATCAAAAGAAATATGATGTGTATTTTACTTACTTTTTGGAGTGACCAAAGAACAGTGGAGAAGCAGCAGCCACCGAGAGAATAGTTAAAAGAATAGCAACCTTAAACAATTATAATAAAAGCACGTTTAACTATAAGGGAAATAATTTTAGTTTATTCTTTTTTAAGTTATTTTTAACTATATATTATGATACACAATAATTTAAGTTACATAAATATATATAATATCATATATGCGGTTTTACTTAAAATAAAAATATTGTACGCGTAAAGATATTTTACCTACTTACCTACCAAACTACCAAATCATCAAAATTTAAAATCTAATACATTAAGATAATTATTTAGACTGTAAATTGGCTAACTTTATTTTGCCAATAAATGATAATTCATGATTAATTTTAATCAATATAGTTTATAGCAATTCATAATATTCTGCTTAAATTTTGCATTGTAGGATGCACGGAGCGTGACAAGTGTGGTGCTTTTGTCTCTGATGATGGTCATATACACACGTCACATACGTTTGTATTGCTACCATATCCTCAATTATTTCTCTTCAAAGAACATTTATGACTTTATAATCTATAGTAGAGTGCGAAATTTGTTCATAATAGAATTAACAAAGTCGAATAGACGTCAAGAAAGCGCTGAACCATAATCGAAGCTGAAGAATATCGGTGAAAACCGGCTGTCTTGATCAAACCAAATCCAATGACAAAAATAGGTACAGTTTTCATTACATTAACATTTACAATGTTTAATAATACCATATTATGTTTTAAATATTAAATTAAAGTAGACTAATAGCATTTGTAGTTAGTCTTTATACTGCCAAATAAAAAAAAAAAAACGAAAATAATATTTATTTCAATGATCACGAAAAAAACAAAATCGATGCAGATAATATATACTCACTGTGGCTTTCATTTTGTGGCTGGTTGTGGTGTCACGTAGATATATTTATATTTAATATTATAGACGCGATTGAACGCTCTCGTTCAAAATTACTGCACAAGTTGTCATATTTTAATCGCACGCATTTTTATATAGGTAGTCAGTGGTACATCTAACTTACCCTACCCTTATTATATTATGTATCCTGCTCGAACGGACTAGGACAGGTCTGGATTACTATTATTGTTTATTTTATGAGGAACGCACATATTGCCCTAAAGGGTTGACCTGTGCAGTGTGGAAATGCAGTAGATAATATAATAATATAACGCTCGCATTCTTGTTATGCAACTACTCGCTAAGTACTTCGGTGTTTCCCTTTCTGTCGGAGAACGCGGACATGGGTATACCGTAATGGTCAATAGATAGGTATATATAATATTATGTTTTATGGATACTTAGGTATATTATTACTTATTACGTCCGATACAGTTGTATAATAGTTGTACGCCGGCGAAACTGGTTTGTTTTTTGCTGAAATGTAAAGTTAATACACACATATCATTATATGTTGGTGTGTATGTCGTAGGCAGAGTCGTGCCAATAGTGCCTATAGGGGTTGTGATGGAGTATACTAACCAGGCGTCATGATCTGCACTAGGTGGGGTACCAAAACACATAAAAATAGGTAATTTTAAATTAAACATTTAAATTTGTATCTTTAAAATTAATAATAATATTACTATTCATCAAATTATCCGATTAAACAGTAAAGTACGATGATTATGACGAATAAGATGTGCACCTCTCATCGTAGTTAAGTATGCCATATTGTCATAGGATATTTAGCTAAAAAAGTTTGTGAACTATTGTGTTATTAAACTTTTTCATAATTTTTAGAACGTTTATAAATTTATAATTACTCATGCGTATTACATTACGTTATTCTCTATTGATGATAATTGGGTGTGTTTTATAACATCTTGCATTTCCTGTTTGTATTATTATTATTAGTAGTAGTAGTAGTAGTAGTAGTATTACTAATATTACTATTCACGGTTGCAATGATTCTATAATAATTATATTATATTATATATTATACATGTGATTACATACGGACATACGTCACGTGACCTAAAAACGTATTGCAATTATTGTATGTATAATATATTATAGTTGTATGCATGTATCTGTAAAGTTTTTACTCTTTTAGCTTTATAATCGAGTGCATCGATGATATGTTCAGATCTGGCATCAGCACGTTAAAAGACTTGTTAAAAACTATTGAACTAGAATTTAAAACATCATTATTTAATAATTGTACTAGACACAATATTGCGAGAAAATTATTTTTAAAAAAAAAACGAAAACTTGCTCTACTTATAGTACCTATGTGGGCCTTACCCAGTGGGTTGAACAAAATTTTTCAAAATCTCATCACATAGGTACTTATCATACATAATAAATTGTTGATATTACATAATTTTAGTTATTTATTAGAATATTACTATATAGCCACATATTATATAATTATATACATTTATAATAAATAAATACAAAATATGTTGTATTTATACTATGCCAAATTACCAAGTTAGTAGTTAGCTGCAAGCTGCTTAACCTTAACGTTTTTAACAAATACTATGGATAAGAATACAGGACAGGCGGACAGCTTGATTAAAAACCACGACGCATTTTATCCTACAGAAAACGTAGGACCAGGGGCGTAACTAGCAGTAAATGTTTGGGGTAGCGAATACTTTTATATGCTTCATCTTCTCCAATAAGCATAATGGGTGAGTACCACTTATACGCATAACTTATTCCTCCTAAATTATTTTAAAATAATCATTATACTTATACAGTTTTATAACACGAAAATTCACAAATAACGTATTTTTTCCTGACAACTATTTAAAGATAAATAAATAGTAAATACACACTGACACTGATTTTTTTTATTAAATTATATAAATAATTTTGGGGTAGCAAAATGATACTCTTGCTAACTCATAAAAATGTTTGGGGTTACGACCACTACCCCTCGCTACCCCATAGTTACGCCACTGCGTAGGACTGCCTACTTAAAACATTTTACGGCCTTGAATCTAGGGTTGCCAACCGGACGGTATTTTCCCGGCCCGGCCGGTAATTCACATCCGTAGACTTAAAAAGCCGGTTGCCAGTATTAACCAATAAAAAGCCGGTATTTTCAAAATAATAATTTTAAAATTATCTGAACGAGAGTTTCGATATATATATATATATTAATATTATATCGTTTTTGTAAAATTGGTTATCATATTGCTGTCAAATCATACCTATATAATCTTAATGGCATTAGATGCCTATCGTCAACTTTGACACTTTTATAAGTAGTAGGTATATATAACGCCGTGAAAAATACCGCTCAATATACATTTAAAAGTTTATAATTTACTTTACTTTATTTAATTATTTAATTATTTTATCATAATGTAATATTAATATTATTAAATTTATTATTTTAAAACTATGTAATATATCATTCAATTTATTATTTATACTAATATCAAATCAATTTATCAATTATACTTATATCAAATCAATTTATCAATTATACTTATATCAAATCAATTTATCAATTATACTTATATCAAATAAAAATTTACTGAAATTATGACCTTTTTTTTTTTTTACTTACAC
This sequence comes from Diuraphis noxia, assembly GCF_037042655.1. Classification (NCBI taxonomy): domain Eukaryota; kingdom Metazoa; phylum Arthropoda; class Insecta; order Hemiptera; family Aphididae; genus Diuraphis; species Diuraphis noxia. The sequence continues at coordinate 74,540,451 of NW_028301713.1, forward strand.
TTGGGCCGGTATTTTCCAAATTGAAAGTTGGCAACCCTACTTGAATCTAATATTAAGTCAAGTGCCTAATAATTTCTAATTGAAAAATTTATAAGAAATAGATTACCAACCCTTACCGAGGTTGTTGCATTGTCAAAGCGCAATCGAAAATAGATAATATGTCGATATGTGTATTATTTGGTAATAATATTATGTGTGAGGTCCACTACACCCGAGGATTTCTCAAATAAGCAACCACCCCGATAAAGGAGGAGACCCCAATACTAATATTTCGCAAGTATTTTGACATTGACTTGACTGTCACGTATTGATATACGAGGTGTTTAACGAAGTTCTGACTTATAGCCATATATGCACATGGTATATACATATACGAGGATTATGTCAAGACTTCGTGAAAAACCTTGTGTAGTAGTTGTATATAATATAGTACTTGTTCTTAATATATTAATAATTTACCTACTCATAGCTCGCTTAAAAATTAAAATATCGTAAAAAACAGAACGAGAGAACACAGATGATGTTCTTACCTAAAAGTTTTAAAATAGATAAATTCATTCTAATATCAATACTGAGTACTGACAACTGACAAGTGACAGCAGCCTATTGATAAAAGCGAACGGAAATCTGGTAAGCCGTAGATGCGTCGTGTCTAAGACGAAGACAACACGTGTGGGTGCGACGTTAAATTTTCATAAGTTACGAGTTACAACCATTAATCATTATGTTATACCTATTTATATTACAATTTATTGTCGGGTTTTTAAAAAATAAAAATAAATAACTGACCGCGATAATCCGTTATTAATTTATTATTAGCAATAATATTATTGCAAATGTTGCGATGGTCGTGGTGCTTGTGCTTTAATCTTGATCTAAGGCAAGATATTATAATTCTTTATAGATCTTGGATCCTCCAAGGAACTATCTAACAACCTTTTTTTAAATTATCCATGATCGTGGGCTGATTTGTTTTTTTATATCAATGATAAGCTGATAAGAGAAAATTTAAATTTAAACGCCGAATGAAGTGAATGAACATTTTTTTTATTTTAATTTAAAATAATTACATGTCTATTTGGTTACAAGTTACTAGTTAGTAGTTTTTAAATTAATACACTAATAGTCTAAATAGGTACGTCAAAAGAGGCTAAATATCTGTCCAGAAATAGTGAAATTGTAATAGATAAGTATGTACCTACATATCAATATTGCATTATAATTACATCTTAAATTTCCTCGGTAAACCTTTTCTTTTAGGATTTCATTTTTTAATGATAATGCGTGGAGCTTTGAGGAATAAACGTTCTTTGTCTGATAAAATTGGTTCTAACAAACTTGAAAATAATGTGCAAGTTATCAAAAAGAGAAAACATTTGACAATAAAATCTGATACTAATGAAATAACTTCAAATTCTGATTGGAAGCCACCAAATTGGGAAAAGACGTTGGATGACATAAGAAAAATGCGTAAAGATATTGTTGCACCTGTAGACAATATGGGATGTGATCAAGCTGCTGACCTAAATGAATCACCAGAAGTATGAACACATAATGTATACGAGATAAAATTTTCTGCCTATCTAATTGCATTGAAACAATTAATAAAAGCCAAAAGACAATTGCAATATTATATCTCTTTTTTATATTCCTACAATGTTATAGGTGATTAGATATCATGTATTAATTTCATTAATGTTATCAAGTCAAACAAAAGATGAAGTTAATTTTGCAGCTATGCAACGTTTGAAACAGCATGGCTTGACTGTTGACAATATTTTGGAAATTACTGATGATCATTTGGGAAAACTTATATATCCTGTTGGATTTTGGAAGGTAATATTTTGAATGTTTATCTCTACATAAGTTAAAATTTGTTAATTTCTGTGTTTGACATAGATATAAATTATGTTGAATGTTAATTTTTAATTACTATTAGAGGAAAGTTCAGTACATCAAACGCACAACTCGTATATTAAAGGACACATATAATGGTGATATACCAAACACCATTAAAGACCTATGTCAGTTGCCTGGTGTTGGACCTAAAATGGCTCATCTCTGTATGAGTTGCGCCTGGAATGAAGTTACTGGAATTGGTTTAGTACAATTTAAATATTATATTTATTATCAAGTTGCATTTAACGTAACACATTTTTTTAAATTGTACAGGAGTGGACACTCATGTGCATAGAATAAGTAATCGTTTGGGATGGGTAAAGAAACCTACCAAGTCACCAGAAGACACGCGTATTGCATTAGAGTCTTGGTTACCTAAAGACCTTTGGCGCGAAGTTAACCACATATTGGTCGGATTTGGACAGACTATATGCCGACCCATAGGTCCTCATTGTGATTCTTGTTTAAACAAAAAAACTTGTCCTTCTGCTATGTTAAACAGCACATCAGGAAAAAAAAAATAAACATTTTTTTATTGCTATTATTTATTGATACACTATTTTATCAGTATGATTAAAATCTCATTAATGTTATCCAATATTTATTTTTATTGATTATCACGTGTTCATAATTTTGTATAAAACTGCATTTATTAAGATTTTTTTTTATATACCTACTTTTCTACTATGAAATTAATTTATCAGTTTCTAAATGGTATATATTTATGTTTTGATCAATAATAATTATGTTAAAGTGAGATTTTTAAAAATATATTTGTTTTTCTATTATTTATTTTTGTGTTGCAATTTAATATTTTTATTATAATATGGCCTCTGATATCCTATGCTTGTCCCGTATGGACAACTACGTCACCCACTAAAATAAAAAAGATACAAATTTTTTGAGGTTTTACCTCAAAACTCCATGGTTAATGAGAAACAGTCAAACTCACAATGATACGGATATACCCTTCATTAATAAATGGATAAAGACACATTTCCAAAACTTTCAGAACAATTTAAAAAATTTGATTGGTGACCGTCACTACAACCTAGGAAATAAAACACTAAACAGACGTCTACGACCTCAACTCCCTTAGGACATTCTCCTAATGGGTAGCAAAGAGTCATCATCAGAAGACTCATAGAAGAATACACTTGTACTCTTACTATATATAACTATAATTTACTCAATTGTACCTATCAATGTAAAAAATGCATGTATCTAATATAATTGAATCCATTGTTAAAAAATAATTACTTGTAATAGTACTATATGTGTGCTGAAACATTTTATGATTATAATAAATAAATTTAAAAAAAACATTTCTATTAAAACATGCTTATTTATGAAAATTATAATAACCAAAAATAATAAATACTCAAAATACAAATTATGACTTAATAGATAAAAAAAAGCTAAAACATTTACAAAATTCATTTGTATTCATAACAGGATTTTTTAATTAAAAATATATAAATGAAATTAATTTACAAGCATTTAAAAAAGTAATTTATAGCCTATACAATATGCACTTGTTTGAATAATTCGTTAAACATTTTAATACATCACAAACTGTACTAAGCCAACAAAACTGTTTAACTGTAGTTACTTATATTAATAGCATTGGTTTTACAACAAAAAACACATTTATGATCAATGGGAGATATAATGTATTAACTATAAAATGTTTTAAAATAATTAATTATATAAAAATCACGCCTTATTCAAAATAATGTCCCATGTATCCCAACTAAAGAAAAATGTAAAGTTTACTTTTATTTATAGTAGATTATATAGTAGGAAAAATATGAACTATTTATTATTTATTTATTATGAAAATATAACTATCAAAAATAATAAATTTTGGCGGGAAGTTACTGACCAATCAAAAGAGGCTCAATTATCGTACGCCATAGCGATAGCACAGGACAATAAATTATATATTAATAAAGTTTGCCAAAATTTGAAAAATAGGTTTTTATCATGATCTTCTAAAGCATTGGAACTACGAATTAGTAATTAGTATATTAGTTATATTAGTATACTTTAATTCATGCGTGGCCATAGATAATAAAGATATGAATAGACTTCGCCTATATTAAATATATTTGAGGCCGCGTTCCCGGTGGAGAGGCAATTGAGGCCCTTTTATCAATGTCTTTATATTGATAGTCGATATAGGTATACTTATTTGGCCTCAATTGTATCCTTAGATCTTATATAAAATTGTACTCCCTTAATTCCCACTGATACTTGTCCTATCCATATATTTATTATCTATTTATCTAATATCTATGTGCGTGGCACAGAACAATAATAATAAATTATTTCGGTGGTGATAACACAAATAGAGATAATTTAATATTTATTATCGATTTATCATAAGTGTGGGTGATAAGTATGAATAGTGTTGTTGTTTTGCTCAGCAACTACTATCTAATATCTATTGAAAATATTTTGAGTTTGTGTACCCGGCTTTAAGTTAAACTTTCTAGTATGAGGAAAGTATTTTGAATTTCTATTTTACTGTGTTAATTTTTAAACATAATAAATTTATAACTTATCTTTACTTACAAAATTATTTGTCATTCAGGTACATTAACCCACGGACTAAGATTATTTATGCAATACAAATAATTAATCTTAGTTTGTGCATCAAACCAAACAAATTTTTATCACATTAAGTATTCCATTTAATTAGTTATACAATCAGTTCAAGTTTTTATAAATAGTACTCAATATAACTTGACAATGAAGACGTAGGAAACAATATGATGGCTTTAGTGGAGTAAGCCACCCAAACACTTAACATATACATATGACTTCTTAAACATGATATATTTGATAGGAAAAAATGGTCATAAATAATGTTTTCATCAAAATAATTTATAATTAGCTAAAAATGAGTATGAAGATTAGTATGAGTAATTTGTTTTAAAAATACCTTTTAAAATTATTTGCCTGACATTGAATATTTGAGATACAAATGGATATAACTATTTATATATGTAATAGTATACTGTGTATACTAATATAATATATCATAAGATAATTTAAAATATTAAAATTATTTACGGTTTTTATGAATGTAAAAATTAGTAATACCTAGTGTTACCAATCAATTAAATATTTTTGTTTAATAGGTTAACTAATTGTGGTGATCAATATTGACCATGCATAAATGTGATACATGTAACAAAGATTTTACCCTCAGAAAAAATTTAAAAAGACATGTGAAAAATATTCATAACACAGCTTTAGCTGATATTTCAAAAAGCAGTATCACCACTAAGGAAGCCAAACATAAATGTCCAAAGTGTCAGTTACCATTTGTTGAAAGAAGTTCACTTAGACGACACGAAAGGTTAAAACACAAAATGAACATCACAGCTTCCTTAAGGATCAAAAAGTGAGTATACTAAAGGTATACTTTGATTTTTGTATTATTTGATGTCAGTCATCAATGTAATATGTTGCTTAAATTATTCTTTCTGAAAGTGAATTATCTGATCATTGCTATTTACATTTTAAGCATTTATAAATTTGTCCACAATAATTAGAGCTAGGGACTTAGGAGCTTAAATGTTTTCTGTTATTCATTCAAATCGTAGCTTATTTATTTAGAAATCTGTTTCATAATACCAGAAGTTTACAGTAATTTTTTTTTTGCATAATTAGCATATTTTACTCTTTTTCATGTTTTTGTGTATGATGTGTTATATTCTCATTTTATATACATTTATTTTTAAATTAAAATTTAATTTTTCTTTAAATTGGTAAATTGGTAAAAAAAAAAAAAGTATAACCTAAATACCTAATAAGATATTCTATATAATTAGTATGAGTTACATTTTCCATGCCTGCAGATCCATTTTTACTTAAAATTGTGATAAGTATGTATGCTTTTATCAATTTAATTCCACTATAATACACATTTATATGAGTAATATTTAATTATTATTAAAAATAAATTAATGGAATTTTCAATTCATATTTATTTTTTAGACAGCCAAAAAAGACCGAAAATCTAAATATCAATTTACCTACTTAGATTTAAGAGGATGTCAGCGCACTATTTGTTTTCTGTTTCTGGCTCACTCATAACATAGACAAAACGCATATACGCAGAATCATTTTTTCTATGTCTTGAAGTAATTTTAGAGTAAAACCTCCCATTACAAAAAAGATAGAAAATAATATTTTTGAGGGAATGACATAAATTTGTCTAAATATTGTCTCTAAATAATTTAACCATTATTTAAATGTACAGTATTTTTTTGTTTATTTTGAAAGTCGAATACAAAGTCAAATATCAATAAAATATAAAATCGATATGTCATTCCCTCATAAATAATATTCATTATATTTTTCGTAATGGAAGGTTTTACTCTAAAATTACTTAAAGACATAGAAAAATGATTCTTCGTAAATGCGTTTTGTCTATGTTACGTGTGGGTCAGAGAGAGAAAACAAATAGTGCGCTGACATCCTCTTAGTACATTTATTTAATTTTTATTCAGTGTACATTTATTCATATTTTTTACAACATAATATTAAGTGATTCTGCATATTTTAAAGGTAGGACATGAAGTCCCTAGCCTGAAATAATAATCCACTTTTTAAGGTTATACAGATATAAATAAAATATAATAATTTATAATTTATTTTTATTTTTAGATCTATTAAATGCATGACATTTGAGCCCAGCAATTTAGAAGATTATCCATTGCTAAAGGTATTATTAATTTTGGTAGAAACTCAGTTATTTTTTAAATATTACCAACACTGTTAATTAAAAGCATATTTTAGGTAACTATCCCTATGGTTTATTATTTGTAAGCTATATTATTTGAATATTAGAGTGAATTGACTATTATCAAATTCAAATAATATATTTACTACCCACAGTATCTCTCGGCTATTATTGATTTCAATAAAATTATTTTTTAATTATTAATTTTAAAGTAAGATAGCTGACAGCTGTATGAAATATAACAAATTTTAAATACATATAACTAAGACTGATCTTAATACAATTAAAAAGTACTAAATATGCATGTATTTATGCGCTTAAAAAAGTTCAAATATGTTCTTAAAATGTACTTATAATTTATTTGTTTTTCACAAAATGTTCATTTGAACAAATATTTCATAAAATTTTAAATATAGAAAAATCATACACCCCAAGTTTAAATTGGTTTGCTACAAAATTTTACATTTCATAATATCATTTAAAATATCATAAACATAATAATATTATGGGGATTTAGTGTCAGGTGGATTAAGGTGTCAGCGGCGACGCGCACTGTCACTGGTTCGAAGCTCGGCCATGGGCGGCATCGCTTTCCAGGCAGTACACGCTGCCTGGAAAGAGAGGTCGCCGCCCCCCATTCGGGCATGCCAGAAACCTACGGGTGCCCATTCGAAATTCTGTCAAACATCTACGAGTTCCAACCAACAGTTCCTCCCCCATAGTTTCAGAGGCTAATGACCCTTGCTGTCGAAGCCTCAACCCCAATAAAAAAAATTATATTATATAAATATTATTTATTATTCTAGAGATTAGTACCTGTAGATTATGTTTACAAAGTGAATACCATACAATATTTTGAAAATGACGGATTGAAATCAACATTTGAAATTGCTGATTGTGCTGAAGATATATTTTTGGTTTGGTTATCAGAATTGGAACAAAAATCTAAGGTTACCTACAGAGTCAAATCGTTCACTAAGTCACCGAGCCAAAAAATAACATTTAATGTAAATATTCATTAACTTTAAATTATTTAATATTTATTGTCTTACATCTATAAATATTTTCAGAAAGTGTATAGATGTGTTCATAATACATTTCCCCATAAGTATCAAAAAGCTCATCCAAAGCATACAGGGTGCATGGCTACATTAACTGTAAGAATTAAAAAATGTAGTGAAGCTTTGTAAGTGTTCATTTATAAATAAGTATTAAAAAATATATAGAGTTTAATTTAATTATTTTTTTAAATTACTTTTAGGTCTGTTAAAAATTCAATGGCTGATAATAATGTGATATTGATTCCTCTTAAAGCTATTGTGACACTCTATCATAACCATAATCATATGCTGGTAGAAACAATGAAAATATGTTCCAATGATAAAAAGAAACGTGGAAAAAAACAGGAAATACAATGTAATGAAACATTTATGGAGATTTGCTCAACAGAAAACAAATTGAATATAACACATTTTGACAAGGTTAACAGTCCACAGCAAAACACAATGTCAAATATTTCACAAGTATCTATCAAAAATAATAAAATTAATGATCCTGTTGAAAATAACTATTTTGAATGTCTCGAAGAATATGATAAATACATTTTGGTTGAAAATATACATACACAAAATGTATTAGATGATAATAATGAGAATGAATTAAATGAATTAATATCGGATTATGATACAGTTAATGAAATGATTTTGCAACAGTTCAGATCAAACCCAAGTTATTTCAAGTCGGCAATCAAACATTACACATTAGCATTGAAAGATAGTTTGACTTCTAAAAAATCCTTATTGAACACATTGAATTCATTCGGAGATCAATTATAAGGAAACCCCATTTAATTAAAAAATATTCAAATTGTGTGAAAAAATTATAACATTTTGGACTACCTATAGTAAGTTTTAACCCATTTTTTAAAACTTATTATAATAGTAATATTTAATAAATTAAACATAAAAAATTATTTTTCTCCAATTCAATGTGTAAAAAACAATTAATTTTAAATATTTAAATAATTTTATGATTGATCCAGTATTTTAGTATTATCTAAATAATCAGCGTAGACCTGTTGTAACCACCACCCACATTTATATTGACCAAATATTTACACATTAATATTAGTTTAGAATTAATTGTGTTTAAAATTAATTATCAATTTTAATAATTTTTTTTCATATGTTTTTTGATACATTGATTAATTATTAATCAATTATTTATTCAAGTTTAGAAAATCTTACCAACTTGAAAGACATTAATCAAACTATTTTAAATTTATCTTCAATAATTACTCTCTTATAACATAAATACAAAAAATTTATAAATATAATACTACTTATTTATTATTAATTATATATTATGACCCGGGCTTAGGACTTATAGCACTTAAAATCATTAAAATAAGTGCTTAAAAAGCTCTTAAAAACATCATTATAAGCACTCAATAAGCATTTAAAAACTTAAATTTTTGCATACATATTTATAAAAAAACTAAAAACTAAAAAATTTTAACTGAAAAATCAAACAAAATATAAACAAATCTTTATCTTTATATTATAAAATAAATTTAACTTCACTTTCGAGACTTTAAGGATTTTATGGATTTTACGAGGGACTTTCTGAAAAATGAAATGTAAACAATATTAATCATAGTTGAAAACATTATAAAAATGTAGAAATACTGGTCAAATAAGCAAAACTAATCAGAAAAACTGGAAATAAGCATATTTTTTTTAAAAATCGCTGGAAACAATCGAAAAAAAGCACTTTCAAACTTCATAATTAAACATATTATAACATGACATACACTTCCATAGCACTATGCTACATTTAAGTCAATCCAAAAAAATAAGCAAATGCTTTAAGTCCCGAGCCCTAATTATGACTTATTAATTGTTACTCTTTAGTGAGTGTTATGTTTAAATAATTGTTTATCTACAGGGTGATCCATTTAACGTAAAACACTTATTACTTTGAAAAGTTTTAACATTTTTATTTTTTTGGTAAAGTTGAAATTTAATGAAATCTACATATAATTAATATTCCTAGAATGTTTATTTTTTTTGTTATGTAATATATATGATTCAACTTTGGATTTTTAAATGCATTATTAAATTTAATTCTAACATATTCTAAAAATATTTTTTTTAAGATCTCTGCGTTTTAATTTTTTATTTCGATTCAGTAGATTTTCAGATATAGCCAATTCAAAATACAATATAGAAGAAGCATTTTTATATATATCTACACTTGTCCTTATTATTCTTAAAAAAAATAAAATAGTTTAAACATTTCATACTTTTTATTCATAGGTTGCCATTTAAAATCAAAAGTAGGTTTTACTTATAAAAATATAAACTTAAATAATAGGGGCTATGAAAAATGTTAGGCTATTAAAACATTTTTATGTTTAAAAATAAAAATGAGAAAAATGTTAATACTTTTTGGAAATAATGGGTGTCCTATGTTAAATGAATCACCCTGTATAATTTAATATGTTTAAAATTGAATATTATTATTTTCTTCTTTATTAGTAGGTGGTCCATATTCATCTAATTATTGTTTTTTGCAGAAATTGATTAAAAATTAACAAATGTGCGCTATGGTCATATTACATAATATGTATATTATACCAACTGGATGATTTGATTATGAACTGTGAGTATTTGTCATTTTATATAATTCAATAATTGAACATTTCAATAGTCGTTTCATGACTGTATTCAAGTAAAGAGTTTTATGTGTTTTGTATTTTGCTGATGAAACACTTCTAATTTGTAAATAAATACTTAAATCGCAAATCAAATAGTTTTCAAACAATTATTCTGACTATCAATTTTGGCGCGTAAAATTATGGTGGGAAAAAAACGCGCCAACATCATGTTGGCAATGATGAGTTGACGCCACCCAATCGCCGTGGCCGTTATTCTCGCCAATCGCGTGGCCTGTTAGATCCACTATTGGCCAATCGGCAGTCCTGTTACTGTCACCCGTTTGCTAGTGCAGTGTTCAATGACGTCGACCTCTCCACTACAAACAAACCGTCCACCGTCGCCATTGTGTATTGTGTAATCCCCACAGCAGTTTATTGTTGTGTTTTGGTCCGTCTCTGCTCTCTAACGTCACTCTTTTTTAAGTTCATCGCTCAACGGCCGTTCGTTTCATCTTTTGATTTATCAAGACACCGATTACGCGTAGTAAGTACTATCAGAATTGTAAATTTCAAAACTCCGTGCGGACCTTTCTGTCTGCTCTCTAGCTTTCGCCATTACGCGATGTCCATTATTTGGCCGTCATGACTCGCTACTTTTTCGGAATGCTAACATCTCGGTCGGGTTTCGATATATTTTTTCTCACCAATCTGACATACTTTCGACGTTAAGTTCTGTTTTCGACGGATGCTTCGTCTTCCTACACCGCTTTTACCTCGAGTGTTATGTATTCTATGTTAGAATGCAGACGATTTTGATTTTCGAATATGTTTCAGTTGAACCATGGCTCGTACTAAGCAGACCGCTCGTAAATCTACCGGAGGAAAGGCTCCCCGTAAACAGTTGGCCACCAAAGCCGCCCGGAAAAGCGCACCCTCCACTGGTGGTGTGAAGAAACCTCATCGTTATCGTCCTGGTACCGTGGCTCTCCGTGAGATCCGTCGTTACCAAAAGTCCACTGAGTTGTTGATCCGCAAGTTACCATTCCAACGTTTGGTCAGAGAAATTGCACAGGATTTCAAGACCGACTTGCGTTTCCAAAGTGCAGCTATCGGAGCTTTGCAGGTATTATTGTGTTCTCTAAGCTTTGTTTATATTATTGTTTTAATATCCTGTTGATAATTTCTTTTAATGGAGGATTCTATTTTGGTTTAAATTGAATAATTTCATATTTTTAATGTGTCATCATTTCAAATTCATAATTTTGTTATTGAGTTATGCTATTCATTCACTTTCTAAATTTACCATACATTTTCTAATATCTTAATTTAAATTATTTCAGGAGGCCAGTGAAGCATACTTGGTTGGTTTGTTTGAAGACACCAATTTATGCGCTATCCATGCCAAACGTGTCACCATTATGCCTAAAGATATTCAATTGGCTAGACGTATCCGTGGTGAAAGAGCCTAATTCATCCATCACATTCCTCTCAACTGTATTTTTTTTCGTTTGACAATTTTCCTGGGTTATCTTTTTACATATACATTTTTTTTTTCAAAAAAAAAAAATAATAACTAGCTATACTATCTATGTGTGTGTGTGTGTGTAATATTAATTTGTAGGAAACCTTATTTTTTTTATACATACTTAATTATAAGCAAGTGTTCATATAAAGAAGAATTTTTTGAACTATTGTAGGAGCATTTTATATTACATTCAGTAAATGCTATTATATTTCAAGTCGTTCAAAAAACTTTTTTTTGTCTAAACTTCATAATAATATACTTTTACATTTTGAATAAATAGGCAACTAAGTAAATTATATGTAATAATTCTTTAATCATACAATTTAAACAATATTTAGTTATATATATGCTACTTTATGTTTTAATTGTAACAAATAATTCTGTTGCTTAAGAATTTAGTTCAAAATATAAGACAATTTTTTTTTTTTTTGTGGTTGATGTTTTACTTACTACCCATACATGATTGCACATAATATTAATTTCTTAAATAAATGTCATTAATTAATACATATAATCTGAGGTATATATTATATTTTTCCTTAGATTTTCAAAATTGTATTTATTTATTGTATTTTTACTTTTCTTGGCAAAGTATACAAAACTAAAATATTAGGGCTATATATGACAGTATAAAAGCATATTTTATCAATTTTAATGCATCTCACTCAATTAAGTATCAAACTGTTATTTTGATGTGGCATTAATTGCAATAGTAGAAATCAGTATGTTAAAATATTAAAGATCAATTAATTCATTGCAATTTGTGTGTTATTATAGTATACTAATATATTGACAACCAAATATAACATTTGACTTTCAAAGGTTAATATTATACTATTTAGAATGTATTATGTTTTATGTGAGTACATATATTAATCAAGGTCATATGATCTTAATGTTATTGTTTTGATTATTAATTTGGGAGTCACCAAGTGGTAAAAATGGTATGTCCGGGACATCGGTTTAGATTATGATTGTGTAATATTCAAATTAGTTTTTATGAATTGCTCTTAATTTCCAGTATATTTTGTATTATCTGCAAGTAGATTTCCTAGACAAAGTTGTCCACTTGCCTTGGAAAACCTAATACAATAATAGATAATTTATCAAATACTATATAATATCAATTATTAGTTACCTGATAGATTTAGGTAATGCCTAGTATTAATAAATAAAGGTTGGATATTTATTAATCAGGAATTGAAAATAAGTTACTTTAGCTGTTAAATTATCAACCAATTATATTTTCATTAGCAAATTTAACATCATGGAAGTCACCATGTTAGATTTATAATGCAATAAGTAACTTTTTTTTGGTTGGTGCCATAAAATATCACAATATTTTTATGAACACTAGTGTACAAAAACTCGGTAAAACTAAATAACATAAAAAAATAATAGCATACCTATACTTATGAAAAAAGTCGCAAATCATTACTAAGAATATTTTTGGAATAAATTTCATAGTTAGGTTAATATTTTGATTTTCAATGTAAACAAAAAAGGTTCAAGTTAGTTCTGCTCTGCTAAAAATTATGTAGCATATATTAAAATATATGATATTTTTTACTTTATACTCTTAAATAAATGTTCTTTTATAGTTAATTGTTTTATATTTAAAAAAAATACTTAATACATGTATATATTTTAAAATTATATAGATATAATTTCATGGGATAACGAGATCGCAAAATGCGTTCTGAACAAACCAGTGAAGACTGTTGGCCTCTAGTATTATTGACAGTAACGGATTTAAGGGGAGTCAGCTCTGAGGGGCCTACCCCCTTGACCAATCAGATTTATAAACTTATGGTGTGACGTTTACTTATGAGTTATGAGCAGTGTTCGGAACTCTATGCACCAAAAATCAATGAAATATGTGCATACATATGCAATAAAAAAACTCATATATGCATTTATTATTTTATAAAAAAGATACATTTTAAAGTTTAATTATAAAAAAAAATTATTTTTGAATCATAAATATTATATTTATATTTTTATTCTGATGATTTGAAGCCGTTATACTGAATCTATTCTAGGAATCCTAAATTAAAAAAATAGAATTTATCAAATACATTAATTATTAAATCATGTTAAGTATGAATTGCTATATTTACCTGAATTACACTGAATGATAAGATGCTTTTATATTTTTGAGTTTAAATGATCGTCTGTTGTGGACTTGTGGCTCAGAAGGTTTTTGTAAACAGAAAATGATCTTACGACATCCACGGACGTAATTGGTGTGTACTTGTAGAAAATAAGGTAATTTGTTGTCAGATCTTCAGGAAGACCATCCATGGTGGAGATTGATCCACTAAGTATTGACGAGATTTGTTTATGTGTTTTTAAACCAATATTTTTTCGTAGACTTTTTTCCCTGGTTCACCTTGAACGGATTTTAATTGTGTTTGAACATTATCCACAATACTCAACGATTAGGCTAAATGCATGTTTTTAGTCTGCAGTTTTAAAATTGATTCAGAAAGGATTTTAAAATTTGAAGTAATATACTTTAATATAAGCACACTAAATTATTTTGAACGTGTTATTTTACCAAATTTTTTTACGAAACTTTAATACTTACCTAATTTACAAATTTACAATATTCAATTATTGAAAATTTGTATATTGTTGATTTCTAATACGTTTTTAATATAAAATGCATTTATATACTCAAAATCTTTAAATATGCAATATAAATTTTTGTATTTCAGTTGTATGGTTAATGAAATGTATTTATATCGAATCAGATTTGAAATATGCCGCTTCCTGAGAAAGATGCAAATGCATAAAGTTCCGAGCCCTGGTTATGAGTAAAAAAATCCAGGTTTCCGAAATTTATTCCTTTTGATACTTTATTACTTACTAATTTTACATTTTACTATTTTACATTTATATTTTTTTTGTATATTTAATATTTTAATTTATAAGTCCATTTTGAATTTAACAGATAATATCTTATCTTGTAGCCAATTAGTAGACCTATTACATGAAATTATATCACCGCAGCCAGTGTAAAATTCCTGTTTGGCTGTTTATATCTAGACCGAACATGGATATTTCCCAAACATTTATCAATTATTACTAATTATAGTTGTATTACCAATGACAACATTAATAAGTGATTTTCTTTTCTAGGTAAAAGGAATTACCGTAAATATTAGCCAAGAAGATATTTAGTTTTGACAAAATAAAAGTTAGCTTACGTTTTTATTATTATCCTATTTTTATTCTAAAAATAATTTGAACTACAAAAATTGTCTGTTCGTACGGAATACTTGAAATGTAATCTTATATCAATTTGAACATTTTAGGAAAACTCACGAGTATTCATTTTTTTAAATGACAATTAAAATAATATAAAGTAAAATGTTTTGTACGATCTATTAACATTTTTCTGCTGATTTATTTTTTTTAATTTGCTTTTTATTATAAAATAATTATAGCAAATTTCTGCTGAATTCAAACAATTTTTTCAGAGTCAAAATCAGACAACGTTAACTTACTTTAATTTTGTCAAAGAATAGATAAGTTGTCGTAAAATTCGTAATTCCGATGAATTATATATTATTAATAATTTGTTATTAAGTTATTGATATGAACATACACTTACTAGAGTGGTTCCCACATGGCCACACTAATAATAATTAAAAACTAACAGATCCTGGGCGGCTTAGATGAGATTAGAAATTGCCTAAATGTTGTCCCTTAAATAATAGCCGTAGCTTGAGTAGTCGCTTAACCCCTTTACATCGTCAATACTCGATATTTCTATACAAAATAAATAAAAAATAATTTCGTTTAAATTAGAATTAGAAAATAAATAACGTGCAATGGTATTAACCGGGAACTAACAATAATACCTACCTAGGTAAGCCCAGAGAAGATTTTTATTTTTAATGAAAATTAACTAATACCTACTATCTGACAATAGTGTCATACACTCGTATATACCTATCAAGAAAGTTTTTAAAGTAGTAAATGCAGATAGGAAAAAAAGAGATGAAACTTAAAATTACTATTTACTTGATTGCGTTACTCCTACAATTAGGGTACTATTAATGGGCGGTGGTAAACTTTACTACCGATTGTATGGTAAAGTCTCCCGATTTTTAAAACTAGTAAACTCTCCCGGGTAAATATTATGTTTACCTGAAAGAAATGTGCGAACTCTCCCAAGTTATTTTAAATGTTACTCTATGAATTGGCTACACTGCAGAGATTGTCATTATAATTTTTATTATGAATTGTATTACCGTATTTAATCTGTATTTATCTTGTGTTAACCTGAATTTGTCATTTAAATATTATTAATTACCGTTAGAGTATTTTTAATTAAAATATTTAAAACGATATCGACTATAATGGCTCAACCAATATTCTTACTGTGTAAAACGAATAATACCACATGCTCCCCAACTAGCTTAGTAGTACTGAAGTAGACCTGGGAGAGTTTACATGTTCTCTTCAGTGTTGGTGAGTTGCGGCCCAAACCCTAAATAACGTACGAGTTGCGGCCATACAATAATGTATATATATATATTATATACTACATGTTTATATATAGTTATAGTATATAAACATCACAATATTATGTAGGTATTTTCTAGTATAAATTGTCGTTCTTATATTAATATTGGTCGTAAAGAAAATAAAAGTATTCATAAAATTATAGAATATAATATATTAATATTAAATAATAAATAATAAAAAAAAATAAAAGTATAATAAATTGGTGTAATATATTATGATAATAATGTCCAAAAAAAATCAAAGCATTCATAATGTAAGTCATATAATATAGTACTATGGTAGATAATACGATAAAACGATCTATATTATCTTTATCATATTAATATACCTATACAAAAATATAACTTCCCATACGTATTGAACATTTCGTTTATCGTTATTCGTTTATACGGTACATAGGTAATAGGTATATAATTTAATATATATTAAATAAGTAAGGTACATATGTAATGATGATTACTCGGGCCGCAACTAATCAATACCTAAAATATTATCGGGCCGGAATTCACCGGTCTCCAACACCGGAAACGAAAGGTCGGGCCGCAACTCACCCTCAGCCGTTCTCTTCTGGTAGTACTGAACAAGACCCGGGAGAGTTTACATGTTCCCGTCAGGTAGTATTGGACTAAGCCCGGCAGAGTTTACCATCGGGAGAGTTTACATGCCATTAAAATCGGATGAGTTTACAATCGCCCGTATTAATTACTATATTACGAACATAAAAAAACATTAGTACCTACATGCTTAAAGTCTTAAACAGTTAAACAGTATTACATTTACAAACAATTAAACAACAGTTAGTTCTTAAATTGTTTAAATAAGCAAATTATTTTTTTTTTAAATCAATTAGAATTTCTAGGTACATGGAAAAGTGAAAATCAACCATGGATCATTTATTAATTTTTAATAAATTTGTATAATGAAAATGTGTACACTTACCAACACGCGGTGAGTCGTGACTTCATGAGTTACAAACGTCATAATTTATATACATACTAACCCTATAACTATATATATACCTATAGTGGATTTAGATTTTAGGAAAAAGTATACAGAGTTTATTTAATATTTTGTTGAGCATTAAAGATTGAGGAGATTATAAAATTATTCCTAATTATTTTATTGATATATTAACGTTTTATATATTAAAGGCTGGTTTTCACGCGTGTGCCGTGTACACGTCAAATGTTCAGCTATGTCCAACAACATAGTAAAGTGGTTAATCATGTGGTAACCTAACTCAACCAACCAATCACAGCAAAGGATTTGCGCGAACGTGTGTACTATGTAGTGACAACCCACCTTAAGATTACTTACGAGTTACCTACGAAAGTATATCAGGTATATTATGGTATGCCTAGACATCGATATGTGATATTTTAAAATAGTATTAAGTTAAATAAATTTACCAACATGATCACTGAACAGTGAACACGAGTTATAATCAAATCTGAATAAATACCAATTTAACATACAAATAATTATCATTGATATTCGTATACCTACTGCAATAGGTTTAAGCTACATTCCTTGTGTTTTTGTTGTTTCACTCATTGCATTTTGCATAGTACTTTATCATTTTTTCATAATTTCATCTAAGAGTTGAAAATGTAAATAAAGTTACTAGTATATAAGTATAGGTATGTAATAATATGTAGGTATGTACCTACTCACGATAATAATAGCTTTCTAGTTTTTACCTACCTATAATCAGGCACGTAGGTACATGGGGTTATCTAAGGGGTCACAAATTATGTTCTTCTTCATGAAGATACATTTCTATAAATGACCACTCACCTCTATACTGACTTTAGACGCTCTAGTAATAGTTTGTAGAATTGTAGTAGGTATTGTATTAAGAAAATAATTATTTTATTACTATTAGCTCAACATCCTTACTAGTCTTTAGAAAAAAACATCATGCGTGTGATACTCAGAATGTAGCCAGGATTTATTTTTATCTTTATTACCTATATAATATCCATGGATATTAAAGAATGGATAGGCCATTTATTTTATGCTTATCATGCGGAAACGAATATGAAAATATTTTGAGGTTATAGATGTTTTAACACAAGTATATATATATCATTATTATACATTATTTATGATAAGGCCTTTGCCAGAATGAGAATTAATATCTACATGTACCTATATATCAAAGAACACGATTCAATGGAAAGGTCCTCAGAAAATTACAGTGGGGAGCTAGACATTGTTGGTGGACCTACCTATCTCCTGGATAAATGCCTCAAACGTATTACTATTAACCTACCTTACAAAGTTAGTATTAAACAATTATTTTTAAGTTCTCATTAATTATGATTAAAACTTTTAAAACTATAATTTTCAAAACACACATAAGTTGTTATTTGCATGTATTTTCTAACCTGTTGTTAAGATATAATACATTTGTATAAAAACTATTAAGTTCATTTTAATCATACAGATATAGATAATACAGGAAAACATTTAGGTTTGTATATAAATTAAAATATAGGTTTCGCAATAAATATATATAGTATATTATACTATGTAGTATGCGCACATCCATTGTCTCATCCAACAGAGTTTTTATACTTAATAAGATTCCCACCACAATTAATTTGTATGATGCTTATGATTTTTTTGTCATTGACAATAGTCGAGGCAGTTGGCTAAATCTTTAATTTGTTTTTTAAAGTAAATTTTGATCAATTGATTGGTAGATGTTAACGTTTCTGGACTTGTTTCATTTACTTTTTAATCGGTTGTATGATATATTATTTGTATGTATTTATATATATATTTTTTTATTTTACCTTAAAAAATCACATATATGCGTTGATTGAATCAAGAAATCTACAAATGTAAGTTTTTTATTTATAAAATATTATAGGTTAAAAATGTTTAAATTATTTTTATTGTTATTTGACTTTTAAGAGGTAGGTGTATAAAATATTTACATTCAATAACCTCTATTATTCCGAACGTCCAAAATGGTTCCCCGGTCGGAATGAAAGGTATATTCGAATTGGTTTCTAGATTATTTTAAAAGCATTTTCAATTTTTTTTCTCATTTTATACACAATACACTGCCTACATAATTATATGACATAATATTTATTTATTTTTTAATTATATATATTTCGTTTATTCAATTTTGGTTTTTTCTCATCTACTTATTTAAATTTTATATGCATATGTATCCGTACATAACAATGAGAAATATGTCATATTATTACTAATATTTTTAATTTATTGTATTTATTATTTTTCCAAAGTATTAAGTTGATATTAACGAAAAAATGTACATAGGTATAATTATAAATAAACAAATCTATAGCTTTATCTTTTAAATATTTTATTATCTATGAGTACCTATTCAAGTATTGCAGGTGTTTTAAATTTTGAGCTCTTAATATTATTTGTATTGTAGGTAATACACATATTGATATACATATTTAATATAGATTAGTATAATCTTCACGTGTTATTTAAGTAGGTACTAACTTACTACTTGTACAATATTGATTTCTATAAAGCATTTATTTTATTTTAAATTTATGCCGATGCTTATAGTGGAAGATATTAAAATATCATATGACGGGTATCTTAGTTAGTTTATTATTTAATATACGTACATTATATCTTTCTTGTTTATAAACAATAATTTATCAAAAATTGCATGCAGTCCTAACTTTTTATTTTATAATTTTTTACCTGGGACATTGTATTTTGGGCAGAAATTATTATATTACTATCATATATCATTAATACAATCTATTATAATATTATTAAAACGTGAGGCGATTTCTTATGGCAGTTATATCTGAAGTTCTACCGGGCCGATTTTCACGATTTTTTTTTAAACGCAAGTATTTGGTGTGTAGATGAGTCATCTAATTAGAAAAGTCCAAAAAATTAATTATTTCAATAGTTATTGGAATTATAAAGTTTGTGAAATTGTTACCTACGTATAGCGACGCGCTTGCTTTCCGTGTGCACTTACACATCTTTACAACCCCCACTATAACTCCTACGTCTGCTGGCTGCTGCAATAATGCTGTGTCGTCGTCGGCACTGCCTGGTATATTGGTATGTAGTATATACATTTACATTGTTGTCATAACAGTGAAATAAAATCGTTGTATAATATAATATTAATATTATTTTTGAATTTAGTTTTTATTTAAAAAGGAATATCAATTAATTCCTATAGTAGGTTCCGTGGCATATTTAATATTTGGTACGTATAAGAAAAACATTGAGATATTCGATTAAGAGTTGTTAACTTAGTGATATGGTGGTAACATTTATCATTCGACCGTCAGGATGTTAATTTAGAAAAAAAACAATGACAGCATTTAAAGATAATGTCTATATTACAACATATTGCACGGTCTATTAACTCGGTGGATGGTGACAGATAGACTAACTGCTATTACAATTACAAGATATTCAAATAATTAAAAATGGTCTCCGTTTTCGTACATGGCAATAACACAAATATAAAACATAAATACATGGTATTAATAATTAAAATCACTACATTATATTTATTTATTTTGATTTTATTAATTATAAGCCCTATAGGCTATAATACAACTATAGGCATTAGCTACAGAGGCACAATCTAGGGGAACAGGGGAGCATCTAGGCAATTGCCCTCTTCATCAACATTGAACATTGGGTATAAAAAAGTTTATTTTATTCTTTGTTTATAGTTAAATTAAAATAAAACACTATAAATATAAATTTGATAGTAAAATGAAATATGTAACACACATTTTGAAAGTTGAGACATATAAGAGGTAGGATTTTTAACGCCACTTATAGCTCTATTGACTAAAGTAATATCCAAGCTCCTTGACAAATAATGGCTAATAATTATAATAATTCCGTCACTGACAACTCGCTCTTAATATTACAATTTAACGCTAATGGACTCAAAAACCATGTCCATAAACTCGAATCTGTACTTATCAACAAACGCATTGATATCGCTCTCATTTCTGAGACACATTTCACAAAATATTCGTATATGTCCATATTCCTGGCTATACATTAATTAAAACAAATCATCCAGATAACACAGCGCACGGTGGTGCTGCTATTTTTGTTAATCCACTATAGAATTTTATTCCTTGCCTAGTTTTTCACAAGCTTATCTCCAATCCTGTGCTATTAAAGTAAAAAAAAAAAATACACCACTCACTATTGCTGCCATATACTCTCCCCCTAAACATATCGTTATTCGTTACTAATATACAATTCTCTGACTATTTTAGCACATTTAATAATCACTTTATTATAGGCGGTGAGATAGGCGCTAAGAAATAATCCTTGAACGATTAATTCTAAAACGTATTATACCCATCATTACTGAAAAGAATATTCTTCCAAATACCCAATTCGGGTTTCGAACGTCTCACTCAACCATACACCAATTACACAGAGTCGTAGATGCCATATCGTATTCCCTGGAAAAAAAACTTTATTGTAATTGTGTTTTCCTAGACATTTCACAAGCCTTCGATAGGGTGTGGCACGATGGCCTTTTATATAAACTTAAGAAATTCCTTCCACCCACTTACTACCTACTCATCGAATCCTATCTAACGGATCGAAATTTTCAAGTTCGCTACAGTTCCGCTCTTTCTGATATAGCTCCTATAAAGGCTGGCGTACCTCAAGGTGGTATCTTATCTCCAATTCTTTATAATATCTTTGCTTCTGACCAACCTACTACCACCAATACATAAGTAGCTGACTACGCTGATGACAAAGCGTTAATATCCATCAACAAAGATCCAATCATAGCATCAATAAACCTACAAACTCACCTTAATGCTATGGAAAAATGGTTCACAAAATGGCGGTTTAAAGTTAACCAGAATAGGTCAGTTCACACAACATTTACCCTCAGACATACTCCTTGTCCTGGTGTAGTTCTATACGGCCTTCCGATTCCCTACTCTTCAAAAATCAAATACCTCGGCCTTATTCTTGATCAAAGATTAACGTGGGCTCATCACATCAGAACTAAAAGATTAGCTTTGAATCATCGACTCCGCTTACTTAAACCTATACTATGCAATAATAAATACACACCCACTAAAACTAAGCTTTTTATACACAAAACTCTATTAAAACCATTATGGACCTACGGCCTTCAACTTAGGGGCAATGCGAAAAAGACAAATATTCAAAAAATCCAAACCTTTCAAAATATTGCACTTAGAAAACTGATGAATGCTCCGCCCTATGTTTCAAATCATACACTACACACTGACTTAAAACTCAAAACAATTAATGAGGAAGCAAAAATATTTTATAAAAGATTCCATTGCCGCCTAAATAATCATCCAAATCAACTTGTAAAAAACTTGACCACTCCCACGATACCTGGAAATCCTCCGAGGCGTTTGAAGCGTAAGTGGTGCCGTGATTTCTTAAATTAAATTAATTACAAAAAAAAAAAGGATTTTTAACGGGCTACGAAGTGCACGGGTTCAGCTAGTATTATCATAAACATCGTATATTCATATAGGGCATATGTAGTATAAATACCTAGATAATAATATTAATAAAATAATTGCGATATTATTGTCTTATAAGTTATAATAATAGATAATAATTTTTTTTTTAAATATGTAAGACTGCAATAATCATATATATACAATAAATATTTTTATAATTTTAGATCATAAATATGGATACAACTTTCAAAGAAGAAAAACCATCGAATCCAAGAGCTCAAGCTAATATTTTTGAAATTATTACTTTTAGGTAAATTAGTTACATTTTGTTATGAATAACAATTATTAATGCATAAGGTAGGTAAAAATAATTAAAATACTATTGATATAACATAATAATATAACCTACCTAGGACTGAGATATTACTATATTTAGGTATTGTGGTGAAGGTGGTGTAGGTTAATTATTAAAAGTAACTATTTTTTTAAAACAATATATTAAAAATTACTGTTGGATGAGCATGAAATTCTGAAAGTAAATTAAAATTAGTAAACAACTAGTTTTAACTATGATAATCTATATTCTATTGGTACTTACCAGATAATAAAATAGATATTATATAGAATTATGTGCTTTTATCTCACTGTTAATACTAAAGGTACTAAGTAAAAATCAGTTGCCCTTTTGTGTTATTTTAAAAACTATGCAATTTGCGCTTTTGGAATAGTATAGGTACCATTGAATTTTATACTTTTCTTACTGAATGTATTTTCAAAACTATTATGGTCAATTTAAATAATATTGAAACTTTTTTTTTTGCTTTGACTAAGTATGTTACGAATTTACAATGTATTTGTTAGTTACCAAGAATTTTTTATAACAATGACAAAACCTCTAAATATGTAAAATGTAAATTAATGCTATTGCTACATATTACACACCGTGTTATTTTAAGTATTAATGATATATTAACTATAATAATATAATGTTATATATATATGTACATTTATTTTTTAGTTGGATCTTAAAACTCATTAAAAAAGGATTGGAAAAAGAATTAGATTTAATCGATTTGTACACAATTTTGGAAAATGATTCATCTGAATTGTTGGGAAGCAAATTAGAAAAGTAAATTATACGTCATGCATGTAACGAGTTCAAATATAAACTGGCAACTGTATATATATATATAATATGCTTATTTGAATTTTTTGCAAGGTTATGGAAAAAGGAATTGATAAATTCAAAAGAGAAAAACCAACTTCCGAGTTTTTTGAGAACACTAAATAAAATGTTTGGAGCAAAGTTTCTTTGTACAGGAATTCTAATAACAATACTTGAAATTTTTTGTAGGTAGGTAAAATTTAGATATATCGTATGCATAATAATTGTATTATTATATAGCTATAGATTTGGTATACAATTGATTCATTATACATAGAACCTTTTTTTTATGTATATTTTATATGTATAGCATTGGTATATCGACTATTATTGGAAAACTAGTAGAACATTTTGAAACTAATAAATCAGTTAATCAAAGCCCAGATGGAATTTATTTAGCATTTGGCTTAATAACAGTTTTATTAATGAAGTCAATTTCTTATAATGTTTACGATATGAGAATATCTCATACCGCAATGAAAATTCGTGTTGCGACTTGCAATGTTATTTACAAAAAGGTACATTTTAATTTTCAAATTCTTTTTTTTTTTTTTTTTTTTTTTTAATTTTTTTTTTTTTTTATTCAAAAACAATCTGTACAACAAGCACATTTGACATTTTAATTTTCAAATTCTTAAACAATAAACATGCGATATAAATTATTCAATTGTTAGTTTAGTTATAACTTATAAGAAATATAAGTAAAAATATTACAATATATATAATATATATTTATAATTTTATAATAAATTATTATTATGATTATTATTTTTAGTCGCTACGACTCAAATCTAATTCTTACGATAAGGCTTCGGCTGGTAAAATAATAAATCTTATGTCTAACGACGTAAATCGATTTGATATATCACTTTTGTACGTGCCTTTTCTATGGATTGGTCCTATAGAAACAATCGTAGTGACATATTTTTTATGGCAAGAAGTTGGCGTGTCAATAGTATTTGGTGTTGCAACTTTGCTAATTTTTATACCATTACAAAGTTAGTAGATAAAATATATCTATCCTATATAAATTTAAATTATATTATCATATTACCCCTACATAATTTCCATAAAATATGTTGTCGAAGAAAATCGAAGCTCCATTCTGTCCCAAAACACGCGCGATAACAGACACAACAAAAAAATACACATTAATGCATTCATAGCTCCGCTCAGAATCTAATTTATGTATTTATACTAACTATGTATATTTATGTATATACTTATTTTATAATGATACATTTATAAAATTATTAATATATATTTGTAAAGATATCGAGTTTATTAATTATACCAAAAGTTCTTAACCGGTTTTCGGTGGACTTGGTTTAAGATTTCAGCCAAAATTTTAAAATCAACAGAAAAAGTCTATGAAGTATAGGCAAATTAAATTTTTAGTTTCATTGTCCTAACATTTAAACATTTGTGGACTTCTAAAACTCAAAAGTAAAAGTCATGTATAACTGTATAATAATTTTAGGTTTCGTTGGTTTATTTTCGTACTGGAAAACGTAATAGTCATCTGGCTCAAATATCTCAAATAAAGTACCTATTCTATTTCAAATTGTTAAATTTATTCCTTATTTTACAGCTGTGTTTCGCATAAATCTTATAAAATGTAAAGAGTTCCATCATTTGAAAAAGGTTAAGAACCACTAGAGTATACTTATACCTATCTATAACTCTACTATTTATTAGTCATCGCTCTTATTTTTCGGGAGAAAAACTGTGATGCACCTATACACCATCAAAAATTAATATTTAAATGTTTTTCAACTTTGGTTAAAAATTATTGTTCATAGCATGGAAGTCATATTAACTATAGTAATTTATTTAAACCGATTGATTCTATAAGTTCAAATGTGTACTAAAAATTAAAGTATACCAAATTGCTTTGCAATTAAAAATAATTATTTTGTTTGACATATTTAAGTATGGCTGGGATCAAAAACGTCTGAAATTCGATTACAAACAGCCGAAAGGACGGACAAACGAGTACATTTAATGAATGAAATAATTTCAGGTTTACAAGTGATAAAAATGTACACTTGGGAACCATTTTTTAATAACCTTATTAAGTATTCTAGAAAGTAAGAAATTATTACGAGTACATAATATAATATATAAGTTCCTAATAAATGTAGACGAATTTAAACATAAATAAATACGATGGTTTATTATATTCTAGGAAAGAAATGAACAAAATTATAGAATCAGATTACATCAAAGGAATTTTGTCATCGTTTTTTCTATTTAACACGAGAATTGCATTATTTGTAAATATATTAACATACATATTATTTGGAAATAATATAACCACCTCAAAAGTAATACTTTAGTTTCAATAGCTTATTATATTATTGTATTTTCAACTTTCAAATAAAATTTGTTTAATAATTTTATATTGGATTTAGGTTTTTGTAATTATGTCGTATTATAATATTTTACGAGGAACATTGTTTGTAACCTTTCCACCAGGCGTTGGTCTAACTGCTGAATTACTAGTGTCAATAAAACGAATTGAGGTGCACATGGATTTATTTGTAGATAATAATATCTAATACTACTGACCGTATACTAAAAAAATCAAATCATTTTTTAGGATTTTCTTTTATACGAAGAAACTGATAAACAAGCAACAAACCAAATAAAACCAACAACAGATCTACCAACAGATGTTTGTAGTAAAACAATAAACGACAATATAGTGTCAAATAACATAAGTAATGAGAACGATATTGCAGTAAAATTAAGTAATTTCAGCATAGTCATTTCGAATGCTTCAGCCAAGTGGACAGATGCTCAAATTGACAATACCTTAGAAAATATAAATTTAACTGTAACGCCCGGTCGATTGGTCGCAATAATTGGTCCAGTAGGAGCAGGAAAAGTATATTTATTATATTCAATGCATAAGTTATCTTAGGCGATGTGATTAATAAAATATATTATATCGTAACGATCTGTTTTTTTTTTGTCGTAGAGTTCATTGATACAAGCAATTTTACAAGAACTACCACTTATAGATGGGAGTATTTCTGTGCGTGGTGTAGTATCATACGCATCACAAGAACCATGGTTATTTTCAGGTTCTGTTAAACAAAATATTATTTTTGGTTCACCAATGGACAATCAACGTTATAAAAAAGTAAGTGATTTTTATATTTTACATTAAAAAAATTTGAATCTATAAACTTTATAGATCACACATTTTTACGTTTTATATACAAACGACAATATTCTTTATTTCACTGTTACACTATGTCAAGTACTTTAATTAATATAAATTGTAAAATTTACCAATAATTACTATGCAAGTCGGTTTATCTTATGGGGGGCGAGGGGACCGTCCCCTCCGCTCTCCCCACAGGGACATCACTGGTTACATGTACCCTTTGCACCTATAATTTGCATCATTGGATTATGGATTTAGGTAATAGACGTATGTGCATTGAAAACAGATTTTGAGCAATTTCGGTATGGTGATCAGACGGTTATAGGAGAAAGAGGATTGTCTCTCAGTGGTGGACAAAGAGCAAGAATAAATTTAGCTAGGTGATAATCTTGACACGCTTTATCTTAATGATTTTATGAACTCATTTTTATTATTATAACATTTTGTAATAATTTACGCCAGAGCCATATACAAACAAGCGGATGTTTATTTATTGGATGATCCTCTATCAGCGGTGGATACTCGTGTTGGCAAGCATTTGTTTGAAAAATGTATTAAAGGTAGGTATATAAATATTATGTTGTATTATTGCCCTTGTATTTTAAAATTGTAATTATATTTCATTTAAAATAGTATTGATCTATATCTGTTATTATTTTTATTTAAAGAGTATCTCAAAGAAAAGACTTGTATACTAATAACCCATCAAATACAACACTTGATTGCTGTAGATCAAATTGTTTTAATGGAAAACGTAAGCATAATAATACATAATATAATCTTATGCTATATAATTATTTGTTTAATATACCGAGTAATTTATTTAACTTAAGACGCTTATTATATTTAAAAACTACAAAGGTTTTGAAAATATTTTTTTTTCAATTGCTTAACATTTTTTTTAAATTTTCCTATAAGTTATAACATTAGGTATAACTTTATGTTATAACTTATAACTTATAACTCATATAACAGGGGTAGCCAACATGAATAAGTTCACGAGTCACATGGATAAATACTAAATACAATGATATCAAGAGCCAAAATGCTTAAAAACACACTTCATAATTTTTATAATTTTATGTATTTTAACATAAATAAGTAAATATTGGTTTTCTTTTTAATAGGACGCGAGTCGCAACTCAGCCACCCGTCATATACTATTATACAATACTTATCCAACATTTATTAAAATATGCCGAATTTTAAATGTACGAAGCTATTAAAAAGAGTAAAAATCTTAAAAATTTATGAAGATAAAAAACAGTAGAAAAAATGTTTTTTATTGACTTAAAATTAGTATTTAATTAAAATAAATATTATCTAGATTTTAGCGTTTTATGAAATAATAATAGGTGTTATATGTTAGATGAATTACCCAGTAAGTTTTGATTATAATTTTTTTTTAACCTCAGGCAAAAGTTACAATGGAGGGTTCATATCAAGAACTTCAAAGCTCTGGTTTAGACTTTACGAAATTGTTGGAATCTTCAACGAAAACTGAAGTTTTAACTGACAATGAGTATAAAAGTGAAAAATCCACTGTCGATAGTTCTAAAATACATTCCACACATACTGCACAAAAGTTGATCGTCTCCAATGGTGCGTCGTCTGTCAAAGAAACCGAGATCAGTAATGTACATGTCCAACCGGTTAACACGGAAACGTGTTCTTCGGGGAATGTCGGATTTAATATCTATTCATCGTATGTTTTCGCTGGTGGTCGTTTTTGCAAAGTATTAAGTCTATTTTCAGTGTGCATTTTAACTCAAGTACTTGTATCTGGCAGTGATTACTGGATAACATATTGGTAATGTCAAATATGTACCTATTTATAACTGTTTAAAAAAAAAATTTTGATATTGTTGATGTATAAAATATCATAAACCTGAAGTGATCAGTGTCATGTTAACGTATGGCTCTGGTGGTCAGATTTTAAATTGTTACTTTTTTCTATACCTTTCTAGGGTGAACAGACCAGTTATTGAACAGTTAAGGATTTGTTTGCAATAAAAATGCATTCATAATTAGGTTTTTAGCATCACATTTACACATTTTAGATTTTAAGATTGGTACAACTGTTTATTATAAAGCTAACATTGATAAAACCATATAAGATCAATTTACTATTAAGCATATTAGTTTAATTGAAAAAATAAGTGAAATCCTAGTGATTGAACATACTATACTAGTCTATGAACACTTCAAACCCAGTGTATGAACACCATATTATTACTCTGTGGAACACCTACAAATATTTTATTAAATAATTTGTATTTAATAAATACTTATATATAATTCATATATATAATTAATAATATAATTCATAAATAAAATGTAGTTCCTTTATTAAAAAATAACACATAATTTAAAAACATTTATACCTAATTACAAACATAGTAACAGGATTATAATAACAATTTTAAAACAAACATAACTTATGATTCAAGTAAATGTATTAGTGACAACCAACTTGGTAACTATTAAAATAAATATCTGTGTAGGTAGGAAAGTAACAATGTTACAACTATATATAACAGTTGTATATTAAGTATTTAAAAATTAACAATTGTAAGTAAAGTAAAACAATTTTAAACAAACATAACTTATGACTTAAATAAATGTATTAGTGAAAATCAACTTGGTAACTATTAAAATAAATATCTGTGTAGGTAGGAATGTAACAATGTTACAACTATATATAACAGTTGTATATTAAGCATTTAAAAATTAACAATTGTAAGTAAAAAAAAAAAACTTAACGGCAGTATTCACAAATATAAGCAACTGTATTTTTAGAACCAGCACAGAGTTCATGGGCCCATTCAGCACATCCACAACATCTGATCCATGGCTCACCACTTTTTGACAAAGTGTAAGGTTCCTTACAGTACAAACATGTGGCATCATCTTCAGACCTCATAATTATATTCAATCGTGGTTTAATTTTTTTTGCACTATTTGATTTTTTTGGTTCCTGTTTTTTTGTGGTTTTTTTGACATCTTTAAGACCTTTTTCTTTTTTTATTTCCTCTCTACGTTTTCGTTTTTGTGTTAATTCTTCTTCTTTTTTAAGTTTTTCTTGTTCTTTACTGGCATGATATTCCCTCCACTTAATTGCTGTAACAGCAAATGGTAATTTTACATGACTTCTATTTTGTTTCTTTTTTGTGTCAGGCTTTGGCCAAAACAAATGTTTGCTCCATGATTCTTCAATTGTTGCAGGACTTAAATTAGATTTATTTACACTTACTGCTTTTTGAATGGTTTCATTTGGACACTTATCAACTATATTAACTTCTATAACTCCCTCACTTATTACATTATCAGTCTTTTTAACACTACAATCTATTATATTTTTAGGTTCTATTTCAATATCACATAATACAGTTTCATTCATATTATTTTCAGTCTCATCAGTTTCAAACATATCAGTCTCATTCACAGTTTCAAACATATTTATAAACCATAATTATAAATTTGACTATCATTGGTAATATTTTAATATACTCTATTTAATGCTGTATAATATTTTTGTAAGTCCACACTTAAATATTGACAATATATTTTGTAGAATATATTAATATATATTATATATATTATTATTAGGTAGGTATCGAGGTAACTAATGCAATAAAAAATGTGTACTATAATTTTTTTTAATATTAATATACCTGTTCAATCACTGGATTAAATTATATTTAAGCAATACCAATAATTGAACATGTGTTCAATTACTAGGTTTTGTTAAATTTTAGTAACTAGTAATTGAACACATACATAACTAGTCAAGATAAGGACTTTTTTTAAATTTTTAAGCAAGAAAATGATACAAATTTAGGTATTTAACATATCCAAACAAATAATAACCATATACAATGAATATTCTATTAGTTATTCAGTTCCCACAGAAAGTAATTTAGAGTACTTACTTAAACAAATTTGGCCCTAACACACGCAATTTTGATTACAGTGATTTTGTATATTTATCATTTTTTTGTTATCACATCTTAACTATTAAATCTTGGTTATACAGTATGACCACTATGTCTAATATTGAAAACAAAAATTATTTATTAAATAAGATATCTAGTTTTCTTAATTTTAAAGCATTTGTTGACGTTGTTCAATTACTGGAGGGTGTTCAATAACTGGTCTGTTCACCCTACCCATAACAAATACAAATATAAAACTAGTGTTTCTACATTATTACAATATTCTAATTTTATACACCCATACACACATATTTAAACCTACTTTATACTTTATTACTACACTGACACGATATCGGTTCAAGAGTAATATGATTGTATATGTAACATTGGTATTACTACCAACACGACTAAAGTTACAAAAATAAGACAAGTCTTCTTAACAATAATTATAAAAATTAAACAGCTACAAAAATTAACCATCCGGGAAAAATTCTTCATTCCCTAACCACAACTATCTTAACGGTACTGCAAGACGTAATATCATGTGATTTATTATTTGTCCTCAGGGTTGATCTAGAAGATCATTATTTTCGTGTTACTGAACTAACCATAGCTACTGATAACGTTACGTCTACAACAATTCCTCCAAGTGACAAATTAATGTCATGGATTGTATCGAGGGAAACTTGTGTCATCGTATTTGCAATACTTACAATCTTAATTATCATATTTGCCTTTGTCGAGTTGGCTCTGCTGGTATCTATATGCACCTCAGCATCTTCAAATTTACATAATCAAATGTTCAATTCAATTACAAGAGCAACAATGAGCTTTTTGAATAAAAATCCATCAGGTATATATTAAAATCTTTTTTGTTTTTTGTTTCCAATGACATTTTAATCACACGCTTCAATAATAGGTCGAATTCTTAATCGTTTTTCAAAAGACATAGGAGTTATCGATGAAATGTTGCCTCCAATATTCATTGATGTTGTACAAGTAAAATATATTATAAATTGTTATTTTTCTATCTATATACTTTAGGTACTTACTCAATATAATTCAATGTATATCATGATACAACATTTAATTTTAATTTTATTAGATTGGATTGATGGTGTTAGGTATACTAATAGTGGTGGGAATTGTCAATGCCTATTTAATTCTACCAACATTAGCTGTAGTAGTAATTTTTTTCAAAATGAGAAAAATGTACATGAAAACCACTCGTAATGTTAAACGTCTAGAAGGAGTCGGTAAGTTTTGTAAACGTTTTAAATTGCATTAAACATTATTAATTTATGAACTAATCTTTAACCATTTCGGTACAATACTTTGCAAATCACCAATTTAGCACGAAGTCCTATGTTTACCCATGTCAATTCCTCACTGCAAGGATTGGCAACAATAAGAGCATTTGAAGTAGAACAAATACTTTTCCAAGAGTTTTCGAGCCATCAAGTAAGAATCTATCGATTATGTAAAATACCCTATACTCACTGAAGTTCGAGTATACAATTTTTACCAATTATATTGTAATATTATAAAAATTCTAGGATTTACATTCTTCAGCTTGGTATTTATATATGAGTTTAAGTAGAGCATTTGGGCTTTGGTTAGATCTTGTTTGCATTTTTTATACAAGTCTTGTAATGTTTTTCTTCATATTGATTGTTAATGGTAAGTATTTAGTAATAATGAAATTTAAGTCATCGTATAAGTAATTGATTTTATTAATATTTAAGAATTATATTATTCCAGATACACATGGAGGCAACGTTGGTCTAGCTATCACACAAGCAATCGGATTAGCTGGCATGTTTCAATGGGTAGTAAGACTGTCTGCGGAATTAGAAAATCAAATGACATCTGTTGAAAGAGTTCTAGAATATACAAATGTACCTCAAGAATCAGCTTTTGAGTCAGCTCCAAGTAATAGCTGTCAAAATTGCCTTGCAATACATTTTTACTGAAAAAAACGTATTTTATTTTTCATAACAATTTTTTAGACAAAAAACCACCCAAAGAATGGCCAAATAAAGGAAAAATTATATTTAACAAATTATATCTGCGTTATGACCCAGAAACACCATTTGTTTTGAAAAATATCACTGTTACAATTGAGGCTACGGAAAAAGTATTAACTATTTTTTAATTAAATTATTTTATAATATTGAAATATCAATATAAACCATTTAAACTTTTGTCTAGAAGATAGCGAAGCAATAACAAGGTATTCTTTAAAAATGTATTATAAATACATTTATTAATATTAAAAATGAAGTACCTAATTAGTATTTAATACAGTTATGCTCTATTGTATTGTAAAGAAACTTTGAGTTAAATATGACGCAATAATATTTTTACTTAATATTTATATAGTTAATAATACAGGTAAATTCTCACATATTAAGAATTGACAGCTATGAACTAATAGTAGTAATAATACATTAAAGATTTTAAAATGATTTTAATTCTCATTAAATGTAAGTCCTCTCACGCAATTATGAGAGTCTCCTAATTACACATAGTGTTACTATAAGTACATCGTCTTAATACTCGGATACTCATATTATTAAATTATAGTATGATAACTACTGAGTAATACATTTTTAAATTACTGTTAATGGTGTCGTATTTTTTAGATAGGTATTGTTGGAAGGACTGGTGCTGGTAAATCATCTTTGATTGGAGCACTATTTAGGTTAGCTCTAAACGAGGGTAGCATCATTATTGATGGTATAGAAATACATGAATTGGGATTACATGACTTGCGATCTAATGTGTCCATCATTCCTCAAGAACCAGTTTTGTTTTCAGGAACAATGAGAAAAAACTTAGATCCATTCGAAGAATACCCAGATCATGTTCTTTGGAAAGCTTTAGATGAAGTAAGTACATAGTTTAATAATTATCAAGCACATAACTATACAAGACATAACGACACTAAGTATCTACTAATTGTGAAAATTATTTAATATTATTATTTTTAGGTGGAACTTAAGGATGTTGTGGAAGATTTATCTGATGGACTGAACTCAAAAATATCCGAAGGTGGATCTAATTTGAGTGTTGGTCAAAGACAATTAGTATGCTTGGCTAGAGCTATTGTACGAAATAATAAAATCCTTGTGTTAGATGAAGCCACTGCCAATGTGGATCCACAGTAAAAAAAATATAAAATTAATATTTCCATAACATATAATACTTTTATGAAATATTTTGTGTTTTTTAATTTTTAGAACTGATAGTTTGATACAAAATACCATCAGAAATAAGTTTCAAACATGTACAGTATTAACGATTGCTCATCGTTTGAACACTGTTATGGATGCTGACAAGATACTTGTAATGGACGCTGGTACAATAGTTGAATTCAACCACCCATATACGTTGTTGAAAAACAAAAATGGATATTTGTACAAAATGGTAGAACAAACAGGCCCAAATAACGCAAAATTTTTGCATAGTGTTGCAGCCGAGGTATAATAAATTATACTCCATTATAGCTTATTTTTACATTATATTAATATATTATAATATATTATAATTTGTAAAAATTGTTTTTTTAAGAGTTTTAATAGACAGCAGTATGCAGATGTCAACAGATTCTCAAATTAAAATATATCCCGGCGAAGAAACAAATGAAGGTAGTACAATCATAAATATTCCTTGAAATATATATATTTATATATTATATATATTATATTGTATTATGAGGTTTCTTTATTATTTTGTATTGTAGGTATTTAAAAATAGAATTTTAAAAGTATTTTTGATTTAATTATAGTTGTTAGTTAAAATTGATGTTGATTGTAAATTAGTTGTTACTTGTTAGTGTTATTAAAAAAATTAATAATCTTTGGATTACCTAAAACCTATTGTTATACTTAAATAAAAATTGATCAATGCTTAGAAGACTCTATTTATGATACCAATAATGAAATATTATTATTATTATTTGAAAATGAGGTTTTAAAAACCTATAGTTAATCTGAACTAAGCAAAAGTGAACAAAAACAAAATAAGTGGAAAGTGGTTTTGTTATCAAAAGGTAAATTATTTTTAAAAGTTAAAAAATTTAAATTATAACTATAACTATAAAATTATGTAGACATGTAGTTATACGTGTAGGGGAGACTGCTGTAATTTATAAACATTTATCAAAGTGAAAGAAATATGTTAAATACAATAATATAAAGAACAACAAAAATACTGCAGTTTAGTTTTATTTATAATAAAAATAAAAATAATTATAATAAAATACCTACATCGTTAAAAATTAAGGGAAGAAGTATTTAGTATTAAGGCAAAATTATGATCAAATAAAGTCAGTACAGTGAAACCTCCTTTAACAGACATCTCTCAATAGTGGACACCTCCAAATAACGGACGGAATTTCGGGTACGGTGAAATCTGTACTTACTGTATATCCCCTATTAATTGCGGGCACTTCCAAATAGCGGACGACGTTTAAGCGACCGGTATTTAGAGGTTTCACTGTATTGAGAATAAAAACAAATAATACCACCATCATATACGAGTAGGTACGAGGTTTACCTAAATTCCTACTAGGTAAATCGAATATTAACATAATATGATATTTCGAATAAAATATGAGACCACAATTTTTTTCCCGTCTGAATAATGCAGGTACAGTATGCTCTATACACGTTGGTATATTATGTCATATATTTCTATATTGTATTTATACATTGTATTGCGAAGTCTTGAGCAGTGTGCGTGTCAGCGTTTACGGCCTATCTATACGACTGTACGCGTATAAATCATATTTAATTGCAAACTGACAAGTACACACGTTTACTTTCATCACACTAAAACGTCGTTTTTCCGGTTGTTATAGTTTCGAATTTTTGTGTGTACACCTTTTATAATGTTATTATATTATATGTATAGGTAGATACTCTGGTCACGGTCCAAGGTCATTTTTTTGAAGCCTTAAATTTGTCGTGAATAAAAAATTAAAAAACACACATAACAACCTAAACAATATTATGATTAGGTATATAATATATATATATAGATATAGTTTTTATAATGCAAATTTTTGGTAATATCATATATACGTCTTACATGTACGATTTATAGCATGGTTTAGTGACAGTGACTTGAATATAATATAGATACCCGCTAAATGTTAACGACCGATAAATATATTATAATATTTTACATTTAATGTTTTACCTATATAGAAAACTGTAAGGTATTACGATTCATAATCGGATAATAATTTATAATAACTATTAATTCTTGATGCATTATTTACTATTTATTTCATTTACTGTTGATTTTTGTATAGGTTATGCAAAGCTAATCAATGTATTAAAAAAAATTGTGCCTACCTATTACACCTAGTCCCAATATGATGGTGAATTAGGATATTATAGGTGTATAATATATATACTTATGTCATATTTTATTCTTACAAATAAATCGTTGTACATTGAAATTTTTAGTTATTTAAGTTCCAACTTATATTACACAGAAAATGTATATTCAGTGGATAACATTTTAGCCTGGGACAGGAATTTTCAACTTACTCCACTCAATTGGGTCGAATATATAATAAGTATGCTTAGAAAGAGGTGAAAAATATTTTTTTCTTCAAATTCCTGTCTATAATATAATTTATTTTAGTAATAAAAATAATCGTTCATCTTTTCTACTAAAATTTTCAATTGTCTATTCTCCATCATCCCATATCACCGATAACATTTTTCAGTTTTCACCAAATGAGATAATGTTTACCTGTTTACTTTTTCTTCAAACCTAAAAGTGTCATTTCAATAT
Source organism: Diuraphis noxia (assembly GCF_037042655.1). Classification (NCBI taxonomy): domain Eukaryota; kingdom Metazoa; phylum Arthropoda; class Insecta; order Hemiptera; family Aphididae; genus Diuraphis; species Diuraphis noxia. The sequence goes on from NW_028301713.1 coordinate 74,577,375, forward strand.
AGAAATTCAATTTTTGTGCTGATATACCTACTGAAATATAAAATACCTATACCTAACGTTTTCAAACTTAAAATATTTATACTTGAATACTTGATACTAAAGTTGATAGAGAAATTTGAAAAACAGATTATGCCGTAAGTCTTGGTTAAAAATGTGTTTCAATTGCAAGTGAAATTAATAATTAATTTTTATTTATTTATTTTCGCATTTTTCGGCTGTTTTTAAACAATTTTACTCATTTATACCTCAGTCGGCGATAATCAAATGTGACACGTTAGTAGCTTTCGTATATATGATTGATACATGTATAATGTGGTATTATTCATGTATATATTTATAATATATAGTCGGATGTGGGTGCAGACTATAGATAATAGAAATATTATATATCATATCATATATACCTTCTTTGTATCAGGGTTGTAGCTAGGAATTTTATATGGGGAGGGTCCATACTTTTTTCATACTCTTAAAGGAAATTCCTGGTAACCACATAGTAAAAAATTCAATGATTGGAATTAATTTGTTTCTATATTTTTTTTTATTATTTAAACTCTTATCAATTATCATGATGCATTATAGGCACTATATCAATACACCTTGGGCACTATAGTATACATTTACTTTAATATTATATATATTAAGTATTTATTCAGTTAAGAAAAAATTGATTTAAAAAATTAACATTTTAAATTTTAGAATATAATAGACATTTTTACATTTCATATTTTGCTAAAGGGGATTTGAACCCCCTAAACCCTCTCCGGAGCTATGGTCCATATGTGTATGATAAAAATCAAAACGAAATTTCTCAAAAACCGGTGACTCGTACGTATGGGTATGGCTACATTATATTATTGTAATCCACGTACAGTCGCCGCCTGCACATTCGCTCATACACGTACCTATTACACATTAAAATATTATTGTGTTGTATTGCACCGAGATAGAGGGAGAGAAAGAAATGATCCGCCACTTTTAACGCGTGTGTAACCTAAAAACGGTTGTATATTATATTGGTTATTGGCATATGGACCACCACAAAATCGCAGTTTATTATATGGGTAGGTACACTATTGTGTGTTTACAGCGTTATCCTAAAATAATAGTCGTGTACCGTTTATTTTGAATGCAATCAATAGCCAATCATATACCATTATTTGGCACACGTTGCATTTATAAAGAAATTCCTAAAAATAGTATATAGTACATTATACCAACTGATAGTTACCTATATAATAATATATTTGCACACAATGCATATATATATATATATGTAATATAATAACGGAAATTCTATAATAATTTACGTATATTATGTTGTGTCATGTACACCCGACTACCCGAATAAATATTATTTGAAAAAATATTACGCACATTATTATTATTATTGTTATACATATTTTATCCATACGAATAAATGTAAATTTTTTCGACTGCACCGAATTATAAGCATAATATCTACAGCGTATCTGTTCCGGAACACCGGAGCCGGATAATACACTTAGATCAATAGTGTAGTGTATAACATACTATAAATACCTATCACATAATATTCTATACATAAAGTGGACAGTCTACACACGACTGGCCTTTAAGATTTTTTTTTTTAATATCCATTATTTATTCATTAACAGTAGTAACTGTTAAGCATTACGATAAGTTTTGTACCGAATAAGATTACATAATGTTGTATAATATATAATATACATAATACTATAATATGGCGATCATAACGATGATTGTAAACGATCTAGCCCTATCCACTGCATAGGCAGTGTGTTGGTGTTCAGAAAAGTGGAATTCCAGGAACTAAGCCTTCGAGTTAGATTTTTTTCAAGTCTTCGAAAAATAATGATAGATTTTATAAAGATGTGATTATTTTCATTGGGGCTAAAAAATCTTTTTAGAATGGAAAATACTGAACTCACAACTTGAAGGAAAACGTTTAGTAGTAAATTGGATTTAGCTTAGACAATGGGAATTTCAAAATTATATTACTTATAAGATATTTGCAAAAAAATCAAAAAACTAACGAACACGGGAACATTTGTACAAACCCAATATAAAAATTCACTTTTGTTTTTATGTTGTAGGTACTAATAATCTACCTAATATAAAAAATCAAGTAAATGTGATTTTGAGACTATGAATTGTCATCAAATATTTATACAGCATTTCTTTGACTAAATAAAAATCAAAAAATAAATTTGGTTTTATTGAATTATTTATTGACATTTAAAATGTTTGGCTATTATTTAGTTTTTATTCTTCTTATGTATGATAAAATGTTTATTTGTGAATAAAAATGGTCAAAAATTGAATATCAGGTTTCTTACAAGTTTTGACTCAGCAATTAAAAAAATATTGAAAATAGGTAATAGTGAAAACAACTGTATTAGTATTTTAAATTCGTAAAAATTGCGAAAATTTGCAAATTATTATGTAGCTATACACTGTTAACTTTTAAATTATAACACCAAAGGTCAGAAAATTCAATACAAAGTTTTTTATACATTTTCCTTACAAGAATTTATAAAAAAGTTTTGTGTAAATCCACATTATATTTGTATGACTACTTTATCAAATTTTAGTGTAACTGGATATCATTTATAAACAAAATAATCTATTTTAATAATTTTACTGTCATTCAAAAAATATAAAATTTCTTTCTGAATAATTCCATTCATAATTTTTTTATTTTACTCAATATTTATCTATACTATAAAAATTTTATTTAATCTCGGAACTACACATATCTCCACTTTTATTAATTGGACGAAATTGGAGAGGATAGTCCAATAAAAATAGAAAACCTTAAAAAAAAGAATGTTATATTAAAGTAGTAACTCAGTAACTGTAATTTGTTGTACATAAATGTAATAATATTAGTTATTAATATTTATAAGCTAATAACTAAACTTAAAACGTTATGGTAATATTTAATTAATATAATTAATAATATTAATATTTTTGTATACTTCACGACTTACAAAAAATTAAAGTCTAAGCAGTTGTAATATAATCGTGTTTGTTAACTATAATAATATTTCGTTGGATAAACACCACGCATTTAGACTGTATAGTAAATGAATAGCGATCGGATCGACAATGCGATAGTGGAAATGATTAAAAAATTGTATATCGTACTGTTGTATATTATTTTGTATTTATTTGTATTATATTATTTTGTATATCACCTATTGTAAAGATGATCTCGACTGCGCTATCTCCGCGGAAAACCTTTTTTTTGCGTATATATTTATATACATATAAGCAAGAAGCAACTAAAGACAAATTATGCGTAATATCCTACAGCCGCGGTATACGTATGCATTGATATTGTTGAAAACAAAACGAGAAAATCTCGTCCGAAAATAATAAGATACAAATACATAATCATCATCTCGAGCGGCTTTGGATGAACACCCTGGTCCCTAGCGGGCACTATTATATCGCTACACGCGTAATATGAATATTGTGTTATTATGATACGCATGTTGTAGGTGCATTACAGAAATATCAAAATGTGTTGCGAACTGCAACGCACACGCCGCCACGATTTTTCGCGGTGTTTGCGCAACCGTTTTTCCGAGACGGTTTTGCTGGAAAACTCACGCTGATGGCGCGAGCGTTTCCCCCGCCGGCTCACGTTCATAGCGAAAACCACCATTGCGATTAAAAGTGAAAACGCCGGCTACTTCGGGTCCACATGTAGTCTACCCGTTCGGCCGAACCTAAACACGCGTATATTATACTGTCATATTATTACCTATCGAATACATCGCGATACTTACCCTGAAAGTGTAACTGTTTTACGGAATAACACGTTATTACAAAGTATAATAACCGGTGGCGTAGGTACTCAATTTTTTCGTCGACATCTTGATTTTCATCGGTTTCCCACAACAATGCCGTACGCGCCCAGTGCGCCGCCGTCAGATGAAAATATGTATTTTCAGTAACTTTGATTTTATACATAGCTTACCTATATAGATTTTTATATACGTACAATATACGAAACTACACTGTAAACAGTAATAATATTGTGGACAATAGCTATAGAACACCGAAGTCGTCGTATATGAATTTTAGTTGACACAAACGCATACAATGGTAAAGTATATAAACGTATAATTTTAATACACAATATAATATATAATAACATCGAAGGTTTAGGGGTGCGCCTCAAATCTTTTCGCAACGGAGAAGACGGCCAAACATCTAATATTTTTTATATAAAAACGATGAGTGATTGTACAGCGTGCATGTCCATAGCATGTCCTGTCCACGCCACATTCATCGCTTTCATTCAATATCAACAAAATACCAATCATTATATTATTATATTTGTATCGGACCTGTGATTTTAGCGTATATATATACCTACGTATCGGACAAGACGATGATAATATTGTTCCCGTGTCCTTTCTGCATACAAAACGTAATAAATACTATTTGTGTGTTGCTGGGTTTGGACGGTCGTTGATCATCGACCGATCGATCGAACCGCATGTCTGGAGCGAGAAATCGCCTTTGATGTATATACATTTTGGTAGTCGAGGTTAATATAGGGTCGTGGTTATCTGCAGTTTGATCGCCGGACGTCATTCTCATACGTTATACTCCTCACCGCAGATTTAGTATTTCGATACTTTCTATAGTTTCTAGACACACGACCACGTGGTATTTAAATTTTATAATTATTTGTAATGCGTGACTGCGTACAGAGTATTATATTATTATAATAATATGTCTGTGTTTGCGTTACAGGTACACGCAGATTAAATGCTTTAATAAGTAACTTATGATACCTATATAATATGACGCGTATGTACCGCGTACGCAATAATATTATTATATACGTTGCACTTTTTATGAAATGTTATGAACAAAATATGGTTAACAGATAATTTATATAATACCTATATGCGTTTTGTATCGAACATTCCATGGTGTGATCTGTTGAAATAGGAATTGATATTATTATGATTATTATTGTTTTCATTCTAAACGATAGTCGATAGTAAAAGGAAAACAAAATTGTTGTGACATCATTGCGGGTCCCCCCAATGCGTTTACACACGTTCGATGTTGTCGTCGAATTCGGTTTGCGGACTTATAGTTTTCCGCGGGGTTTAGGAACCGGAACGCTGGACCTATAATCACTTGTTGATTATCCACGGTCAGTTTTTCCACCCGATCGTCCCGAGAAATGTGTCGAAATCAGATACCAGGGTATATATAGTTATATCGATCGAACCAGGGTGAACGTGCACAGAAAACTTGTCACGTGTGCCTTGTACAGTATATTATCTTAATTCTTAATGCACGAGTATTTATTATGTATAAGGCCAATAGTTTTTTCGTTTAATTCTCGAAACGGTCTGATCGTATAACGTTTAGAAATCGAAAGATATTCGTTGGGGTTTTTTCCGTCTTGTTATTATTATTATTTTTTTTTTTTATCACAAAACGTGTCCATGGAATGGGTACCTGATTTTATTTCAAATCTTCTGCAGTTGTATATATAGGTATATATGAAAATTATTATTATTAGTGTTTATTTCTCGGTGGCCCAACTGAGACTGTCGTTAATACATACATCTATATGATTTCACAGACTATAACATTGTCCACTGGCTCGTTTCCCCGGAGTTTAGAGCCAATTATTACAACTAAGTTTCCTCGTAGGAATTACTTAAATACACATCATATTATATAATATTTCTATCGCTATGGAGCGTATTTATTTTAGTAAACTAACGGTCGACATTATTGTTGACTGTGGTAATTTCCTATATAGATCCAAACGGTTGGTCGGACAACGTTTCTTCGGTTTCGCGTTTAATAATTACATCAAATTATAGATGCCGCCTTCTAGTTACATCTGTTGCGACAACTTGAGTCAGTTTACTGAAAAATCATAATCTATATAGTTATTATGTCCATAGTATGCAGTCTTAAATTTAACAGTATAAATTACAATAATTTAAAGATGTCGTCACTCGTCATCGCATTGGCGTGTTTATTTTAGTTTTTCATACAATTCATTTCAATTTAAAACAATTATTTTTCTGTAACCGTTGTTATTGCGTGTCAGGAAATAATTTGGCACGGTTTATTGATCGGTTGTATCCTCACGGCGACGGTGTGCAATTCGGAAGACACGATACCACGTCGAGAAGTTCCAAATTCTGACGAATATCAAGACGAAATCACCGCTGCCGAAGATCACGAGTAAGTCGAACATTTACATTATTTTCCCATGAACATGTTTTCGAAACAAGTGTGAAAGTATGAATTGTGCATACCACAAATATGTTATTTATATGATTATTTCATATTTGAGACCAAACAAAATAGTAAAGTAATTGCTGTAGATCATGTCCGATACTAAAAATGCAACATACAATTATTATATCTGTTGAAACTAATTTTTATGATTTCTTTAAATCGAGTTATACTCCTTATTTGGTCCGTAGAGACTTTTTTTGGTTCAATGGTTCAATAACACATTTAAGTCTTATGAGTTATGATCAATAAATAACAATACACGGAAATACTGTGGTTTTATGAATATCGAACAAAAAGAAGACTGCTCCGTGATTCTAGTAGGTACAGACTGGTGCAGATTATACATAGAAATCTCACTCAATATTCACGTTTGAAGTACTTGCAATTTACAAGTAGGTTAATTAAAGCACGGAAGTGGGCATAGTTTCCTAAAACTCAAAAGTTATAATCCGACCATATAAAAGGTTATATTTACTTCTTAAATAGGTAAGTAGCAGCTGACAGTTTTTTTTTGTAGATGAAAAAACATTGAAATATTCGATGTTAGGACCTATGTTAATAATAATTTATGGATAACAGGTATAAGGTGTATATTAAAAATTAAATTAAATATTTGATACTTCTGTTACAAATTCTTAGTAAACATTTTGCCTCGATGTGACATTTTGTTTTTTTCCCTTTAAAATAAACGCAATACCTATATCATTAATTAATCGCCATTTAAATTTAAAAATTCCAAATAATAAGAAAACATTTATCTACTTTTTGAAACAATTTTAAAATATGTTACAAACGAAATGGATTATTCAATATTACCGGGACAAAAGTGTTAGTTTGTTTCTTTTTTTCGGGATAACCAGGACGCTATATAAATACTGAATGAAAGATCTATAATTTAAACGAATCATAATCTATCTGAACTGTATAATAATTAGATAGTCGAATATCATTTTATTAGCTCTTATCATAAAATAATAACATAATCTTATAGTTATTTTGTGAATTGTAAACGACGACCAATTAACCAATCTATAGTTAAAATATGGGATAATTACATTTCATTTTAAATATCTTTCTAATGTTTTGCATAATAAAACTATAAAAGTTACGCACAAACGGCCTGTAAAAAAAATCATTCGTAATACAATGTCGATAGAGTTGAACGTTATCATATTATATAAATGCATATATAACTGTTCAATAATGGTATATGTTGTCGTATTGTGTAGACACCACAGGATCATCATCGTGGTGCCCAAAGAAGTGCCGCAGCATGTGAATCACGTGCACACGTACAAGCTGGCCGGAAAAGGCATACCGCTTATCCACTCTGGCAAAGTGGTGCACGACCACAAGCACAGCGGCAAGGTGGCCCACGAGCACGGGCACGCGGGCAAATCGACGCACAGCCACAAGCACGTCGGCGCGTATGGCCACCAGCACAAGCACCTCGGGTACATGGGGCACAAGCACTTCGGGAAAGTAGGCATCGTCGGACACGGCCACAAGCCGGTCCAGAAGCCGCCGCGACAGTTGCCACACGACCACCACAACCGCGGTCATCATCCGCTGTTGCACAACGCCGCGCATCAGCTGCACTTGCATCAGTTACAGCAGGCCGGCGACTACCTGGTACAGCAACATGGCAACGCGGGGGGCAGCAGCGGTGTGTTGCAGCAGAACGGCGGACACAGGCCCGCGTCCGTCGTCGGTCGTAGGCCCGCGTCCGGCGGTCGCGTGCAGTTCGTGCCGTCATCCAAGCCGCGGGGCCTCGGATCGTTCATGCCAGCCGAGATCCAACAGTACGTGCAGCACGGCGCGGTCGTCCAACAGCAACAGCAGTTGCACCAACAGCAGTTGCAGCAACATCAGCAACTGCAGCACCAGCAGCAGTTGCAGCATCAACAACAACAGCAGCAGCAGTATGCGGTATACGACGACGACGAAAGCGGTGATGGTGGCCGCAGCGCACAACCGCCCGCGTACAACGTGATACACTTGCGGGTGCCCGACCACCAAGACCCGAACGTCGTCAAGCACGTGGACATCGACTTGGTCAACAACGTGGCCAAACTGCAGACTAACGAAAAGCATCAGCCAGTCACCGCTAATTTCAAGGTTGGTTCCTACCCATTCAATTCTTTGAGATAAATTTATTTTACCTTCTCATTGCGTTTTCAAGTGGACGTTTTCATTATCATAAATCATTTACGCTGCTAAAGGATTGACGGTTGTTTGAGCATACCGGTTATTGCACAAATACCGTTTGTACGGTATACTTCGTATAATACCAAAGTACCGACGTATCGTTTAATACTGAAGTAATTATCCGTATATATATATATTATTATTATATAAGAGTTGACGGTTTTTTTTCTTTCGTGGTATATCGGTTCTTATACCGAAATACCGGTATCCAATTTAGATACCGTCAACCCTTATACCCTTACCACGGGCTGTCGTAAAAAGTCACTTAACGCGTTACTCTCCTAGTCTCCTATAGTCGCTTGAGAGCCAGTGATTCAAAAAGGTATATAGTGCAAGTACAGTTCAAAAAAGTAACCCATCAAAACACTATTATTTTTTATTTTAAAAAACATATTTTTGCTGCACTCCACAGTTATATACTAAAATGTTTGTTATAAATTTATAAACTTCCCTGCAACACCAGTAATTTACACTTACTCTCGAGAGCACATGTAGTTTAAGTATTTGCTAACTTGTTTGGGCGCCACTGACGAGGCCATATCCGCAAATACATTTGTACCGAAAATGGGAAATCACAAAAATTCACGGATTTTCTTCTAACAGCATTGAGTCTTTTTCGCATATATAATGAAGAAAAAACCTTACATTTACTATTACGCACTTTCTTAAACTTTCGAACCCGTATATATATTATTATACTTAGCATGGTCGTATCTGGATTTTTTTTGTTGGTCTTGAGCTCATCAACTATGGCCATTAGCCGTTTGTAGAAGGTAAAGGTTAATTTGGAACTTGTGTTGTATATTTTTTATATTATTCAATAATATAATTTTTTCGTTTATTTTAATACTCTCGCCGACGATATTAGATAGGAATGAACGATTAAGAAATATATTCGACAACTGCGACTGAATAATATAACATAGCTTAGGTTAGGTGTAGATGACGTACTTGTAAAAACCTGTAATACCGCAGTACATGCTAGTATGCTACGTGTTCGTTTCTCTTACGGTCGTAGAATTAAAAATTTTTAATTATAAATCTTTGAGTTTCGTCATTTGCATATACTATATAGTACATAAGGGTTATGGTTATTATTTATAAGTAATTATTTTTCTTTTATTTATTTTCTCACATTTGACATGCCTAAAGTTTGTTTTTATTTTATGTGTGCATAATTAACTTTATGATAAATGTTTACGCTACAATTTTTACTACCCACAAAACTGCCTCCCATTATGCGAATAATTTCATAATGCAAGGTGTATTATTATAATAACAAAAAGTTTGAAAACGAAAATCGTGAGCGAAAACAAAGAACTATGCTGGTCGTACGCAATAAACCGTAATATAAATTATTTCTCTATAGTACTTCCGGTTGTTTAGTTAATTTTGTTTTTCTTTCAGCGTACGCCAAATTCGTTTACCGAACATTTTCCAAGCCGCTCTACGCACAGCTTTCAGATATCCCATAATTTGTGACAGAAGCGACCACATATAAAAATGATAGACAGTACAAACTACTTCGATATCAATTGTCTATAAAGAGTAAAAAAAAAAAAAAAAAAGCCGATGACAATATTATAATATACACTGCATAATATTATACTGTACAATATTGTATTGCTAGCTCGTTTTGTTTCATACAGTAAAATGTTTTACGACCAATTTGTTGTTGTTTTTGTTGTGTTATTATCCCCGACGTTCACAGTACTTATAACTATCATAAAAAACGCATTTTGCTGTACACTCATTCGGAAGGGGCAAATGGTCGACTTGAACACGACGCCTGTGAAACCAACAGTGTAATTTTGTATGAAAGCCAACAAGTTACGTGTGTGCGATTTTCCGTAAATACTATTTTTAAATACCTCCGCATTCCGACATGTAAAATTTTCGCAAATATGCACGAATGTACCTATTATATGTAGCTGCTTATACTATCTCTCTTGTTACTGTATAAAATACTAAAAGCATAATAATATGAACCTAGGCATGTGAAATTTTTGATCGGGCAGTCAGAAAAATAACTATTAGTTTCTATTTATGTACCGAGGAAAAATATTCTTACAAAACAAAGCTGTGAGTTGGATAGGGTTTAAGTTTGTAGACGCTTGTTGAAGTGTTGGTACTTGGTATATATAATATTTTTAAATATTATTCCCGAGTTGCGTAAAAAAATTATTAATTTAGTGGTTCACTATAATTTAATGGACCAATAATAGACACTAAATCACGTTTAAGGTATCACTAAATATTTAATGATTGGTTATGTATAGTCTGTCTGGCTTATATTATTATGCATCAGATATTTGAAATTTACATTCGAAAGCCTTTAAGTTGTACGAACGAAAACTATTTATATATAAATAGGAATAAATAAACACTTTTCATAATATTATTTACAAATTTCTTAATACAATTTTTTCATTAAGTAGCTACAACAATTAACTAAAATCTTTACTATTTTTTACCCATCATACGGTCGTATCGTCTGGGACCACCCAGTCGTGAATCTGTGGAGGGAAATTAAAAAAAAAAAAAAAAAAAAAACTATTTGCCGATACTGTTTTTGTGTGTGCAGTCGGTGACGCAGTACAACAAGGTGATCGGCCACGGACGCGCGGTGGCCGCGGCGAATGCCGAGGACGAGTTCGACGCGCAGACGGACGACGAGGACGTGGGCGGCGAGCTGTTGCTGGAAGACGTGGGTTACCGGTTCGGCGAGGGTTACCGGCTGGCGATGGACACGGCCGCCGGCCCGGGAGCCCGCGACTTTTCCGCCGCCCAGGAACAGGACGAGGAGGAGGCGGACGAGTCGTTCAAGGAGCCCTCGGCCGGCCTGGACGACGAACCCTCAGACGGCGGCAATAACGCTTACAGCCAGACGTACAGCTTACAGTTTTGAACCTTCACCCCTTAAGTATTTGTTATAGATTTGTAGCTTTGATTTTTTTTTTTCTTTTTTACCTATAAATTATTATTTGTTACTATTTTTGCTTTCGATTTTGTTTTGAGTACCTGTCATGTTATGTCACGCGTATTTCGCGTAATCGTATTTTACGCATATCATATGGATATTGTAATACATTGTATTATTTATATCCAAGCCGTGTGTAGTTTCTTTCCATTTATATTTGTTCGCCATACGCAAACGCGTCCTATGCTGCAGAGTTATGAGAAAATATTATTACATTTTTCACCATTACTGTAACACGTTTTTAAAAACCAATATTTTCAATCTTAGGTGTTATTTATAAGATACGATGGATGAACTTATATTGTTTTATCGCAATACCTAGTTTCAACTATAAATAAATGATTCTTAGTGATTGGGATAAAATCCAGAAAGTTGTTGTGCACCTTCATTTTGCGACCGCTGAGCGTAGGTCGGATATAATATTATAAGGTGCGCTGCAGTGGTGGCAAATTATTTGAACGTTACGCGCCGAAAATTACCTTTTTTTTTCCGAACGTGCCATGTAAAATATTATGTACTATATGTAATAAAAATGGCTGCGTCCCGAAAAATATCTACGAAAAAAGGTCTAATCCGAATTGCGGCCCGAGTTTATTTTGGGTACAGACGAGTTGCGGCCCGGGTTTTTTTCAATTCTAGATAATTTAATCTTAACCGAAAGGCCTATCATGCAGTGACTTGGTATACTTCATAAGTAGTAAGTACGTCCTGATATCTTCAACGGATGTAGAACGAAGTTTTCTCGATTTAATAATAATATTTACTGAAAACCGATGACTTACTGAAAATTTAAGTCTTTAGTAGTCAACTGTAACTCTTCAGGTAACTTTGAAATATTATAAAAATGTACTAAATTTATTTTAATTTATTTTTGTTCATGACTTTTTATTTAGATGAGTGAATGTTCAAAATGCAACATCCTACTATATACAAAATACATAGGTAGCTAAATAACTACATTAGGTATACATCAATTATTTCAAATAGATATTTAATACATTTTTTGTCCATATTACTCATTTAATGAATTATATATAATTGTCATTTTTAAACTAAATAAATTTAATTAACATGCATTTTTGTTTGAATATTTTTGCATATTTGAATGAAAATCAATGCATAAATGCATGCATATTATAACATAATAAAATATAATTACATACATATAATTAATTTAATTTTAAATTCCGGGACGCAATTCATATGTAACTCAAAAAACTCGGGCCGCAATTCGTATGCATCCCAAAAAAACTCGGGCCGCAATTCGGAAGAAATTTTTTACCGCGGAACGCAACTTGTAGCCACCCATAAAAATATTTAAATTTTTTGCGTGACCTCAAAATCTTTTCGCGCGTCATGGATTTGCCATCCCTAGCTGTTAAAAGGTTGATACCAAATCCACTCGCTATACATCACTTGGTGCAGCTCGCGATCATATCAAATCCACCAAGAAAAAATTTACTGTTTATAATAGTGTTATATGTGACTGTGCATGAATTTACGACGAAAAACTAACGTTGTAATTGCCGTGGGTATATAAAAAACGTTAAGACATCCGGATAAACAAACAATTATCCGGACATGTATTTATAATACACGATGCGCAAAAATAACGTTTCACACATAAAGAAAGGTCACGCTGGTTTTGGGGGTTATGACATGCATCGTCATATCTGTGTACCTCCCAGTGTAATTACGCCACTATCATATGATAGGTATACAAGTAGTCAATTACAAAGTAGTTTTGTAATGTTATAGCCGTATTATTATACACAGACACGCGCTTGTATATGTATGTGTGTATGTGCGTGCGTGCGTGTGTAATGTGTATGCAAACGCCCAAATCATTCGATAAGATAATTACATTATATTATCATTATATACCGGAAACGGCGGAAACTCCTCCCGCGAGAAACGGACGGACTATAGCGTCTATAGCTATAGCTGTAGTCTGGATCCTGGATGGCACAATCGTATAGTTTTGGAAATAACATTTTAAGCGCGCCGAAATTGGACAACGATGACAGTGTTTCTGTATAAACGTTGCAAATATCACGTGGCGGCGTGTTCACTGTTCGATGCTCAGACAACACGACGCGCGTTCTCTTATTCAGACACAATTTGCATAATATTCACGTCTTTAATCTTGTACAGTTGTACGCGTCGACAGGTCATATAATATACACTTAATATGATAATAATAATTATTATTCACATGTGTGTTTTTATTTGAAAAAAAAGCATCAAGTGTGCACAATATTAGATGTATTTATTTTAATATTCTAAATTTGAATTCATAAAAGCCTCGGTTTTCATTATAATCTGTGCCTGTACCTATAACGCAGTCATGACACAGATGACTTTATTGGTGCCTAAATTTTTTTTCAATAATAATAATATGGAAATGGTTAAATTGAATTTCATTTGAAATAGACTTTTTTTAGTTTATTCATCTGAATAAACGTTTTCAATTAAAATGTTTCTTTTTTTAAAATATCGTGTTTCCTCCGAAAGATTTCTTTTTATTTCCCTCGAAATAACTATATTATCTTAATGTAGTCACGTGGAACTACATATCTCATATTATATAATTCTAATATTATACATATTTTGTTATAGGTAGAGCAGAATATATTATATTATATGATCCGATACACATCATTGAAGGTGATATTTTAATATTTTATATAATATTTATGTTATAAATCACAAATTCTCTCTTTACAGAAAACGGATGTTATTACATTTATAACAAATAAGTTATTAAATTAATATAAGAAAAAAAATGCGAAATAGAAGCACATTCCAAAACTCAAACCAACCTAGCTAATACGTTAAGTTTCACATAATATACCTATTTAATAATGTTAGCATAAAGTTTAATTATAATATGATTTACAATCAACAGATACGTTATAGTTAGAACGATTAGGTATCATCTACAATATGGAATAAATCTAAACTGCAGATGACATCCAATATTTAATATCTACCTCTTATATCATGTTGAAAATTGAACCACAAACAAATCATACGATATTAATAATAAAAGATTTATTCGTAACACGATATATTGTGTGATGTCAAACATAAAATTATCGTCTAATAATATATTTGTATTTATTTCGATAAAATCAATTACGTGTATTATACCTTCGACAACGAAAGGAGTATCGACGGACGACCACAACGGGCTACAGATATGCCACAGACGTACTACAACGTGGAGGTACCTAACAGACTTAAGAAACTTCTACGTAATGTAGTATATGATAGGTATACATATATATACGAACTTTATACTGTTACGACTTTCTAAAGATATTTAGATTTTTTTCTATCAATTCAAATTAATTGCACGTCGTGATTTATGACTGTACGGACCGAACGGCCTATAGGTACTATAATATTATAATATTATGTGACGGGCGCAAAGTCGAAATCTCATTATTTTCAAAATCTCGGGAATCCAATTGTAGGAGTCGAATCCAAAGATCTATCATAATATTATCATTATCTGCAACTGCAATCGGCATGGGTCGACGTATAGGTATACCTATAATACAACTCAACGTTCGTGTATGTCTTCTTAATAGTTATCAATATACTTATATACAATATACTAATATATTAAAATAAGCAGCGTACACTTTTGGGAGCAGGGGAAGGCCGTTATTGAGCGTATAGTTATAGTACCCATATAATCGTATAATCGCATCAACGATCTACCGAGCATGGTTGAAACCGAAACCAACAGTCTATAATAATAATAATAATAATAATAATAATAATAATAATATAAGCCGGCGGATCGCCGTCCGATCGAATATTAATATCTATCGTGTTTTGCACGTTTCACGAGATTCCTCAAACGGAATACACATAATCGTGCATGAATAATGACTGCGGCAGTTAAGAAAATAATTTTATCCGGCAACCAGTGTTTGAATTTTTTTTGAGAAGTGGGAGCGTGCGCAGGATAACCGAGTACCCAACTAAATTTTCAGATATTCTAGCGTATTCATATATTTTTTTTAATTGGGATATATGGAACCGTTTTACATTTAGGTTTTAATTTTTTACAAAATTACAAATAGCTTATAATTTTTTTTGCATAAAACTGTTTAAAATATTGATATCTGATACAGCGATACGCAATAATCATATACATTAATTCAAGTCTATGTGAATGGTAATTATACATTTTACATGAAATAAGATAGTTTCCTAAATGATGAAATTGACATGGACCAATTGAATGAAAAATAAATAATTTTCATTGACATATTCAAAACCATTCCATATGTAGTCCGCACGACCTCAAGTGAATCAATCTGAAGTGCATTAAACCCTTAACATATCTCTTCACTCTTAAAATGTATAACTCTAATACATAAACATTCAATTCAGCCAGCTATGTGTCATAGTGGATTGTTAATGAAATGAAAGAAGTAAGTACTGCAAATGTAGTAATATACTATACATATAGCATATTAATATAATATTATGCTGTCCTTAAAAATATGAAGACTTAAATTTTTTTTTATGCACTTGAGAAATGAAGTCTGAATAGTTGTTAAAAATGTTTGTTTCAATTATTAAATGTCTTTTGTTAATTCTGTTTTGAAGATAAGGCATATCCAGTAGTGTCCGCTTAGGCTTTACATGTTTTTTTGTTATAGTTACAATTTGAGACTTGGGCACCTGGCCACTTTAGATAAAATTAATATTATCATTATTTATTGGTGTGGATAATAGGTTTAATGGTGCTATGGGGATTGTGGAGGGAAAAACTCTTGTGGTCATATTCGGTATTTTCAATTTAGATTTTAGGGTCGTATAAAGATGTACATTTTGTACGAAAATCATCAGAGTACTTCCACTATTTATTTTCAAGCAAAATATAGTCAAGCACTGCTGATAAGTGATAACTGTGTTAGTGTATTATCATTATATAAGTATAATAATGAATACAAATTTATACTTACTTATTATTTTGGCCTTTGTGCAGTAAATTGAAATTCAAACGAGTAGTTTTGAATTAGGTATTAAATAGTATGTTGTATTGTAAGGAATAATAAGGTTATGGTAACCCTTAATACGTCACATTTCAAGTGGATGCAATATTCAGTTAACCATTTATTATATTAAAATAATTTTTATTACATAATTATGAGATGCTTATATAGTACTTTAATATTAATTATCATAATTACCAGATCACCATAACCCCATATATTATATGTTTAACTTATTATATTCATAATCCATTTTAATAATTCAAGAATATTAAAAAAAAAATTCTTCTATTTATAAATGTAAGTAAAAACGGGCGATGTTTTTTTGAAATATAGAAGTTGGTGTCACGTCAGACATACTCCAGGACACTATTTAAAATATTTAAATGTAATTCAAAGTGTTATGTTTTAAAATATACTTTTATTGCTTTTTCAGTATAATATGAACTCTAAGTACCTAAACATTTCAAAAATCAGAATTAAACTTAATTAATTATCAAAGGGAAATTGGTGGCGAATAAGCTATTTATGAATCACTTTGTATGAATAACTCTAATATTTACGGTGCATACGATATTAATAATTAATATGTACTACTCGACGCGGATTTCTAGACACGTTTAGTGGTGTTTAATGTGGTGCTAATGTTCACGGCCGTACGTCAAACAAAACAAAATAAATGCAATATAACATGTGTGTTGGTCGTTCCACAAATTAATCGTTGCAGTAATTATTGGTCACTGTGATAATAAATTATACGCACTAATCAAATGTTTTATACACTTTTCACACCACATCGGCACGACGGCGTTTAACTTCAATTTGTTATGCACCTGTGGTTCGGCAAAAAATTGACTAATAACACTGAATAGGTAGTTCATTGTGTGTGTTTGTGTGTGTTATAATAATATACGAAATGTATATTAACCTGCGTTACAAAATGTCTCGATTATTTATCCGCGAAATAATATCCATTTTATGTAACAATATAATATTTTTTATCCTTTTGTGTCTCACTTATAACAGTACACCAAATTGTAAATATCTAAATATGGTTATTTACGAATTGTTTAATGCTGGCGATTTTCGTCAGGTACTCAGGTGAATAACAGGCTATGGTAGGTACCAAATATACAATTAACCGTACCATGGTTGTTAAATTAATTCTGCTGGAAATAAAACTTAAAAGTATGTTTATATTGTAGTATATATTAGTCTATTAACTTATGCGTAAGATTTAATTTAAAAATCCCTAGCAATAAGATATACTTACTATAAAACTGTAATTGTATATTATTATAAATTTTTAATCATACACTACCTATTCGTAACGATTTTTTTTTAACTTCAATATTTACAATAATAATAATAATCGTTTTGATATTATGATGGATTATTTTACGGGTTGTTTATTGCATGTAAAAAACACTAAATTTATTGCATATACCTAATTGAAAAGTATTTATAATAAATGATTCATATTATTATTAATATAATATGTCATTGTTATTTATCTTTATCTTTACGTTTTTTTTGTTTCTTATTAGTTGGCTAAATAATTAAAATACTTAATATTATAGTTAGCATCTTAAATATTGTAAACATTACAGTGATTAGTTACACCAGAAATGAAAAATTACCAATTATTTAAATGCATTCTGTATAAGTGTATATAGGTATACTTTAAGAGTTATATTATGTTTAATAATTTTTCTTCAGACATCGCAGCATGTATAATTATACGATAATTATATGATGGGGTGCCAAGTCATTTTACTCGTTAATCATTATTATTTATTTTCCACGTTATCGTGACCATCAATTATACACTATTTTGTTATACTTATTTAATCGACATTGTTATGACAGGAATACACACTTTTCCTAAACATATTATATTGAGTTGTAATAATGTATCAATCATAATATAAAAGTCAATGCGTAGACAAGTATATAAAACATTATTGTTTTGATAATAATTAATAGACTAAATATTCATAACACAGTTGTTAGGCACCAAAATGTATTAAATAATTAAGTCGTCAAACACGTTCACACATATGATACGTATAAAAGCATAGGTTGCGTGGGTATCCGTAGCTTTAAAAATTAAAAAAAATTTTTTGAATCGTTTCCACAATCGTCATTATTATTTTTATTTCCGTAACAACATTATAACATTTGAATGGTACACGTGTGGCGTGTCTATCGAATAAACAAAAACTAACTGTACAACTACCTATAGGATAAGTTAGATAGTATAGACACGTCCCAGTCGTAATTATAGCCCACTCACATAAATGCATATACGAAACCGTGAATTCCATTCGAACAAAAATGCACGTCAACTATGGGATTCGTATATTTACAAACGGAATGTGTATCATATGTGACTATGGAAGCTTGCATTTTGTTAGCGATCTATCGATAAAAAATATTCGATATTGTTTTCATTCGGATCTCGTAGGTATAGGTTAGTATTAGTCGTACTTACTATAGTTATACTATGGGTAAAATATTAGGCACTTACATACGTTTGCGCCGGAACCAATTGGCAAATAAGAAAGTCAGCATGTTGAAATACGTAGATAGTTATATTATAATTTAACAAAATTTAGACATTTTCACAAAAATATTATAGTCATATTATAGTTAATACATATTATACCTATATATATATATATATTATTTATATCCTCTTATATGCATTATGTACACTAAAAAAAAAAAAAAATCATAAATAATAAATAATAATAGATACATAAACAAATCGTACACGTAACAAGTGTACCGATGCTGAACATTATCAATAATTACAAGAATTCAACGAACGTGTAATAATATAATATAAATCTATAATCGTAGACGAATAAAACAAATTGCCGATACAATTAAATTTACAATATATTTATGATATAAAAGTTCGATATACGAGATTTCAATAAAATCTAATTAACTATAAGTACCTAAAGAATGTTTTATAATTAACTCGTAGGTCTACTTAATTTCCGGTATCTACCCAAATTTAATCGAGTAAGCTAACAACGGCTGGAAGAGAATGATTTTTATATAGAACTAGGTAAGTACGTACGATATACGATGTGCCGAGTACTTTCATAACATACTATATAGGTACCTAATAATTATTACATTTAAGGATAATATAGATTTATATTCAAACTATAGTCTAAAAATTTAGTTTCAAAGGATTATTTTAAATTTTTACTCGGGGGATGTACTAATTAATGTTATATATTTTGTTTTTGTTTTTTATCCATTTTTGGCTACTAAACTGCTTAAGGTCATTCAGAGTTCTACTGGTTCCAATGGTAAAGTGCCTATAATACGTCATTGCGCGTGAATAATCGTATCATAATATTTTAATCATCAAAGATAATCATTTTTAATTTTTATTTGGATGGAATTGTATACAGACGAGTATTATACGGAAATTATTAAAAGAGTAACTGAAATTTTTAGTTTTTCTGTTTTTGTTGGTTACGGCTGTACTAGTATAGCGGTTCTGTATGGTTTTGGATGGATGGTCAGAATCAACTACCTAATATGCAACACAATCCACTTAAAATGTGTCCACTCACGCCTACTGTGCAATTATATTTTTGAGGGTTACACGACTGTACTTTGTACGTTGCATCTACTTACTTGTACGTCCACCGAGCGGCCGGCAGCTCATAAAGCGCCTCAAACGGTGACACGTAACGCAAGTACTGCGGCTGATGATGATCCTCGCCGCCGTACAGCTGTTGATGGTGATCTACCTGCTGACGCTGTTGCTGTCGGTAGCTCTGCTGCAGGGCGTCAGACAACACGTACCGGTGACCGCCAGCGCTGAGTACCGTCTCCGCGGGTTTAGCGCCCATGTACGCAGATATCTCGGCCAACGTCAGCCGGTCGTCCGAACCGTCGGCGTCCACGTCCACGTCCTTCGTCACCTTGACAGATGGCGACAGCGGTGGCTGCACGGACGTCGTGGCAGACCTCACTGCGTCAGCCGTTCGCTGTTGCTGATGGCCGTGGTGTAGCGCTTTCTCCTTGTCGGCAGACGCCGGCGGTTGACGCTTGTACTTGGCGCTGTACACCTGTTGCATGTTCGATTGGTGCTGCTGCTGCTGTTTCCCGAACCCGTCGCCGTACAGTTCCTGGTGCCTGTTTGCGAAGTGTTCGTCCATGGCCTCGTGTACCAATTGTCTGAGCTTGTCCATCGGGTCGGCCACCACGTCCACTTCGTTGACGGCAGGCGATGGCGTCGGTGCCGTGGGCCGCATGACGCGCACCGGGACGTGGACGATGGCAGTTGGACGCTGTTCATCGGCGTACCCGACGGTGGGGGCGGCGGCCAGAACGACGGGACGCTTGCGCGACCGACCACCGGTGACGGCCGGCAACGGTGGCCCGTAAGCGTAAGCGGCCGATTCGTGGTCAAATTCACGCATGTCGCCGTAGTCGAACGATGATACAGGCAGCGGCGCCGACTCGAAACCATCATCGTAGTCCACGCCACCCGCCGCGTCGATGTAGTTATTGTGCTGAGGGCGCATCATCGGAGCCGGTGAAGGCAATCGTCTGTACCGCGAACCGGTCATCGAAGACATCGTTGGCGGCCCTCCGGACATGGACGGCCTGCGTCGTGGCCTCGGCCCCCGTCTGCCACCCCCTGGTTTCGTCCTAAACTTGGGCCTCTTCATCGGCTGGCCCGGGATCTTGTTGTAAGCCCTGCGCTGCGGATACGACTGGTACGCGAACGCCGCCGGCTGTTGGTAAAACTGTCTGCCTGACCGGTGGCCGTCGACGGCCGCCGCAGCCGTGGTTGACTCGGCGGCGCTCGTTTCGAGGCGCAGGTCACCATCACCGACACCCGCTGCTGGTCCGTCGATTGGACTTACTCGGTTTTCTTCGTCGCTGCTCACCAATGGCTGCAAGTCCCTGTAGTGCATGTCAGTAATAGAGTTATAAAACGCATTATAGTGCACGGTATTTAGTTCGAATATAGTCGGTCTACGTATCATACATATACTCTCACAAATCATGTCGATCCGGATATTACAATAATTTAAATTTTAACTTATATTTTGCGTTCAAATATTAGTCACAATACGCATGCCGTCATGCGTCTGCCTAATCGATAAGTATAAGATATGCGGTTAAAAATATGCGTTATTTGATATCCGGATCGTAGACAGTATTCTCGATTAAATCACGTACAGGGTGATTCACCAAGCATGCTCATCCCCACTTTTACAAGTTATTAATGTTGATAGATTAATATTAATGACTAAAATGTTTAAATTACCATAGCTTCCATATCTTATGAACACAATTAACCCTTAAACTATATTCGTATGAATTTTGATTCTGATAAAATCTTTCAGAAAATTATCCACTGAATGATTGAAATAGAGAGATTCTCATTTGAAAAACAATAGTTTATATGTTTACAGGACACTCTTCTTATGTAGTACAAAAAATCTCAAAGATTAGAATATAGGGTCTTTATAGGTAACTTTAAAAATGCCAAGCACTATATTTTAAATAACTGTATAATTGATAAAAAATAGGTGGTGAGCAAGCATGGTAAATCACCCTGTATATAGGTGCATATTGTTATAAATAGTATTCTTTGTTGTTTTTGAAGTATTTGATTGGGAATTTCAGATACTCAGATTGATAATCATCTTGCAGCTGAGTTTCAACGGAAGAGACTATTTAATATTTACAACTTATTGTAGGTGGATTACATCCCTTTCCCTCCTATGACCATATTAACTTAGAATACCCATATTTTGTAGTTTTGTATTGTGCCCGCCTGAAGCTGAAAAATGAAAGCTCATTATACATAATCCATAATCATAAGTTTCTAGTTTAATACGTTTCTGTACACGAGATAATATAATACTACAAGTACCTATTATTATACTGTGTCACGTATACTGCATGTATATTTGCTATACCATTCACAATCCTCTGCAATAACGGTCACTATTCGTCTACTCACGACAGAGCATAACTTTACGAGACTTATTTTGGTGTCAAATGTCAACTGTATGCAAACATAATGTTATTAAACTTCTTTTACTGAATCATCAACATTTTCACCACTAAAATATCATAATAGGTGGTAGAATTTCATTTTCTGGTTATTTGCCAGTTTTATTATTGAATCATGTCTCGAATTCTTCGTTTACCGAGACTGTAGTTGCTAGTTGAAGACAACAACATAATAGTATACACAAGTGATATAACTTGGTAATTAACTTACCAAAACATAAGTATAGGCATACTTTTTTTATTCCTATGATTCCGGATATTCATCTTTCACGGAATAAATAACAACAATAATGTTAATTCGTATCAAGTTGCTGATAAACCGTTTGAAACGGTTGCTTATACTATTATAATTTATAATACGATTTAATCGATTTATGTATTAAAGCAGCAAACAAGTTTTATAAAAAATCATTAGAGAAGAGAATTTCAAAATATAACGTTTAACGCGAAGACGTGGCTGAAAATTACTGGAATACATGATGCATATTATATTACCTACTATATACCTATAATAATAAGGAGGACGTGCATCTTCCTTTTTGTATGTTCCTATTATCCTCGCAGTGATCGCCTCGGGTACACATCAGTCGCCGGTTACCCCGATACGTGCATATCCGTTAAACAACTGGTTTTTTTTTATACAATCCTGGGCAGACAAATCGTATCGGAATTATTCGTGCGGTATTCTCTATACTTCACGATTTGTATTCATTATTATTATTATTATTATTATTATACCGCCTGAAGGGCTAATAACAACACCATTACGATTAACCCCAATAGTACCTATGGAATGAGTTTTAAATAGTTGATATTATACTACCTATATACCTACTACGATTTTAGTATAATAATTAGGTATTAAATCGAATAATATCAAAACGTAAATCGTGTTAGGGGATGAGTTGTATAGGTGATAATATATTAATATCTATAGAATACTAAATGCACTATAATACCTATATGTATTGTAGGAGTGAACTGGTGAGAGGAGGTGGTTAAATCCCCCGGCATTTAATAATAATAGGGAAAAGTTATCGTTTAAAGCTCCAATCGATTGTATCTATGTACATATGTATATATTGTAACATTTTTAAAAAACTTTTTACAAGTGTACTTTGTATGTAAATACTTATATAGCTATTATAGCGTATTTTACATTGTATGAACTATTATAGGAATATTTAAAGTTATATTAATTATAATATGGACAGCTCCAACTCGATATAATTAGTAATTATATTAATTTTACAATCCTAAAACACTTTAAAGCTATCTTTAGTGCTTACAGGAATACATTAGTTATTATTATTGATCAATTATTTGAGAGGTAGACGGGTAGACCTCCTCTCGTTCAATTTATTAAAGACATTTTAGGCTAAAAAAATTATAATATATACCCCCCTCCTCCCCACAAGAGCTTAATCCAAGTTACACCAACAGCCAACTATAATATTATGTTATCTGTCGAAATGTTGGGGGTAGGTTTTTACTTTATTTTATTTTTTGCCACTAGTGTCAATCGATTAATATTTTAGATTAATAACAGATGTTTGTATATATTTTATTAATTTTTAATAAACTTACGTGCAACGAGCAACAGCCAAGAATGAAAGAAAAATCAGCACCTGAAATCCACAAAATAAATTATAATAATACCATATAAGTACCTACAAAAGTATATTAGTTTTGTATACGCTCAATCGTACTTATTACACATATCACGGTTACCTATATCATTAACTGATTAAGTTGTATTATATATATATATATAATTAATGCAAATTTATAGAATCAAATTGATTCAATCAATCAATATTTGAGTATAGTGTACACCTATGACCTATACGCTAATTAGTCACAGCAATTTTATCAATATGTAACAATGGTGTATTAATGTATTCTATTAATGTTATAGTAAGTATTGCATAAAGATTTTTTAAGTGTTGAAATTTAAAAATAATAACTACATCTTAAATTTAAGGCTTAGGTAAATAGTAGATACATGTAAGAAGTAACAGAGTGCATCGAGATTTTTATACCACTAAATCTACACACTTAATTTGCTCTAAAGGATAAAAATAAAAGTTAGGTATGAGTTCGGAATCTGTACTACGGCTAAAAATCAATTTTGAAAAACTGCATATGGCCAATACCAGTAATCAATTATACATCACACTTAAATAGGCACTTAATAATAAAAATATTTCCAAAATCATCGAATTAAACCAAATCAATTACTGACAAATTATGACTATATGTAAATATGGTAAACAAATTGAACAAAGTTTATATAAATATAATTTTACCATTCAAAAATGTATATAATAATTTTTAGCGTTTCTTTATACTACAAACATAATGCAAATTATTAAAAAATATGTTAAATAAAATGTTCACTTTTTAATATACATAGATCTAGTATATTCAATGTATTGCAAAATGTATGACAAGATATTTATAAACATAAAGTTAGCATTGTTTGATTTCATTTATAAATTATTTTAAATGTCTTATTTATAGTTAATTATTTTGCAAATCTACATCCATATCTTACATAAAACATTTTCATTAATTCCCAATTCTATTATTGCTTTAAAAAAAAACAATAATTATTAAATAAAATTCCTAATAATTATAGGAATTAAAACTAAAATATTACATAATTATAAGTTTTTATATCTTATATTTATTAAAAATTTAGTGGACCAACATTTTGCGGATTACCCCTGCATATATATATATTTATTTTAGAAAACTATAATTGTTTAAAATGAACTATGTAACAATATGATTCATGCTGGTGTAAATATATCAGTTTTGGAAAGTGAAGAACACGTGGGAATATAAACCTTCAAATTTAATTTTAGTGCCTATAAGAAGGATTTCAAATTTTGAATTTATAGATATGTATAAATAATGCATATAACTGTTTGATTTTTTGTAGAAAACATGTTTTTAAAATTACGTTATTTAAAAATTCACTATCTGCAATAAAATTGTATTAAATGTACCAATTATATAAAATTATTATTATCAATATAGTCGTACAATTCATGGCAATTTTTCATATTAAACATAACAATATTTGTAAATGAAACTAGAAAGCGTGTATTTAATATCATCTCTTAAAAAATTTTTTGGATATGTATTATAAAATTAGTCTGTTAATTGAATGCAATATGAATATAAGAAATTCTAAAGGTTAAAAAAACTATTAAAATTGCATTCTAATTAAATTATAAAGGTGTTTCTATTTATATGATGGTTGGAAATTTAATACATAAATAAAATAAAACTATGGCATACCTAATACATATTATGTAAATAGTAGTTACTTCTTACTTGGTATACGTACTTAGGGTATGTTAAAATGTACTCACCATCTTGCTATCCGTTTTCATGGTCGAAATTCACAAATAAATCCACAGCTGTTGATCGATTTGATTATCTCTTTGATGTGTCTCGAATTGTTTTAGTATATTATATATTATACAATAATAGAATAGCCCTAGATGAACAGTACGCGGCGCATTATCGAAATGTTAATAGTGCGTTAGAACTTTTTTTTAAATACTTAAACTCAATATCGTATTATAGTTTTATAGTATTAATATTATTGTTGTTGAAGTCACATAAATAGTACAAATATGATCAAACATCGACGAAGTACTACCCGAAATCGAACGAGAATCGCATTGTGGAGATGTGCAGTCTGACCGTGTTTGTGCATTGGCATTGAATCTAAGACGCACGATGACCTCTAATTACGATCTTTTATAAGCTTCTAGGAGACCGGTTGCGAGGGAGTCGCTGGAGGGAGTGCAAACATTGCGGTTTGCGTATATTGTATAGGCATGCAAGTATGACATTACAGGTATATATATATAAATAGGTAGGTACCTGCTAACCAGCTATATACCTACTTGCCTATACCTACCTATCTGGCTGGTGGCTATGACACTGGCACGCAGGCTTTCCACAAATCACATGGATCGCACACATTAAATGTATATACGAAATCAATAGCCGCATCCGATGCCGCAAATTTCTCCCATTTCACAATCCACGGAATGCGCATAAATAGGCGTAATACATTATAGTATAGTAATAATTATTATTGGGTTTGATAAATGCATATGCCTGGACGGTTGTGTGGAGACTTTGATTGGTCAAACACTATTTATTGTGTATAGCTACCTACCTATGTATATATCGTTCGTGACCATTTTTGCCTATGGATATAATTATGCGGATATTTGTTTTTGGAATAAATATGACTTTTTATTTGATTGAAAATAGAATAATGATAAGGAAGCGAACGTAAATTTAAAAAAAAATGTAGCCACATTGATAATTATAATATATGTATATACAATGTATATTATACATGGCTGCATCCGAATTGCGTGCGGAAAAAAAGAACTATGTTTGACAACAACCGAATTGCGTGCGCGGTTTTTTCGAGACACAGCCGAATTGCGTGCGTGGTTTCTTCATGACAGAGCTGAATTACGTGCGTATATTTTATTTAAAGACAACCGGTATCGTAATATCTGTATCTGATATGATAGCTATATTTTAACTTCTATTTACTATTTTTGTAATAAATAAATTTTAGGTTGAATTAATTATCTATAGACAATTTGACATTGCGTATTTGCTCGTGTTGATCTAATTAATTATGTCAAGTAGACAGGAAATTTCCTCTAAATAGGAAGAAACGCCTAAACAAATAGTAAATATAAACGAACTATTAAGTACGAAAAACTCTCCTTTTTATAATGTATTCAATTATCGAGTAGTTTTATCGATGGAAGTATACGCGTATAATAATTGTACGTCACGAATTCATCAAAAAGAAACACGCATATTCTTTATTTTTGTACTGTATTTGTGTACACGTTAAACTAGACCAATTTATAGGGTGCTCAAATTCCCTAATAATCATCACGTGTCAACATTTATCGTCACGATTTTATTAAAGCCAACATATATTATTAATAGATTCTGCTCTCCAAATATGTATAAACACTATAAATATGAATAATCTATACCTTTTATCCTGTTTGTATAATTAATATACAACTATACAAGCTTCAAAAATTTGAATACTTAAAAAATCCAAAAGTGGATGCAATAATAATAAGATAGGTAATGAAGTGAAAAGGACTACGATTAATCGAAAATATTATTTGTCTATCTCGTTGTAAAAATCTGTAGTTTTTAATCCGAATCGTGTTTTAGAAATTAAAGTTCGTTAATTTCGTTAACCAGCCAATTTAAATTATTATTGTTTTGTTTGACATTAATTAAGTTATTTAAAAGCCTGAAAAAAATATTGAATAAATGTATAATAATGTGGGTCACATACTTGCGAAGGTGTGGGAATAAGTTTTATTCCGGATCAAAATAAATTAGTTATAGTTCTTAACTGCTTCACAATAACCAACCAATATTTATTAATCTACATCATAAACTTAATTATTAATGAGAATAAATGTTTTTCGTAAATTAAAAAAAAAAATTGTTAATTGTTAAATAATAATGATATTAATGATAATCTTTATTAAGAAAAAAACTCAATTTACAAATAATATCTTATAAAATAACACTAATAACATTTAATATAATAAGTTAATCTAAAATAATTAAATATTTTAAATATACTACAACAATATCATTTTTAATTATAATGTGCTACAATACCTATTTTTAAAGATAATTTAACGGATATTGTGTAGTTTAATGACATGACGCTTTATTTAAAGATTAGGATATTTGTATATTTTATAGAAAGCTGGAAGTACCAATACAAAAAGTAGAAAATATACGTATGTTATAAATTGATGGTGTAGGTACATTATACAAACAAACAATTATCATTAATCTTAAATCTTAATCCTCTATATATGATATTCAGCACTGACATTAAAATTATAGGTACCACACCTATGTGTCCATAATTATACATTTTTGAATGTATGAAATATTTTTAATATACCAAAGAAAAAATAGTGTATCTATAATCTATATGAATTATGTACACAAAAGAGACGAAAAAACATGATATTGGTAGGCATAATAAAAGAAAGAATTTATTAAATTCTCACTTTTTATGTTTACCTACTGAAGCACGATACGAAAATAAAATGAAAAACTATCCAACACCTGGACGGATACTATCAGTGTCACGGTAACTTATTATCATTTTAACCACGTAAAATAAAATAATATTTTCTACTTAAATATACCGACTATACTCGAGATAACGTGGATTATATTCACATTGACAAACAAAAGTAGTAACTCTTTGTTTATGTTTTCATTTCGTGTAAAATTTCAAAACATAATGTATATTGGTCGTGAAAGCTGATGTATGATAGTTGATATGTTTTATGATAATATACAGTAAAAATTGGATTAAATCAAACGCATGAATATGATCTGAATTTAAAAACAATGTTTTCTACGAAATAATAATAAAAAGAGATCTAAAAGTGCTTTCATTGTAATATGACGTGATGTAGTATAGTATGAATATGTTTTTCAAAGTTATTCTAACATGCCAATTGATAAGTGTTGAATCATATTAAAATTAATCAATTTGCTATACAAAATTTAAAATATTAAATACAACAAAATATATTTTATTTAAAAAATCCCAAAATCAAATATTTTATATTTACATGTCAAGTTCAAAGAATAATTTAAATATATATATAATTTAAATTGTAAGCCTGGTATCCTCTTAATTTCTCCGATTCCTTCAGCATATTATTTTAAGTCTGCATATTATCGGTGACCCATTATGGACATAATACCTCCTACAGTTCTACTCTTCAATTTGTTATGGAGTTTTTATTCTGAGATAAATCATTAAAAACAAACCATATATTCTCATATCCATTTAAATAGATAATGCTATATCCATATTTTATCTCCATTTCTACTACTTAGAAAAAAAAACATTATGAGTTTATGACCATATAGAAGTCAAATGAAAAAACCTACGTTTATTAGATGGATTAAAACTTTTCTATCAAGTGATTTTTTTTTTATTAATCCTCATAAAGTATAAAATAATATTATGATGAAGACTAAAAATTTACAGAAAAAAAAAATATTATAAACGGTATAATGTTACTGAAAAAATTATTCAGAGCATTATTTTTATCGTGTTATTCTATTTAGAATAATCCTGAACTCAAAAAATATACACTGACGAATTAATTGTATGTTTATAATTTTATTGATATTCAACAGTCATTTAAAACGATTTAATCACATTAAAATATATTATATAGGACTATAGGATTAGGATATATTGAAATTTTGATAGGTTTTGACTCGACCAAATAGTATCCTGACAGTGAAATCTACATTCTACACGGAAATATCGAGCTAGGTGTGGGTGTTTGGTTTTGATTCATAATTATTTTTAGGCAGTGTTCTAATGTTTTGGAAAATTGAATATTAATTATAGTGTTTTAATAAAAATATTATTTATTTTTTGGTTAATATGAATTTCTTGAATCCTTATCATATAAAAGTTTATTTTGTTACCTAGTTAGAAATAATTAAAATATAATTTATAAAGCTATACTAGTTCAAATTTATATTATATTATTTTGTAGAAAATAAATATTTAATGCTTACTATACGTATCGTGGTCGTGTAATATTACCTATCGGCTATCATACCTATAAGTATACCGAATGATCTATTAAACATAAAACATTCATTGTTTGAAGTTTAGTTCAACGGAGTTAAGTGGTATAGCACTAATGCGTTATAGCAATATACTGTAAAATGTTGCTTCACTATTATGTTCATCTCAACCTTAAAATTTATTATAGCTATATCCTATATATGACTTAGTTTTTGTAACAAAATTACTAGAAAAGCATTTATTTAATATAAGTTCATTAACTACAAATTGTTAGATACGACAAAAGTTAAATGTTGTAGGTACTATCATATACCCAAATTTTACAAATTTTTCAGTCATTACTCCTTACATCCTCACAAATTTTAATTTTAAGTTTAATTTCCAACATTTTGTCATTTTAAAACTACAAGTCGTCATTTAATTTTTAAATATTTATAATTTAATTTTGTAGAACACTTTTTACATTCATACTTATTGATGCAGGTATACCGATCAACATAAGTATTTGAATGTACTTTGTAAATACGGTGTATTTACAATATGTGTGGCACGTCATAATCTCATAATACACTTTTCCAAAAGTCATAAATAAAACTGTAATTACAGTCACTTTGATAAAACGATTTGATACTACCTACGATTCCGGTACTCCGAATTCCAATACAGTTAATTTATCAGCTATTTATTGAATTACTAAGATTTCACATATTCCTGGAAATAATATTGTAAGATAATAATTTTAAAAAAAAAAAACTGTTACCTGTATAAATATGTGACAATTTTATAAAATAATGTTAAAATTTGGAAAAAGTACTAAATGAAAGGAAAAATAAAAATAAATGTTAATTCTTTGCAATCAGAGTTATTCAAAAAAATAAAAATGTATTTGTATTAGAAAAATTATCTTGCTATTAGAAAATCGTATGCTACAAAATCTGAGCCATACTCTAATGCATAAATTAATGTATATCACAAATGTTATTTTTATAGATCGAAATATTAAAGATAATA
This sequence comes from Diuraphis noxia, assembly GCF_037042655.1. Taxonomy (NCBI): domain Eukaryota; kingdom Metazoa; phylum Arthropoda; class Insecta; order Hemiptera; family Aphididae; genus Diuraphis; species Diuraphis noxia. The sequence continues at coordinate 74,608,627 of NW_028301713.1, forward strand.
TTCTCATTGTGTTTTAAAATATGGAATTAAAAATGCATATAGTCATTAAAAAATGTTTAAAAATAATGAAAATTTATTTTTTGTCACGCCTGCGCCGAAAGTTTAGTTGTCGATGATGGTTCAAGTGTTGGGAAGCGACCTTTTTTTCTTCCAGAGGATGATAAAGTGGAAATCCCAAAAAAGTCCTGAGCTTGCACAACCAGGCATTAATATCTATAACACGGTTTTACAAAACATGGGCTTTTGGTTAAATATGATATTCACATGACGCGTGACGCGCAATCATTGGGGAAGTGCGTTAGACGTTACCGATAAATTTATCAACTTGCTTTTACAGCTTATGGTTGGTATACCAAAATAACTAAATAACATTTCTTCCATGAACTTGTTTTTTGCGGAAGAGTCTGGTTGTTAAATTGATCCTTGCATTACCTTTGCCTGCGTGATCGATAGCGTAGAAGCGACAGAAGCGTATGATAAAAACAATAGTATGTGTGGATCGTGCGGAAAGGCAATTACAGTCTTAGTTCGTTTCCCGACCTTGCTACATAGTATATTATATCTTAGTAAAATGTTGTACTTTTTGATGATTTAAAATTTTGTAAAAGAAATATTTATCTACCTACCTATACAAAATATAATAGTTAAAATAACTTAAAAATCAAATTGGCTGATTTTAAAAACTGTCTAATTTAATTTATATTTTTATGGCACTTGAGAATCATGTGTTTACAACTTTCGTTTTTTATTTTCTATGCAAAATAAAAATATTAAAATTAGAAACTTTCTTCACAAAATATATTATACATTTATAATGTTGCATAAGTAAGTTGGTGTTATATGTGAAAACGCTACGTGCAAATTATGTTAATACTTTATATCGATAAATTTCACGCAAATTAAATCTATACACTGAATATTACGACAATTTTTGAACTATTAAATTTAATCTTTAAATAAGAAAGAAACCAGGCGACGCACGATTAACGAAATAGACTTTGTCGGAATTGTTAGAATAATCATATATTCTACAAGAAGGCCAATAAAGAAGTGCTTTGTTTTTATGGTTTTTTAATTATTTTTATATACAGCATTTTTTTACAAATAGTACAGAAGTTTTATGAGGTTTTTATTTTTAGACTGAAATTTGGACTCAAAAATGATCATTTTCCTGTTGTTTTCAAGAAAATTTCTAACCATACCTAAAGTGATTATAAATGTGAAAATATGTAGGAAATTCTTCTTGTCTTAATCTTTGGAATATATTATTATCAAACTCCAATAGGCAATAAGAGTAAGAGTAGCGGAGGATACACTATATCGAAAGCAGATCCCGTACGTAAACACAGTACGAATCGGTGATAGTACACAAGTATATATTACATAACAGTAGGTATTTAGGTATTTATAATAATACATAGTCAATTAAGATATCCATACGCTTATATAAAAATTAATATGGTGAACCGAAGGTCAACGGATTTGCGAGAAACATCACTACCACTCGCATTTATATAGCGACGGGAAGATCTGCACGATTATCATTATAATTAATATTTAATACCACCCTCTATGTGAACACCGAATGAAAGTCTCGATCAACGAGCTGTAGTTGTAGCCTGTAGGTGTATATAATATTATACATTATACACACTCGATATAAATGAAATATAATATTCTATAGTAATAATTACAACGGTTATCGGAGAAAACTTCGGTGACTACTAACACGGATAGAGAAACAAACTGAACAACAACTACCTACAATATTGTATATTATATGCGTATATAATAGACTACATTTTTTATAGTAAGTTATAAAAAATTATATTATACGCCCATAATAATTGTATATGACGCAGCCCTCACTAAATGTTTGTATGTATCGGTAGGTATTAAAACATTAAAAATTAATTTATTATTATTTTACTATAATCAATCTTTCGGATTTTTTTGTGTTAGATTTAGTTATTAGTACTTATATGGCTATATGTATATAATATTTACGCCATAGGTGTAATATACATATGTATAGGTAATATATATAGATTACTGTTGATTCTATCAGTGTAAAGACACTCGTTATTCAAAAAAATATTTACGTTACATAATTTAATCATTAAGGAAATATCTTATAAATTATTTATTAGTTTTTAACTTTTTTAATGTGTACATAATACTTTTGATTTCATAATCCAAAGCAGAATATTTTTAATCAGCGTAACGTTGATGCACACGTCAATCACATAAAATGTTGATTTACTTCTCCGTTCATTTAAAACTAATCTAGTACTAATAATTTATAATTAAGTAACTACTAGTTTGAATTTGAATTTTTATGTATTAAACACTATAAAAAAATAATGTGCTTTGGAAGAAATTTAATAACGCATGTTATTATTCAAAAACTGTAAATTATTAAAACATAACTTATAATTTTGTATTGTAATAATGATTTATATTATACTTTAATTTAAATTTTAAATATATAAATATATTTTCAAATACGTTAATATTTTTTGAAATAATAATGAGTCTTAATATGTTAAAAAAATCACTTCATTTAAACTTTAAAGTGTATACGTGATTCGAAATATATAAGTAACTATAATATGTGACTAAAAATAAATAAAAATAAAAATAATACAACAATATTTGAAAATTTCCGATAACCTACATTATGTACATAAAGTATTAAACCTTTACCAGCAGAAAACCAAAAAAACAAAGTTGAATTCTCAAAATCATTTAAATTAAGTATAATATATATAGGTTCATATTATAACTAATAGGTTCCTATAATCTTGATTTGATATTCATTTAACAATAAATTTTATGTAAAAAACTTTTTAATTCTAAGCGCCTATGCGTAATATAATGTCGGTTATCTATTAAAAAGTCAATTATAATAATGTTTAAGGTTGTTGCTTTAAAAAAGTAAAAAAAAGTCACCATATCAGGGAAAAGATCCACTGACTTACGACAACACCTTTGCCGTATTTTATTGCATTATTTTAGTACAAAATAATATGAACCATACGTCTTATTAACACGTAGGTACTTACGAAGCGCACAATAATATTATATTATGCAGATAAAATATTTGTATGATACGATCTGTGTGTGCACGCGCGCGGGTGTGTGTGTGTGTAGATAATAATATAATGGGTATATATAATAGTTTGTTACGGGTACATAATGCATATGTTTTACACTTATAAGTTATAACAATATTATTGTTTATGTTATGCGTGCACAGTGCACACGCTGTATACTTATAAACGCACTTTTATTATATACACGCTTGCGACCGCGGTATATTGTGTAGGTACACGCATATTAAACCACACACTACTGCTGCTGCTGTTGCTGATGCTGCACATCACGTGCATTCCAATCACGTTTCTCGATACGGACCGACCGCTTCTGCACAGATACCGAAGATGACATTCGACCTCTCGGATCGATTCTTACGTAAAAAATCTTATTTACTTTTTATTTTTTATTCCACTTATTCCGCCGGTTTTGTTTTATTATTACCATTATCATTGGGTATTTTCTTTTTAGTTCCGTCGCGCAAACGTCGACTGTCGTTTCTCCGTGTTTTTGGATTCTCGTACCTTTATGGTTTATACGCATTATAATAATAATATTATAGTGTGTATAATATTATTATTAATTATTATTGATTGGCGTGCTTGTCGCCCGGAGCGCGGCTGTTACCGGGCCCACGTCGCTTTCGCTAGTCCCCCCAGGAGAGATGTGCACACGTATACGATTTTTTTTTTATTTTATACTTATTTTTCATACATAAACGTCTTTCCAGTACCTATACCTATAATACCTGTGTAATTTTTCTCCGATACGTGTCGCGGTGATTAATTGTCTTGGACGCGCGAACGCCGGTATATCTATATTTTTTTTTATTATTTTTTTTGTTGTTGTTGATGTCGTCGTCAGTTTTTAAATCCTTCAATTATTTTTTATGACGCTATAATTTCGAACTCGTCGCCTGAAACACCAAATATTATAATGTATGCAAGTGATGTGTGCGGCTTATAATATGTTACATTATAATATATCAGTATAGTAGGCTCTAGGTATAGTAATAGTTGATTAATACGATCATAACGCCCGAGCAAGCTTATAGCATTTTTATCTATACAAGTACCTGATCGTATATTTTAAACATATTATATACATAGTTTTGTGTATTTATATTATGTGTATACCGGAACTGAAGAGAAGTAAATTTTCCCCAAACGAGTCACGACTTTATTTTATTTTCAGTATAGGACATATTTATGTACCCATCTATTATAATTTACAGACATACAACTATACGCGTATCTCATCGTCGGTAACATTCCCCAAAACGTTTGTGATCGGATGTTTGAATAATGTTATTAATTTATTATCGTAAGTATTAAATATATGGTATATAAATAAGTATCTAGTAAGTATTCTATAATGTATACATATAAAATATATATTAATTTTTTTTCTATAAGGTTGACAACTTCTGTAGTGCGGATCTACGTTTATTACTAGTGATTTTGACTTCACACGTAAGCGCAAAAATAATAATAATATGCTATAAACATATACATGATACCGAAGAATTGTACCTCATTCAAAACTAACAGCAGAAATGGTGGAATTTAATGTTCTATATTTCAAGCTGAATATTATAGTCGTTAGGGCTTCTATATCTTTTAATCAAGAATGTATTGATTGTTCACTGAAATAAAATAATAATATACAGACACGTAGTATACAAACCATTGATTACTATGATATATATATAGCTGATGATTGTAAAATCCATTTTTGCAACCTAATATATCACATAGATTTTGAAAATCACGTCCATCAAAATATGAAAAAATATTGGTTTTTATAATCCTAAACTCTAAAGTGTACTATATTGCAGATAATAATAAATTCAAAACGAAATAGTTCTATAAGAACAATATTTTTAAATATTTAAAAGTGAATAAGTAAATATAATTTATAAATGTAAAGTTAATCTTATTTATTTTTTTTGTGATTTAGCATAGTAGGTAATATAACATTTAAAGCCAAATTAAAAAAAAACAAAAAAACAAAAAAACAATACTAAAATTAATAGGTGTTAAAAATCATATTGCATGCTCAGTTCATTTAAAATATTCACTAATCATTAAATACTGTCAATACTAATTGATGAACTCATGTACATACTTGCCTATATAATATGAACTGTATCGGTACGTATAGTTGATTTGTAATAATTGTGATAATACATATAAATGGAGTTTTATATTATTGCGTTATTTGGTGAACTATAGCTTTAAGTATTGTATAAGTAGATAATATGAACATGTGAAAAAAGTTTTAAAAAGAAAATGCTTCATAGGCAAAAATAATATAGTTGTATTTTATGGTGATAATTTTACTTTACAAGTGCTTATCGGCTATCACAGCCTCACAGGTATATAATATATAATATGTACATCTGTTGTAGAAGTTTATATATTTTTTAAATTATTATCATGCCTTTTACGATAATGTCGCCAACGGTAATATCTTATGTATATAGTATATATAGTGATCCTTGTAATTAAATAATTTAAAAAAAATTATGATCTCATTTCTAACTGTAGAAAATGTAGATTAGCTAACACCTTCTTGAAACGTCTCCACTTCAATTTCCAAATTCATCGCAATCCTCTCATCTCCTAACAGTCCTAACTATTTGTTTATATTATTACCCTGGCGATCCCGGAAAATAACAGAATTGGAAATGATGCCGTGACCTCCAATTTGAATAAATACTCTCGCATACCAAGACATTTCATTAATGGATAGATTCTATTATTCTTCGTGCAAGATTAAAACATAACCTCCTACTAAACATACGGTCACTTTCGCTGACAGGTTGTAAAATATATTTATAGTGAACAGAAAAAAAAACTATCATGATAATGAATAAATAAATATAATTTAATGCTTTAATTAAAATAAATTAAATGATTATAAGGTACAACGTGAAAAAAACATTTTTTCAAGTCTCAATTGGATAATTTGAGAATATAAAACGTGGCACGTCGTTGTTGGAGAAGTCGGATGGTGTTTGGGCCGTGGTCGAAGAGTAATACGAAGTCCCGTATTTTTGTTGTTGTTGTTGTTGTTGTTGTTGATGATGATGTTTAGCATTTTCACCCTTACGCACTGGGCACAGGCACGGTACCCATTTCACGTCGGAATTTAAATGAGTTTCAAAGATAGATTGCAACTGAAAAAAGACAATCATTTGTTCACCAAATTAGACATAGAATCATAGTATACCTAGCTTTTATCTATTTTATTTTATTTATTTATTTTTTTCAATATGAATAACAAATAATTTAAACAAAAAACTTCCATATACAATATAATGATATATTGTATGATATTCTTTGTTGGCACAAAGTACCGTAATAGTTCGAATGATTATAATAATAATAATATAAATATAAAAACAGTTAAAGGAGAAAAGGCGAGAATGGCTACTATGACTATTTACATACCCGTACTTTGGACAATGCATGCGTATACCTATCCAATGTAAATCTATATATATATATATTATAGGTATGCCAATAGGCGTATTTTGCACAACATCTATGGAAATCACGCTTTCTTCGAGAATCCCACATTTTAATTCAGTATCATTGAAATAAAAATAGTAAAAAGTAAGTAAGTAAATAAAATAAAAGTTAACAGAATGAGTAGTTGTTGTTCGGAGAGTTAAAATCTATATACATATAATACGGCCGAAGATATACGCAGAAACAATGGTCCTTATGAAATCAGTCGGTGGGATCGCTTGGCAGTAGTAAAGAAGACTTTAACGAACGATTGAAAGGAGCTGACTATCACAGACATCGCAAAAAGCTAAACACACGCCCATCATGTCAATTAATATTATTGTTTAAAAGTGGTGTAGGTATCATACCTAAGGTATGTACGCACTAGGTAATACGCAAAAACACGCGTACGCGCAGTTATATACGATAAAACAAAAAATGTAAATCGAAGAAGAAAGCCGAGATTCCTGCGTATAGATTGCCTCATTTGATGTGGCGGGAGGGGGTGAGAAATAAGAATTTGAAAATATCACGTGTAAACGACTAGTATATACCTATATATTGTTTAAATGAAACAACGGAGAATATAATGATACAATAATCATAATTTATATAAGACATATAACTATATAAGTATATACTTATACTCTTATATATGTATATATATATATTATGTGTGTGTGTGTGTGTGTAAATACGACTATTACTGCAGAGGCACATAAATATATTTCGGTCTACTGAATCGTCTGAATCTATACGGAGGAGCAGTGCATAACCTGTTATTGGTATACTTCATAGCCGTATTACAAGTAAATTATACGCTCGAGCTATACGGTGTACGCTATTACGGAGTGGAAACACGACGTGAAATTCTAGGGGGAAAACTCGATAATATACTGATATTGTGTGTACCTAGTATCTATAATTCCCAGTACCTACTACCTATATAATAATGTAGTAGGTATGTATTATATACCTATACAAACCATTAAGAGACGTGCAATGCCGCTATACCACGATTAGGATGCTGCAGTGAGCGTTTTAATTTTACGACTGTCATAACGCGGCGCTGTGTGCTCCGATATACATATACATACAATGTATGTCATACATACATTGATACAATGATACATGCATATGTATATATTATTAAGAAAACTGTCAGTTGACGTAGTCGTTATGGTATTGTCACGTGTGGATGGGACGTATTTTTTTTTAATGAATATAGACTGACAAAGAAAATACAAATATACAATGCTAGGCGATTCACTTGGAGTGCCTTTACGGATATACCTACGTTGAAAGTGTACCACCGTGTGCTCGTAAAGGTTGTGCAAGAAGCCATCACAGAGTTGACAAATCCGATTTAGATCATGACGAAGGACGAACTATCTGTATTAATAATTGATACTTACACGTTATTTTTGTTTTTGATATTTCACGCGTAAGTATTCAACTCCCTAGTATTAATTAAACTAATTTTTATTTACATATTATCATTTTGCTTGAATCGGAAAAATATTTGAATGATATAGACAACTGAAATTAGCGTCCCTGATGATTCAATGATTTATTATGCTTCCTCCTATTACTCGAATACTCATAAACGGGTATAGATAATATTATGCGTTATTATAAATACGCTACAGGCATAATATCATATTTTATAATGAGTTAAAGTAAGAAAATCGGTAAATACGAACCATTTCTGGTTTTTAAAAAGTGCAAGACAAAGTGCTTGTAATTTAAATGTATGCAAATAGGGTTTATAATTTTAAAACTAACTATAAATCAAAAATGATAAATGACCCGAAAAATGAATCATTGCTATAATTGATATTACACTTATATGCTAACACATCCACTGTGGATGATTTCCAAAAAGTTAATAAACTAAATTAATTCTTGTGCTCGGCAACATAATAGAAAAGTATCAAACAAGCGTGGGATCGATTAAATTCTACAGCAAACGTTCGCATTAATTGTAGGTACAAGTCCACATTGTAAATATAACTTATCGAAGGGAAATCGAAACATACGTATATATACCTATATCTATCATCAGATAAGTATACGCGATTTCACCGAATATCGTACCTAAGGATTCCGAAGTTTGTGCAAGTACACTCAATAATACACTATATGATATCGTTTAACGCAATCCTATATAATTACGTCGATAATCCTTTCGCATTAAGCATATAATAACAAAAGCTGGTGACAATATTTAATCACGAATAACATTCATATATTTCATCCCTGGGAACGGGCCGGACTCTCACGCGGAGTGATCACCGAATCCATCTACGTATACACTATACATCACTTGCTATATTATCGGCGCAAACGAGCAAAAACAAGTAGATTTATGACGAATAAACGTGTGTGTATGTGTGTGTTAGATATAATAATAATATACACTATAAGAAGGTATACGCGGGAGACTTGAACGAGCGAAAAACCCTCTTCGCTTTGTACCTATTTTTACTATACTATAAATCTCACGGTTACAATCGGCACATCCGCGCGCGCTATCGGCGTTGTGAATATAATATGCGCGTATATAGAGGCATTACGCAGATACAGATAGATAGGTATTATAGGCAAGTAAGGTATATATACACAATGTACATGTAGTACCTGCACGGACGAGAAGATATTATACCGCGTACATGTCATACGGCTCGCCGCCGGTCGTGCTCGTCGATTTCTGCTCTCTCTCGCGCGTCTCGTTCAAACCCATAAGCATACGCGCACAGGGTTTGACCTTCGGTGTCACTTTCTTCGATCACGAACACTGAACGGACACAACAGCTCACACACACGTGATTATTATATGCACGCCGCACACGTGGAGGCTTCGGAAACGGTTTAGAATAAAATACGAAGGTGTATAATATTATATTATATAAAATATAATGTATATAGGCTGCAAAGTATACGGGAGAGAAGAAAATTACCTATACATAAATATAATAATATATAGGTACGCATAACAGGCGCATTATAGAAAATCTCTTTTAGCTTTTTCATTCCGTTGTCGGTTTTTTTCGTCCGCGATCCTCGAACTCGATAAACTGCTGCAGTATACTCACGGCGGCGTACACACTACACGTATCGAGCTTATTATTTATACACATGTACATCGTATACACATAAGGACACGTATGAGAAGCGCAGCACCCCTACAGATGAGATGACCATGGTAACGATAGTATAGTATCACTAATTAGGTATAGACGTGATATTAAAACATTGACGATCTATAAAATATTACATTGAAAGCACCACGAAAACTCGCCCGCCTACAACCGATTCACGAGATTTCCGAACTGCCTTTACACGACACTGATATAAATGAAACATAAAATGCATGGCAAAATTATAGAGCATTATTATATAGTATATAGTACATTTATATATATAATAATAATTGTAATAATAACTATATAAGACGAATTGACGAATGTATATATAATAGTTTGACTATTTAATACTATATATAGGTACGCGCGTCATCCACCCATAATGTACGAATAAATGAAATAAACTAATGTATGTTATTCGAGCTTTTACCTTTGTAATTTATATTCTACCAGCCTATAGAACATTTTGAATTTTGATAAACAAAACGTATCAATACAAAGTATAAGCCTTAAAAAAATGCACAGTCATAATATTTTATCATATTATCAGTGATATGAATACAATAAATGTGAAATAAATATCCTTAAGCACGCTTACATCGTAGAGGGCGATTAATTACAAATGTGGTGTAATCATCTTCAAAAACCATAATTAATTTGTAATCATTGTCTGAATTTAACTCCTTGTCGATTAAATCAATTTCACACCGATAGTCGAATGAACGGTGTAAAATTGGTTTAACGATAAGTCTCTTTCTCGGCATATTACACTGTTTATTCGGGTGATCTTGAATTTCCTTGAAAAAAATGATCATAATATATCATATAAGTATATGATTTAAGGATCGTATTTAATATTTATCTCATGAAGTCAGTTCCTGGTTTTATATGTTATTAATTATTTTTGCGCAGTTAGGCGTAAATATATTAAGATACCTACCTATACATTTTTTTCATATTCAACTGATAAAAATGGATATAATAAATCCAATATTAATAATGTCTTATATCAACAAATTAAAAATTAAAAATACATGTCCTATCGGCAGAGGTTAAAGTGGGGAAAAATTCCAGAGGGGACTGATGTCTCCATAAAGTTTTAAGCGTTCCATATATAATTTTAGGTATAATGTCTAATATATAAAATCCTAATTTGTTAAAGGGGACGCTTTTTAACCGCCGTCAGAGGTAAGGGGACTGAGTCCTCCTGCGTCCCCCTCCACTTTAACCCCTGCCTATCGGAACACCCAACGTTTTGCCGATATTTATTGATATTTCGACATTATAGTTTATAACTCGTTCCAATAAACACATATTTTTAGAACATATTATATTTAAATTAAATTAAAAAATCACAAAGCAACTAATAAAACATATCATGAAAACTAAGCATTATATCAATCATAATATTTTAGTTCTGTAATTGTCTATCGTTTACCAAACTATTATAGACTTAAAATTATTTCCGCAGTGTTGAACGGATAAAAACTAAAAATTGTCCACGTGAACGCATGAAGTAAGAATGAACAATAAAATATTATTAAGTATTCGATAAATAGATCACTAACACAAACGTCTAAATAGTAAATTATGACATATTATTTGTTAACGTTTATAAATTTATAATATGATGAGTTATAATAATTTATACATTTTAAAATATTTGAAAGTACTTTAATTAGCAGTTTTGGATGTCAACCACTATGATGCTTAGTTTAAACACATTTATTTACAGCCTACAGACGCTCCTTAAGGCTTAGACCATAATACGAGTATAGTAGGTATACTAGTGGCACATTACTCAGAACGTAATGAATAGTCGGCAGTTAATTTTCTCGCTAGACACGCGGGTGATGATTTACACGCACGAGGCACGACTAACAAAAATGAAAATTGAATTAAATCGCGTGCTTAAATGAATGACGAAACATTGTAACATCTATTCGATGATTTGATTCATTTAAATCAAATGTAAATTCACTCGTCACGCATTGCGTACAACTACTATGAATATAAGTAAACGTCAAACGACAAGCATTTAATGTTGAGGATATGATAAATACGAAATACGTCCTATTGTATATTATTACACGTCATAAATATGATAGGAAATTTATCAAATGAAAATTAGAAGATGTTGCAACTGTGCAAATTATAAATGTAGGTAAATATTATATATATAAATATTTTATATATATAATATAATAATATATACCTAGCGTTATTTACTAAGTATGTATGGTGACCCAAAATTACATTCTTGTTTTAATAATAGTAATATATATATATATGTATATGTATATTAAAATTTTAAGCACTCAAATACGTAATCCATTTATAAGCTTATATTTTTAGTTAGTCATTAAATGTAATTAAAAAAGTAAAAACATCTACCAAACACTACCTTTACCTAATGAAAAATGAAAATACATATTTTATTATACATATTTCATATTATGTAAGTGTGCCAGTTAAACATAATCGGGTCTTTATGTTGTAATAAAATGCAGAGATTAAACTTTAAATGGTCAGGTCACAAAACTTTTAATATTTTATTGAATTAGTTATAATAATATGTTTAATATTATTAAGTTTTGAACAATTTTTAAATTGATTGCATTTCAATACTGTCCTCATCACTTTTAAGTTTTAACTTAAATTATGCAAAAAAAAATATATATATAAATAATACTAGATATAATTATTACCTTTTGGTGTACAGGTATAGGTACGGCCGCTTGATTTGGTACAAAATTGTCACTAGATTCTGCTGGCTTAAACTTCATTTGCCACCAATGTGATTTTTCTTTTTGTGGAACTGGCCTATACAAAAATAATATGTACTGAATTAATTGACGAAAATATACAATTATTGAATACTTGTATGATAAAAATAATTTTTACTAATGCATGCTTAATGACAACTTTTTTTTTTTAAACTTTCACTTACTTTGATTGTTGGGCAACATTATCGACTGCAGGTGAAACGGGTGTACTTGACTTCTTCCGGGAAAACAGAGTTTGGTCCGTGCTCAAAACGCACAGGATTAGGATCAGGACCGCCTGCGTAACGAGAAGTATATAACTATTGTCGTATGGCATTAATAATATGTATATTATAATATTTATAATATGTATCAACATTTTAACGTTTGTCGTGATATAACTGTACAATTATTAATGAAATTAATTAAAATTGTACAATATTATATTGCCAACATGATTTACTATAGGCGCATAAAAAATATACATTTATGACATTAAAATTGTTAATATACACAAAATTGAATGTACATAATATGCGTAGTGTAAGTGTCATATTATAATTTTACGTACCGTAGGGGCGACGTGTTTGGCGTTGGAATACATGACGTGAATTGTGACGAAAGACTCGTTTTGGACGCTACCAACCCTATTTATATAGGCACGAATAAGAAGGTAGAGGTAGTCCTACTGCCTGGTGCTCCCGTACACCCACGGGAGGATGAAGACGAGGGTTACGAGGAGGAGATGTACGGTGTCGGTGCATCAAACACGAAACCGAAACGGATAATAATTATCTACTTCGGTGGAAACAGGAATTAAAACGAGATCGACAAACTGTGTTACCTATATAATATATATATACGTATTAACCTATAATAAGGGTACAATAATTTTCCCTTCGTCTTGGGCACATCATATGCGTGTAAGTACGCGCGCATTTCGTCCGGACCAACCTTGTGGTTCTACCACATTCCTGAATTGTTTAAGAGCTATATTTTTTATTTAGGAAATCCTAGAGGAGTCCAATAATGTATGTGTGTGTTAAACACAGCTCGTTTTTAAAGTTAATTCACTATATAGCATAAAAGCTATAAAATTATGTAGAAATATAAAAATGATTAAGAAAAGAATGCACCGGTATTCGTTAGAAATGAAGATGATTTTTTTTTTATTATTATTGTAAGCAAACTTGATATTAGCTTATCATCTAATTATAGTCTAAACCAAATACAAATAAAATAAATAAAATAAAATTTTAAATAGTTGTCTGATAAATTATACTTACTCACGTCCATAAATATTTAGATACGATAAACAAATAAAAACAAAAGAACAACACACTCTTAGAATGTTGACAAGTAATAGGTACTTATTGTTGAATAACATTATAATACGCGTAACCATTTTCAGCCAATGTATCTTTTTGGCCAATTTGTTATAATCGTTAAAACTATTTCAGTTATTACCAATGTAAACAATTAAAATCAAACAAATTTTTATTTTAAAACCATACAAACACAATCATCTACTTTATTAGTACTTTTTTGTCAAATATTTGCAAATTATTTATTTTCTTTATCATTGTTCTAATTGAGAAAAATTGTAATATATTTTTTTTCGTTGAACTCGTCAAACTACTTACCTATATTATTAAAAATATAGGAATGTATATTATTAACTAATTAAGCTACCTGCATCAATTAAGAACTTATTGTACTAACATGATCCAATGGTATATTTTATATATTATTTTAAAGATTAAGATTTTTTTTGCATATTTTGAACAATGAATATTAATTATAATATCTTTATGACTATATAATATAATACTACATTCACTAAATCTAATAGAATATATCGATAAATAGTCGACAATAGTATTATGGGTGTATATTTTTTTAGATATTATAGATATTGTATTACACCTTTATTTTATAAATATCTTTAAAATTTTCAAGTAATACACAATAATACACATAATTTTCTTTACAGTATTCAAATAAAATATCAAAAGTTTTTTTCTAAGTTTATTAATACATTTGAATTAAAATTAATATGAGAGCATATTTTATATGCAGGTGCAATTTTTTTTTACTTATACTTAATTATAACTAAGTACATAAATTATACAAATTTGTTTTTATATAAATAAGGAGGTATGTTTGATAGTAAATTGCATAATATTAAGTACATGTAATATCTCATCCATTTTGAAATGCTTTAGTGTCGGTACATGGTTTTCATCTTGATGGCTACATACACTACCTATATATCTTTTGAGAATTTTGAGATGTCAAAACTTCGTCATTTCATATCCACTTTGGTACAAGCAACGTAACAATATGCTACATAATCAGGACACATTTAAATTAAATCAAATCAATCTTCTATATCTCTAAATTCAAAAATAATCCAAGAGTAATGAGTATAATATAACCTAAACCAATTTAATATATTCCGTATAAATCATTTTTATATTTATTAAATCGATTGATCAATATTAGAATTTTAATTTGTTTAAACCAAGATTTTATATCAAATGTGAACTATACTAAATATTAATTATTATTGGAATTGGGCTGTATCTACTCCTAAAGATAGCCTTATTTATTGATATTCAATATCGATAGTCATTAGTAATACATTTCAAAGAAAATAATAAATTGCATTTCTAAACATGAATTATAAATATCTATAAATATGAGTCTTAAACAACTTTTCTGACCGTATATATATTTATAAAATGAGGAATATATTATAATGGCAGTCTTAAATGAACGAAAGTGAAAACTTGTGCGAAAAACTGGGGAGAGTACCTATGAAACATAGGTACTTGTCATTAAGTAAAAAAATTTCAATTTAATTTAGAAATGTTGAATTTCCACCGAAATAAAATTATGTTTTTCTAAATCAGTTATTGTTAAATGTGACGGGAAAATGAAAAGTGGTCATAATAGTTTTTATGGTTATACATTTTCCAAAGTTCTGCGAAGCTATTGAATATTGATTGTAGTAGGATTTATGAGATGTGCTTTTCAGTGATGTTCGTTTAAAATTGTTCATTAACACTCCAAGTGTTTGTCAAATTTTGATCAAGAAAGGAACCTTAAGTTCAATATTTTGGTTATTGGACTCCTATAAAAATTATGATGACTGATGATAAATTAAAAATTACCTTTAAATTAAATTTGATCAGCAATAAAATTTCAGGCTAGGCGATTTATGATGTAACATTTGAAATATTATATTCATTAGTATTACTTATAAATTATTGTTCTTGCACCTATCATCGTTTCTACTATAAGTATAAGTATTTTTTTTTTTTAATTTAAATATTTTTCAAATTAAAAATAAAGATCTTCAAACATTTGTGAATTAACCTATATAAGTTCTAAAAATGTTTAAATGAAATTTATTTTACTATTTTTTAATATTGGTGACGTGATCGCATGCGTGAAAATAATTTATGTGTGTTATATATAGGTACTATGTAAATATTACATTTCCTACCATACTAACTGCATATCCACACACTAAAAAACGTAAACAATGAAGTCCGACCAGCAATTAAACTATAAATAAAATATTATGAATTATGAGTATACACCGTTTGGACCACGTATAGATCATAATCTATACCCTGGTTTAGACAGAACGTTTTTAATAACCAAGCGTATCGTTTGCATTTGTTTTATCATCGTAGTATTGTGTCCGACAGGAACTACGCGTTGCTTATATACAAGTATATATTATATTACATTTTATGAATACACATAGTTATACATGTTAACCTGTAACAGATATTATTATAGGATAATCGTATATCGGTTTTTATGACTTATGAATAAATATTAGAAAAATAAAAATTATTGTACAATAAATTAAAAATTACTGTACGCAGTCTACTAAAAACATTATCATAATGAAAGTTGAAATACACGAAACACCCATCACCATAAATAGGTACGGTTTCATGTTAAAATAAATGAAAATAAGCACCTACGTTATGCATAGTGGATTGGAATTTTAATAGTTTAGCGATTTTGAAGAATAGCAAAATACATTTTAATTGAATTATTTAAATATTTTAAACATTCACTGCCTATATTATAGAATAACTTTTATTAATGTTATAAAAAGAATAAAAATAAAAATCAATATAAGACGTAACATTATAACAACCGTGCAATATAACAATATAAGTATAATAATCAATCAATAATTACCTTTTTTTAAAATTTTTTTTCCGTTAGTATCGAGAACCGGAGGAGGAACCATGGTGCCAATACTTCTCCTCCGGATAATCAATAATTACCTAGCATATATAATATACAAAAATAATAAAATGTTGTATACATTAATGTTTAGAATGTTTAGATACAAAATATAACTAAGTGTCAAGTATGATATTGTTATATTATACACACTGGTCATTGGTAGCCGAGTGTAGCATTGTATAGGTATAGATACTGTCACAATAGAATAGGTATGTGGAGTATAAAGCAGGGACTTTGGTTTTAATTTTTCCATCAACATTTTCATACTTTTTATTAAATACTCCGCATCTATATTATAAAGTAATTATAAATTATTTGATATGTACCCATTGGGTAGGTAATGCATTATAAATATCCTTGGCCCTACCAATAAATGCATTCATTCTGTTATAGTAATATTCAACATCTAAAATAAAAAAATTATTATTTGATTGATTAGATACCTATATATATTTTATAATAATATACAGTGCCACTATGACACGTTCATGAAATATTCGAATCCCTCGGGTTTTGAAGATACCTATACCCTAACCGTGTTACACATCCCATGCAAATACTTTAAGTTGTGGTTCATATAAAATTATCAACACATATAAATATTAACTAAAAAGTAAACATGTCAACCGCAGTTATGTTATGTTTGATATTTTCAGGCGATCTGTGGTGTTTAATGAAAATAATATTTAGCCAATGAGGCAATGACCAATTAATACCAATATCCTGTCTGGTACCTACCTATATAACATAATGACAAACCGAGAAATCGTTTCATCCGTTCAGATGCGAGGTTTGATCTTGTTATTTTCATTTGGATGATAGGATATTATGATATTATTATTATTACTACCTACGATACGCATACATGAACAATAACAACAACAATATAAAATTGATTTGTAATAATAATTTACAGTAACATTTATTATAAAAACAACGATATAGTTATAACGTTATATGAAAATTCGACCGGTATATTATACACTATAGGTAAATTAGATATTACGTGTATATATTATTATTGCCAGAACATGCATAATATCATATCGCTTGTAGGCATCTATAATTTAATATAATGTAATAATAATAATAATAATAATAATATAAACTACATTTTAAAGCCTAACCCTACGAATTATATGTTGACGGTGCGACCTGTAGCCGCTGCTGTAGATGCGCAGTGCGTGATGTATACACAATGCACGTATAGACATACATACACACACACATTTATATATATAGACATTTAATACATTATATAAATTACTGTTGTTTTAATAATAGGATAAAAAAAGAACCCCAAGAGTAGAGAAAATGGAAGTAAAAAAAAACTAATAATGTCCCAGACTGGTTTGGTTAATGGTAAATTTACATTCTGGCAGGACTGCAGGAGAGTGAGGTAGGTAGATACCCCAAAATGAAATCATCATTTTTTGAATTAGGTACCTATCCATTAAATATGTCTATGCGGAGATGCACTTTGGTCAACTGGTTTTAGGACGCAGCCGCCGCCGCCGCCGCAACCATAGCTACAGTGTGCGTCCTAGCTGTCGTCATCGTCGTCGTCGGTGAGAAATGTATATTTTTATTATTATTCATCTTCCGTTTTTTTTTTCGTTAAGGCGGTTTGAAAAAATAGCCCTCCCAGCTGGTAATTACATCGCTGTTGTGTTATTATTGATATGTATTAACATGGCAAGTGGGTGCATAATATATTATGTATAATTTATATATTTATAGCCATATAGGTGGTAATATACACGTGTACAACAAGATGTATAATACATATAACTAAATTCAAAAGGGAAAAATAACATTTTCTTTCAAAATAATATACACATCATGCGTAGGTACGTGTGGTTACTGGTTAACGGTCTGTTTTTGGTGATCGAGTTGAAGTCACAGACTAATAAGATACACCCACCTTTAGTATACCTTCTACTTACCCATCCTACCTTGTATCGATTACCTATTACATATTTGTGTATTATAAACCACAATCAAGGCCGTCGTTTGTGATTTAATAGAGATCTCCGTGTGCGTCCTATATACAGTAGGTACATATACATATATATATACATGGGAGTGTGTATACTAATAATAATAATATCATTATTATGTAAGTCATAAAGATGAACTGTAAAATTGGAACATGGTGACTGGTTGAAATTTGAATATTATTATGCATAACACTACAGGTCGAATAGGTAGGTAATTATTATTTATAGGCTTAACGGTAGTTTCCCGCAAGCGATTTCGATCCTCGTAATTAATGAATGACTAGTCACTGGTCAGGTGTATGCCTAATATTTAAATTCTGTCTATTGTCTCTATTATACGTAATAAATTATGGTTTATAATATAATACAGGATGATTTACCGTAAGTATGCTCACCCTGCACATCATTTACTCTATTAACGGACTTGAATCGAGTTCTGGTTTTTGGAATTTTTATGTGTACTAGAGGATCATATTTTCACACATTTAGATTTTTTTTATACCGGTAAAGGAATGTAATGAATTATGGAAGTAAACATACAAGTTAGAAGAAAAGGAATACAATTCTGATTTTAAAATTAAAACAAAACAAGAAGTGAAAAATCACGAAAAATCATGAAAAATTACGCAGCTTGAGAAATTACCAACAAATTAAAAATTAACTCTCCATAGTACCATCCTGACTCGATTTCCGTAAGCAATACATAGATAAACATATATTATGTAGGTAAAAGTTCTGAGCACTTTTTCGTCAGTTCAAACATTTTTTGTATCAATACTCTGTCCAGCGAGAGACCACGCCGTCTACGCATCACCCTGTCACGGTAGAATCGTTCTTGGTGGCAGGGTGTCGTGGAGGGATGCACAGAAGAACCGATTTTCGTGTGGCCACGACGTATTCTCTAGCTGGACAGAGTATAGTACAACTCAAGGAATAAAATTAACAAATAATCAAACATGCGTAGGTTTATATTAGTATTTTATTCATTTAAATAGAAATTTAATAGATATTATATATAATGAACATTATAATTTATTGGTACGTGATTTTTGATTTTGTATAGATTTATTGAATACTAAACGCATAGTTGGACATTAGTTTTAAATACGATGTCCTTATATAATAAAACAGGTTATGTATTTTAATCTTAAATACAAATAAGTTTATGTTGTAACGGTTAACTAACTGTTGTCATGTTAATTGGTATCTATAGGAAGTAGGACTTACTTCACACTAATAAAGTAAGTTTAAATCATTAATTTTAGATTTAAAAATAGGTACTTACACAATTCAATAAATTTTTATGCATAGGTAGGCACAATATTTTTATACGGTTTAATGATATTGTATTCTAAATTTTGGTTTTTATTAAAATTTGTATACTTATATACTTATAAAATGTTTGTTGATTATTTGTATAACAATGTTTTAATAATCCCAATTAAAGGTGAAACTATTGTTTTTACAGTTTATATTGCGGAGACATAGTCAATATGTTCGTAAAAAATCCACTTCTTTAATAAATGTTACATTTAATATAACATAAATATTAGGTGCCTATTTACAAAAGTTCTATTTAACAAATTGTTCTATTTTAAATTCTGCCAAAAACCACACACACGTGTACCAACAAACTTACCCAACCCAAAAACCTACACACTACGGTACCCTTCTTCACACGCCTAATGGCCTATGTTGCCGCGGGTTAATTAATAAAAAAAAAAAATTTATAGTTTTTTATCAGAAAAGCGTTCATAGTATTTTTATTTATATTATACAAAAAATAGTTTTTGAAAACTGTTTATCAATATTTTCCGTGGATAATATATTTAGCCATGGTATTTTCCACCTTTAAAAAACTTCAAACAATTTAATCCCATAATATTTTTATCGCATTATAGTGATAAACAATAAATCAGTGGCCTTAAATTGCATACACAAAGCGCCGTCTGCCATTTATAATATTATAATGTTAATTATACTTTAGTCGCAATTTTATATTGAATACTTTTACGACTTTCCATATTATAATTTATTTTTAAACCCATAAAAATTAGTATTTTTGGACATAAGCATTATACAATTATACAAGGTAACCTGCTGATATTAAAAAATTAATACATTTTGAATAACTTAAGTTAGAAAAAGTTGAACTTTAAATGTGAATTTAAAAATATCAGATGATGGAAAATGCCTAGCTCAAAATTTGTCTAAATATTTTTAAGATTTTATTGTGCATCACAAATGATTAGTTTTTGAATTACAACCACACTTATTACTATTTATGTCAAGTAAAAATCACAGTTTTACTTGTTTTTTTTATAAAAATGTTTGTGTACATATAACACAAATTTATGAACTTAAATAAAGTATATTAAATATTTAAATGATACATTGATACAAACCAACTAACTACAATTTACACATTTAATAAATAATATAATTTTACTTTTGAGTTGTGAATTATGATTAGAGCTCAGATTTAAATATAATTTAAGTAAGAAAATGCCTTTAAAAAATACTACATATTGCATAATTTACTTATATCAAATTATAAAATTTTCTAAAAATTACCTTAGTTTGTTTTTAACATTAGGTTTCTATTGACAGACCGTTGTGCAGTCTTTCACACTTTTGTCTGATACATTGCCACATGGCTAAAAAAATACATAAAATAATAATTAACACTTTTTAATTTTTCCTTTTATGGAATATTCGATATGATGTACTTAAAGTTAAAAAAATATGTTCCATTGATTTGTGTGCTTATTCACACTACACAACACCATGTTTTGAGTTTGAGACTTAAAAAATATAACTAATTGCATTTAAAACTGCGCCCTAGTTGTGACCTATAGATATGAATTTAAAAACATTCAAAATTATAAAACATAAAATATTAGTATACATATAGTGTGCACTATACATTATTATTTTTGAATTTAAAAATGTTACGAGAAAATGAATTCAAATTTAAATATTCAATATTTATTTGTTTTATCATTAAATCTTAATTATTAATAATTGTCTTGTAATTTGAAAAAAAATCTAATAATGTTATATTAAAACAAATAAAATATTATTAATGACAAAATGTTAAAATAACATTTCTAATGTTAATAGGTAGGTAGGTAATTTTTACAATGTATTATTATTGCGTTATCATTATATTATAACTCAATAAATGGCTTACATAGTTAATAAAAATAATAAACTCATAAATCATAAAGTATGAAAATGAACACAATATTTGATATGTTAAAAGTATGAAAAGTAAAGAAAAATAGAGAAAATATATTAATAACAATAACTATATTCAATAAAAATATTTATTTTGTAACATAAAAAGTTCACAGAATATGACATATTAAGTACAATTATCAATCAAATTAAAAAACAATTAAATAATTTATTTGATGTAATTTTCTTATCATTCTCTGCTGCTGTAACTTTTTATCTTCACCATAAGCTAGTGCTTTAAAAAGATAGATATTTTAAGATACATACTGTACTGCATTTTTGTTCCAAGCTTAAAATGTTGCATGAATAATTTAATAATAATAATATCGGAAATATTTTAAGTGAATTAAGAAAACTTCATAAAAATCCTAATAATCAATATAAATCACAATATTCTTTTGTAATTATAGACAGCTAAAATTTTTAATTGTTGAATTATAATTAATATGTCACTATTAATGATTAAACTTATTAATTCAATAATTTCTTCTTTGTTAATTATATGATGTAATATTTATAGATGAAAATCATAGGAATTTGGCAACTTCTTTCAATTAACTAAGCCACTAAGGGAGTAAATACAATTGATTATTAAATATAACTAATAGGTACAAGGTATGGCCACATTTAGCCACATTTCTCCACTAGCAATTGGTCATCTCAAAGGAAGATATCTTTTTGTGAATAAATCAACCAAAATATAACAAATGTCAATACCTAAAAAATAAATAAAAACTTATTAAACTGGATAATGTAAGATAAATATTATCATGTTTATAAAATATTTTACATTATATACATATAATTTGAACAACAAATACAAATAGATAATTGTTTTAATTAATTTATTATTATATGAATAATTATGAATTATAATTAATACTT
Source organism: Diuraphis noxia (assembly GCF_037042655.1). Classification (NCBI taxonomy): domain Eukaryota; kingdom Metazoa; phylum Arthropoda; class Insecta; order Hemiptera; family Aphididae; genus Diuraphis; species Diuraphis noxia. Next base: position 74,631,552 of record NW_028301713.1, read on the forward strand.
AGTTATATAACATTGATGGAAAAAACAAAAAAATAATTATTGTTTGTATATTGTCGATAGATTTTATCAACCTATCTAGAATCTATTACTCATCAATACAATATGTAAAAATGGGAGAGTAGTAATATAATAAATGTAATAAATGTGTAATATCTAATAAAATTATAATTAATAATAGTTAATTTAAGAGTTTTTTTTTCCATTAAAATTATATGATAATTAGTAATAATAAATACAGTAAAACATATTACACAAAAAATTATGTTTGTATTCACAATTCAAATTACCAGTTTCATATATGAGATTAAACAATTTAAAGCTAATATGATAATTTACCAAACCTAATGATAATTTGTTGTACCAAATATAATATATTATATTATCTTCATAATGAGTATAATTTGAATTTTTTTTTTGATAAACATAACAATTTAGTTATCTGTTTGCTTTAGTTTATTAAAATATTTTTGATGCATTTTGTCAATTTGAAATTTATCAACATTTTCTTTTAACAGATACAGGACTATCCATGAATTCAATGAGTATGAATAAAAGTAAAATGTAGGTATGCCTATCACAAATTGTATTATTAAATCTTGTACACATTATACAGGTATCTACTCCAAAAGCATTATTTCATCTGACATGTGCTTTTCCCAAATTTTGAGTAACATTATTGCTTAAATGATAAAACTTATCAAAAAATATTAAGAAGTAAGACTATGTAACCAACTGATTAGCTAAATTATAATGTAAAATGTATTTTATATTTTGATACTTTATCACTTCAACATTCACAGACTTGCAGTACATTAAAAATGAAAATTATTCATCTTTTTAAATGCTTAAATTCACTTGGAACATTATTTTTAATCATAATACTTAATTTTTTCTGTTATAATGTAAATTTATTACAAAAACTAAGCCAATTATAAGATCCATATTTGATACACTATATGGTTATACATAATACATTATACACGAGGAAAAGGTTGGACAAGTCAACTAATTTTCATAAGTCTTTAAGTAAAGTGTTATCTGGTAGTATTCTTGATGAAAATTTTAAAATTAATGGTTTGAGTGAGAATATAATTTTATATTAAGTTTCATTTATATAAGTCATTAAAAAAAAAAATTTTAATTCAGAAAAAGTGAATTTAACACTTTAAAATAATATGACATAATATATAATATTTTATTTATATTGTATAGATATGATATTATGCTAAATTATATATATTATTGGTATGAATTAGTTTTTTTCTTAAAAAAGTGGAGAAAAAAATGAAATCAACAAATATTGAAAAATTTTAATTACCCAAGTAATAAACTTCTCATTTTTTTCTGATTACAATGAACAAAAATTTATTATCAAGAATAATGAAAGTAACCAATCAACTTTTTCTTATTATTTATACTTTTACAATATAAATATAAATAAAATGGGATGACGAGGTGGCCGAGCGGTCTAACGTGTCGGCTGTGGCTCAGTCGGACCGGGTTCAATCCTTGACCATCGGGCGACATTTTTCTCCGGGCAAGTCACGGTGTCCGGATAACAAGTGCCGCCATACTCCGGGGCATGGCAGAAACCTACGGGTGCCCCGATAAAAATTCTGTCAAAGACTCATCCACACCTATAACACACCTATCGTTCCATAAACCTACAGTACCACCCCCTTCCCAATGGCCTAAGTTGCCGCGGGGTAATTAATAAAAAAATAAATAAAATGGCTATATTAATTATAAATAATATTTACATTACCTGAATGTATTTTGATTTCAGCACTCTCTAATCTGTTTTCTCTCTTTAATCCATAGACAATAGTTTGTATCCTGTATAACCAACATTGAGTTGCTAGCTTCAGTATAGAGTAGTTTCCCAAATTGTGGTTCGTGGATCATTGGGAATCCATAAAATCGTCTATAAATATTTGAAATGAAATTATTATTTTACTATTTTTGGTATAATTGTTAAGATTGCAATAATTTTGGCAATCTCTGAGGGATCCATCAGAGATAAAGCTGGTGGAACGCAGGTTGTTAAAGTGTTTGACCAATTTTCAAACTTTAAGTTAAACAAAAATAATCTGTGCTTGAATATAATAATTAGTAGGTACCCTCAAATAATGTTCATGTTTATTGTATCAAAAACTTCTCCTTACAAAAAAAAAAAAAAAATATGCATATCTTAAGTATCCTTAAATTTTTTTTTTATTGAAAGTGTTCTTATGGTGATGAGTATGTAAAATGTTATAGATAAAAAATATCTAAATCTCACTATAAATTTAAATATTGTAAAAAATCCAAAGTAAAAACACAGATAATGTTCTTAAACTTTGAGTTTAAGTCAAATCACTTTATATGGCTAAATATGACATAATGTTGGTTTTGTTGGACGCTAATTTGATACCTTGTGCATGGGTCAGAGAGAAAAAAAAGTATTGCAATGACATCTTTTTTGAAATATTTGTTATAAATACTCACACTTAGAACACATCAACAGCTCGACCAATATTTCTAAAAATAAATAGATATAAAAAATGAGATTAGTAAATATAAATATAAATCTAAAATAGCTAAATAATGATTTTAAATAGTGGATTGCATTTTCAGTAAAATAAAAAGGAGAATAATGACATTCACATAATAAAATTAGAAACAATAATTTAAGCATACAATTTAAATATAAGTTACCCATTGAGTGTGTTATCTTGATGGATTTTTCAGGAATAAAGTAGCTTACTTGATCATATTTAATAACCATCAATAAGGATTATGATAATATTCGTAAAAGTAGTTATTTATACATTAGAAAGCAAAAATTTAGTGGAAGATTATAAATAGTTTACACTTCGCAGGTAGACAGTATTACCAAAGTGTCATATTATAATGTATAGAAACAGACCACAAAGTGGGATTAAGGAAAAAATTGATTTAGTTAATTCCAAAAAAAGTCTAAAAGTAAACAATACACTTTATGATCAACTAAAAAAAAAAAAACATACAAAGTATTATTATTATTATTATTATGATTATTATTTAAATTTTATTTTATTATGAATGTAAATGTATTACAATAATTTTACAATTAAAAATGAAATAAAATAAATTCATTATTTTATTATATTTTTACATTTACGAATATAAGGAGATTAGTTTAAGTTCTAACACAAAGCAGATAAATTAGAAAAGTAAAGATTTTCAATTTAATTTTATTGTTTTTATACTTGTAATACAGTAAAACAAATAATACTACAAATAAATAAAACACAAAGTTCTTGAAAGTAGTAATTATGTTTATTGGTAACAACCAGTTTCGATTAAAAGCCATCTTCAGATTCAAATTGTATAATACTATATTAAATACATATATAATATTTTTATCACAAAATAATTGAAGAACATTTAATTTATTTTACACAATTTGTATATCTTTTATACATAATTTATTTTATTTTTAAAACCTAGTACTAAGAATGTTTTATAATTTTAATTTTTTAATTTTTATAAATGTAAAATCAATTTATAAGTTTAATTACAAATGTAATATAATTTTAAATTAAAATATAAAGTAAATAAAATATTATTAAAGGCCATTTAAAGTCAAACACAATATCTAAGTAAGAATGGAAAATATAATTATCATTTTTGATATTTTAAAAACTTAAAAGATATTTCTGACAAACATTTAACCAGAATTATCTTGTGAAAATTATTCAAGTTGGGATGTAAGCATAATGATAAGTTTAAAACGCTAATATTTACTGTGCATTACTGATTTTTTATTATAACAATATAATTTATTTATTTTCAATAATTATTATGGTGCAATTGTAATTATAATATGTTTAGAGTGTGGGTACATGTTACACACGTGCAAAACGTAAAATAATACAGTATCATAATGTATAAGAACTAACATTGCTATATAATTGACAACAATATTAATTTATTTAGTTTTGGCAAAACTACAACAATTTTTACAAGATATATAATTATAATTTTATTTGCTCATATTCTTAAATATTTTGATGACATTTTTTAAAAGAACAGGGACAAAACATACATAGAAGTGCCAATAACTATGTTTACACATACACCAAAAGAGTAAGTATTATTGTCGAAAATGAAACTCATCTCCATGTGATTTTTTACAGACACAATACCTATTCAATATATTACGTACCACATTTTTAGATTTAGTATCTAGTATGTGTATGCAGAAATAATGAAGAGTTTTCAACAATATGAAACTAGTATGATATTGTGCATAAGGAAGGGAGCATATGACAAAAAATGAAATAAAATTAAGGGGCCTCACTACTGATGTCAATTTTAGCTAAAGACCTTTAGTTTTGACAAAATTAAAGTTTGTTGACATCTGATTTTGATTCAAAAAAAATATTTGAATTCATAAAAAACTCTATAGATTGTACAGAACATTTTCCTTAAGTATTTTTAAGTTTTCAATTACAGTTCACAATAATATAGGATTTAATTTTTAAGAAGTGTGCTATACAATTTATTAACAATTTTCTGTAGAGTTCAATTTTATTTCAGAATAAAAATTAATGGCAGCAGTGAGATGTCCTGATAAAATTAATTATTTAAAATACACATTATTACTTAAAAACACAAATTATTTTTTAAATGTTTCAGGTAATAAAAAATAATACAATATATTATTGTTAAATAAAATAAATTAGAGGGCCTATTATACTTATACTTAATAATATTTCATTTATCACATAAACTATTTTAAAGTATAATATAGCATACATATACATTAGGGGATAAGCAACTAAGAACTGATTATTGTAAGAAATACATAGATCATACAATATAAGATATTAACTAGCATATTGAAAGAGTATTCCCTAGAACATATTTAAACTGTTCCATTTAGCATTAAAATAACTTAATGTTTTTAATAAAGAAAATTAAGAGCCAAATTTTTAATTCCAAGATGTTTGTAAGGATACTTTTGAAATAAAAAAAGATTATGTTTATATATATATATATATATGTGTGTGTATTCTATTTAACTTACAAGTTATAAGAATTAAGGCATGCATATTTTACAAATAATGAAGTTAATACTTCAATGAATATTAACACTGATACCTTTTTAATTATAAATAATAAATAATAAAAATGATAAGTTGAAGCATCAACATGTTATTTGATAACTACACAAAGTAGTAAAGAAGCGAGTAATTATCTTATTATTTTTTGAAAACCCTTAAGTACATTCTATAATTATAAATATATAATATCAATAAATGTAAGCAGAACAGATTTTATTTATTAGATTTCATACTAATTTGTTAAAAATTAAGAAATAAATAATAATAAATACAAGATATATTATCAATATGATCTACAAAAATATAATGTAAGAACTAAAGGTATAAGCTATAAGCAGTGATTGGAAACAATTTAAACTAAAAAGTGAAACATTATAAATTGGACACAATAAAATATATTAAATAAAAATGATATATTAAAACCTTAAAATGCAATAATTCCACCCATGAAAGTGATTTTTGTCTATAATGTTTTAAATTAAACTCCATAAAGAAAATCAACCTTGCTAAAAATATTTTAAAAACAAATAAAATGTTTTTAAAATTATCCTCAAACTTTTGAAAATCAGAAGTTTTCTAAATGATTATTAAATAAATTATAAAATAATTAAAAAAACTACATAAAAATAAAGAGATGAAGATGGGTAGGACAAAACATTAGTACGAATAGCAATAATTGGTGGATTTGGGATCAATTAGCATTTAGTAAGGAGCAAACTTGGTCCTGTCCGCTTTGGTTTTTTCGCCCGAAGGACTGCGATTTCTCTGGAAATAATTTTTCGGACGATGGACACCTGTGGTCTGTATCGGAGGGGATTGATTGGCGCCAGATAAGGCTCCCAAGAGGTCGGTTAGGCCGCCAAGAGCAGATAAGCTGGATAAGGCATTAATGGCACCCGGCTTGGCAAATAGTTGAGCCAATGGGATGGCGGACGACAAAGGAGATGCGGCCACTGTTGGAGGAGTGGGCAAGGTTGAGCTGGATCCATCATCAGGACTAGAGGATGAGTTTGCCCCCTCAAGATTGGCTTTCTGCAGTTCCACACTAGAGAAGAAATTGGGATTAGTGATAAAAAAGGACATATAATACAATACGAGGGATTTAATGATAACACTAGGATTCTCAACTATGATCCCATAATTATTGTCTTAAATATAATAATAAAATTGTACCTCATTTCAATTAAGTACTTGGCAACTGATATAGAATCTTTGTTTCCTGTAATTGTTATATGCCGATCTTCATTTTCACCATTTTCATGAGTTCCTTCACCTTTAGCTATATGTACTAAAGCACCACTTATTTGTCTATATAAAATACATACATATAAAATATTTACTACTTATTATTTTTTTTAAGTAGAAAAATTAATTTTAAATATTACCATTAATATGATTAATACATAAATCTAGACTCAAGATCTATTCATAAAAACTATTCTTCTAATTGTTTATATAAAGATTTATTTTTAAATTGATTGTTATTTAAATGCAGATAAATTATATTTTGATTTAAAAGTAAACAAAGAATTATAAAAAACATACATTTTTATTTGAAGATAGGATACTATGACACAACTTACCGTATTTCTGCAATTTTGCTTCCTCTTCTGCCAATGACACATCCGATTAAATCGTTTGGTACAGTCATTGATATTGTCTCAGTGTTTGAATTAGAATTTTGATTTTTATGTTCCCCACCACCATTTCGGTTTTGACGATTACCAGTTCTCAATTGACTTCCAGCCAATGCAGCCAAGGCTGAAAATATAATGTTTTATATATTTTAATTTAATACAAAATTATACAAAGATAGACTGGTTTAACACATGTTGTCAACTTAATTATTTATAATTAAAATCACAAACTCAAGTCCCCATAACAGTATAATGTATTAGTTCAACCGCACAAAAATAATTTTCAAGTATAAGTCGTCCCAGCCAAGTGTCACCAATGGGTCATTTCTTAATTCAAAATATTCATGCTACTATTATAATATCATATATACTTATTGTGCTATGTTGTAAAGATTGTGTATTTCAAATTGTAAAAAAAAAAAAAGTATAAGTTATTTGAAATATGAAAGTTGTGTTCACTACAAATTAATTAAGATAATGTTTCACATCCATAAACTTATTGTTTCCAATGTAAAAAAGAAGAGTAATAAACTAATAAATATTGTTGGTGTTTATAGTTTTTAAATAACATGAATTTAAAAAAACCTGAAATAGTTTGCTGTAGGTTTCTAGTTTACCTCTTAATTGTAATGGATGTTTTGAATATAAGTTTAATAACAAATTATTTCATATGAAAAAATATCAAAGTAGGAACAGTAGATTATTTCTAAGAACTTTATAATATAGTTTAAGCACGCTACCAGCCATTAACATTATTTTATTTTTTAATAGGTAAAATTAAATAATATGATCTCATTAATTATATTATAATATTTTTTTTTTTTTATTGGGAGTTGAGGCTTTGACAACAAGGGCCATTAGCCTGTGGAACTGTTGGTTTTGGTACTTGTGGATGTTTTGGCAGAATTTTGTATGGCACCTGTAGGTTTCTGCCATGCCCAGGTGGGGGGTGGCAGCCTCTCTTTCAGACAACATGAACTGCCAAGAAAGCAATGACGCCCATGACCGTGATTTGAACCGGTGACGGTGCGCGTCACAACCGATGTCTTAATAAGCCCGGCCACTACACCCCCTCCCCCACCATTATAATAATATACTGTATTATAATATCATACATATTAGATTAAAGGTAGTTATTATAATGATTCCGTACAATAATTATAATTATTAATTGGTAGGATTACTTTACTGTTTTTGTCTTTGTAATTAATTTTTCTATGTACCATTAATCCCTGGGAGTATAGGATATATTTTATGACACATTGTTTTTACAAACTATACTCTATGGTATTATGCTACATTGAACACCCCAAACTACAAAAATGATTTGAAATACTAATCAGTAATTAATATGAAACCACGTTTTCTCACTTATATCCAAAAATAAAAATAAATTTAAAAACATATTAATACATACCAGCTGGATTGATACCTCCAGTTGATGCAGTTCCTAACCCAAGAGCTGCAAGACTAGCCAAAGGATTAGTACGTTGTCGTCCAAACTAAAATAATGTTAAAATAGTATAACAAAATGTACATTAGTAAATATTAATAAATCTTATTAAGTAATACAAAACTTACGTCATTACCAACTGCACTACTAGCAAATCCTGAAGTTTTACTACGAGGATCATAAGGAATTGTTGCACTGCGTGGTGGAGACTGAAAAATTATAAAATATATTAGGTATTTAATGTTATTTTAAAACACAATAACATCAGTAACTAAAATGTACTGAAAATCAAGGGCAAACTAATGCGACAAACATTGTGAATAATGGATATAAATATTATGATATACTATAAATTAGTTTCTTAAACCTCAAGGAGAATCAAAATAAACTCAACTTATGTATTTTTCAAGTTATATACTTCAATTACAACTTATAAACACTTCAAGGGGCAAACAAATAATTGCAAGTTTGAGAAAAGGAACTTTTTGAGTAATTGTGACTCCACAAAATTATGACTTCATATTTTAATCATTTTGTAAAAAAAAATAAGGCTGTCTAATAACCATCAGAATTTGATTTTAATATGTCATATAGGTAATTCATGACTCAAATATAGTTCACAATAACTAGAAATAACCCTGACTCAAAATTCAAAAATATCTCTTCTGTCCAATTAATTTAAATACCTTAAATATAATTAATATCTATAGAACATTTTATATCTCATGTAACTACCATATGCCATACATCAACTAGTTAGTTTGCCTAATGCTTGAAATAAATATTTTATTTTTTCTTACATCTAATAGGACGTTGCACACTTGATAAACACATTGAGATATTGTGCCTGTGGTACCAGTAATTGAGACTAGACGTTCAGTTGAATTGGGTAACATGTCTGATGCTACTTGTATGGCAGCTCCACTTGATTCTCTAATTTCTTTTATTTTACATCCACCTTTACCAATTATAAAACCACATTGAGATGCTGGAACAATTAGCTTAAATGTCAAAGGAGCTTTTGGGCCATTCCAATCACCATTTTGTCTTTCAAAAAACTAAAAAAAAAAAAGAATTAAAATGTATTATTCAGATTTACATTTCCATAAAAATTCTTACTTCTTCAACTTTTAATCCAATAAGTTCAGTAGCTTTACAAATTGCATTTGTAGTTCCAGTAATGGTCACAATACGTTCTGGAGTTGAACCATCAGAGATTAAAACTCTAGCACCAGACTAAAAAAATATTTAAATATTTAAATAATATCAATAGGTTGAAAAATTGTTGAATTATTTACCTGATCTCTTATATTTTTTACAGTTTCACCTCCTTTACCAATCACATTTCCGACTTCCTAGGGTCAAAAAAAACGTATTTTATCATTAACATGAATCTACTATAGGTACGTACATATAATATAAAATTAAATGGATAAATTTAGTTCACAATTATCTTACTCTATTTTAAAGGAGATATGAAATATTTTGATAATTATATTGTTTTTCAGTTTAATAAATATTAAAACTATTGAAAACATGGAATGTAAACAGATATGGACAACAAATGCATGTGTAGCATGCTCTTAAATAACAAAAAAATAAAGTAATATACAACATACTCGGCCATGAAATAGAATCCGTATAGTCAAATTGACATCGTTGTAATCATTGAAACTAGATCCATTGGAACTTTGCTGTACGTTTTCCATTTTCACCTTAATAGACAGAGTCAAAAGTTTATTATGTTATATTTTATATTTACCTAATTAATAACAGAAAAATAAGATATTGAACCGCCAGGTCAAGACACTAAGACAGGTTAAAACACTGACTGTATGACATACCTACTATCTATACAGTAATGCAGTATGCAAATTGAACACACGAGACAAGGCGAACCTACGATCGCTGCAAATTGAAGTTAGATTTCATTAAACAGTGTTTAACTAATTAATAATTAATTAAGTATATTTCAAAAGTATATTCATAATTTGATATTAATATTGAATTTTATGATAATAATATTATGTGATATATTATAATGTTATGATGTACGCATTATTTATTGACGGACCCATAGAATACTGTGGGATAGACGCAAGGAATAATGCAGTGTTACCGTTTATCAAAAAAAATAATACTCCTCACAACTCCTCCCACAAACATTAGTATAAAAAAACTACCTATAAAACAACTTATAGGTGTACAAATTTGCTGTTGTACATGGTTATTGGTTATTGCCTTGCCTTATTGGCTACATAGTACATATTATTAATAATACAATATATTATATTATTATTATAATTATAAAATAACACTAATTTATATTTATTATAAAATTTATAAAAAAAAATTTTGCATATTGCATAGGAATTTTGTGTACATTTTGGTACTTAACAATTTAATTCGTATAATAATCAATTCTAACTTCTAAAATCTTAACTTTAAATCCGAAGTTCTAAGTGCGTCTTACATTAGATTAAGACAGTATAAGTTATAATGTATTAAGACGATTTGTTTGTTAAAAAGTGATAAGTTGAAGTATGTAGCAAATGTATAAATTATTGTTGCTACACAGTTCACCCTGGTTCATCAATATCTAATGGTTATCATCAATAAACCATATTGGACACAGCATCGCCAGAACAATTAAAATAGAAATCTTATTTTTTGTTTTTTTGTTGATAAATGAATAATATTGTACTTCAGTATGGGCTTAACGTTCTGAACTCGTCACGATCACTGCAGGAGTACTTATAGAAAATCGGTGGTCACATGTGGCTCTCATAGTATTTTGTTGTGGTCCTCGAGTAAAATGTATAATTAATATTCATAATTGAAATCGAGAAATGAGGTCTAAGATAGTATGGATTGGACACAGGATTAAAAACGTTTGTAGATGCCTTGTTAAGTAAATAAAACTAAATGTTATGAACTTAAATTAACTAAATTTGATATGATTATTTATATACGTTTAAAATAAAATAAAGTATAATATTTAAATTGTGGCCCGTGAAAAATTTCGATTTCTTTTGGCCCTTGACGTCAATATGGTAGCTGACCTCTGTTATATAGAGAGTATATTTATGAATGAATTTAGTTATCTTTCAGGGCGGGATTTTTGAATTCTCATAAATTGCAACCGCAAGTGTTGTAGCATTACGGACGACCAACGACTCGAAAACAAATTTAATTTAGTCGTGGATAATGACTGATACATCATACACGATGCCTTTAGTATCAGAGTCGAATAATAACTTACTACTATATAACACTGGTAGACTTATTTCCAATCCTAGCGACTGGTTAATTAATTAATCGCCAAACATAGTAAGGCAATGGACATAATAAAATAATATGAAACGATTTGAGAATTATTGAAATTAAAATCCATTTACCTGATATATAACTCGTGAAGTAGTTTTAGGTTTTTTCTTATGGCGGCCGGTGGTGATGTATATTATAAAGGTAAGTTTGTAAGTACGATGTGCAATTTTTGGTAGGTTTTTAAATAGACGCGGCCCCGATTTGATAGAAAGTCGTCTATACGACAAATGTAGTAATATTCTATTCAATTATCGTATCTACGTCGATGGTTGGGGACGATGATTCCGAAACGGCCATACAGTAGATGGGGCATATACTAATCTAGTGGTATAATAGAATTAATGATTTGTGATTTGCATTATTAACTTCCATTAAGAAGCCATCTATTCTATTCTGAAGTCTGAATTTTACGGCGAATGGCGATTGGCGATTGGCGATGTAATTTTTGTGATAACGTTGAGTTTTGAACACTATATAGCTGATAGTACAATCTCTTTTTTATGGACTAAAGATTGCCGTATAGTGATATCACAGAAAAAAATGGCTGATGATATTATATATGAAGTTTATCATCCGCCATTATGAGTAGGTCAAATGAACAGTGAAGCCTGAAATCCCACCAAAATTTGAATTCTTGTTTAAAGTATTTGAAGTATAAATTTTTTTAGATGTATTAGATTCTGAGTGAAGCATTCAAGATTTGAATTTTGACAAAAATCGCAAATTATTTTAAGCTAGAAATTCATAAAAAATTTTCTTTTTAAATCTAAGATTTGAAAATTTAATGCAAAATTCCCCTTACAAGCTTGTCAATCTATATCACCAAAAAAATTTCGACCAGAAATTCAAATTAAATTTTTATGTGCGTTTAAAATTAAAAGTTTTACAACATTGGATCTTAACCGGATCACATTTAGCAATTTTCTTATTTTGGTATAACTAAAACAAATGACCGCAGATAATTGAAATTTTCAGTGAATGTTTATAAATAGGCATTTTATATATTTGATAAGATTTTCAAAATATTTTGATTTGTTTTGAGCTGTTTACTGACATTTTAATTTTTCAACTTTTTTAGTTTTTTTTTTCTATAAATAAATATTGATAAGAAGGTATTTGTTGGGTAAAAAGCTTGAAAATTTAATGCAAGGCTCCTAACACATTTTTACAATAGCTGTTGAAAAATATTAAAAATACATAGGCACAATTATTTTTCATCCGCATTTAAAGTTCAAATTTTGACAACATACGTATAAAAATCACGAAAATTCGCAAATTATTTTAAGCTAGAAATTCATTAAGAATGTTCTTTTTAAATCGAAGATTTGAAAATTTTTAATAATCTATAATATATCCTAGACAGATAAACCGTCTCCACTCAGAATCGTTTTTCGTATACGATGATATAATATCATTGGATTCAAATTTAATTCCATCCATTACAGTAATCCACTTCCTGCTGTACAGCAAAGTGACATCTACGACTTATTATATTTTTTTTATTGATATTCATCATTGACACAATACATTATGTATACATTATAGCTTGTTATTCATAAATTTGTTGAATACAATATTTATATAGTTTATTCACTAAATTTATGATTTTTTTTTATTAAAATAGAAAATGTACAATCTATAGTGAAATGTACAATAAGTAAATAGGATAAATATGACGGAGATTATTGACATGATAATTATAGTCATAACTCATGAGGAAGGAGGCTGTCCATTGATAGAACCCTTAAATGTAATTATGGTTAAGCATTTAGACCATTTAGTAAATCCCTAAAAAAAAAAAATTATAATAATTCATGTTACATGATGTATCATGTCTTCATCATTAGCCGTGGTGAAGGAACGTGCATTATTTTGATTTTTTTCTTTCCTATAGGGAACTAACCTAGTGTAGTGGTGGATGGAGAAATATAGTCGTGTACGTGTGCGAGTGTTTTTAGTTAAATATTACTTGAATAATTTGTTTATGTAAATACTTTGTAAATATTTTTGTAAAATAATAGATAAGTGTATAAACTTGTAGTATTTTCACCTTTATAATTTAAGTTAGATTGAAATATTTCTTGTAATATTTTTTTATATTGTATAATTGTTAGATAACCATGATATTTATAATGTATACCTACTTGTGTTTTTATTGAAATTACGATAATTGTATATGAATTTAGTATGAATGATATTATTATACAAATTTGTGTATTAATTTGTTATGCATATGATGTAGTCATGTGTGGTTAGACATCATATGAGGTATTTAGCAATTAATGTAGCTGAGAATTACTATTTTTAATAAGGTGTGACGAAAACTGTCTATGTTTTTATTGAAATGATTAAATTTGTACAGATTTTTGTATTAAAGTATGCATGAATGATGATTTACTACGTGAATGTTTTAATACAATTATTCTATATACATATTATATAAATTATATATCAGGAGGATATTTTTATTTTTCTATGTTCTTATATATATATATTTATCGAAAATGGTATTTGAATGGTCTTTGGGTATATTTACTGTGTCCAAATACCTGTGTCAACCAAGATAACCTGTAGATCGTTGTAAGAATTATCTAATTATGGTTTACGGTGGGTAAACTATAAAATCAGAAAAAAAATGATGAAAATGTACTTTGAATAAGTTTACAATAAATATTTGATGAAGAAAATAAAACTAATGAAATATACTAGTTTTAATGAAACTATGAGACTTATGTATTTATTGCATGCTCTTTAAGACATTTCCACTTACATAATAACTTTAATATTTTATATGTATTCATTGAAATTGCATGATTTTATAACGTATATTATAGCATTTTTATATGATTTTATAGAAAAATTACTAAGAAATGCTGATATTTATGAATTTATTTATTTATTTTTATATATACTTAAATTTTCACATATTATTGTTATTATGCGATGATGATAATAATTAATTGTGTGTGTAAATATAAATATATATATATTTATGCCTGGTTGTTCATCATACGAAATACTTAACACCTGCAGATGAACTTAAGAGCCTCTATTTTTAATAAGAATAAGTGATGAAAATTGCCTATATCTCTATTGAAATTATTAATTTTTTACGTATTTTTTCTACTAAAGTACCGATGTATGAATGTTGAATGATGATTTATTTTAATAAAATTATAATACTTTATGTATTAATAATAATTCTAGAAAATGTAGTGTAAACAATATATTAAGATTAAAACACAATACATATTATATACATAATATAAATATAATAACAAGTTTATTTCTATATAAAAATATTTACAACTTTTTAAAACAAAAAAAGACAAATCTCCTTTCGATTATAATATTAACAGTTATTTTTAAAATGTCCGTGGGCGTAGGTATGTATATTCTATCGGATCGTGCTATCCGTTATCATCTTGTCGGTTGAAGCATAATTTGTTGGATTTGATCGTTTGAATCTGATGGTTGAATGATCTGATAGAGATATTTTCCCTACACAGGTTAGACTTGTCATTATCATCATCGACGAAAAGACAATTCATATGATCTTTGAAAGTCATATGATTTTTAACTACGTGCCCTCGGACGCCTTTTGCCTTAATTTTCTCCTTGTCTTCTAAAATGAAAGCATAGGATTTTGCTCGGAGATGCTATAAACTCTCTCATAATACGTCCATCGGTTTCATCAGAAAATAGTCCAGGTATCTTCTTTCTCTCAGCAATGTAACACGGGTGGTCTCGGGGTAGATTTGCCGTGTCCATTCGGTCGATTAAGTTAGAATTATTCGCCAGGTCATTGTAAAAGTCGTCAGTCTGGATATAATATAATAAAGAATCTAAAGAAAAAAAATATATTAATACAATTATATTAGTAATAGTAATAATAATAATAATAATAATAATAATAATAATTTACCTGTATCTGTGTACATGAGCTCGATTTTGTCGCCATAATGTTTCTGCATTACGTTATAGTGATAGTCGTACATCAGCGTTTTACTTATGTCTAGTACTGCGTAACCTATATAAAAAAATAAATAAATAAATAACTTTATAAAGTAATAATTGTATGTGTAAGTTTATTAAAAATTACCTATATATTATATCGGTTTGCAGAACTTTTCGAACCCTGGTGTTATTAAATTTGATGCAAGTGTTGATAAACTTGAAGCCATGAAACGACATGAGTCTAAGTATCTTATTGAAAAGTTGTTGGTTACGTGTTTTGTAAATGAAATAAATTTTTCTTCACTATTTGGGATAACCGAAATAGTTTTGGAATCGTAACCCAACTCGGTTACGATAAAATGTGCGTCATAATTTGATAAATTGTGTAGAAAACATTGGTATGAAATTCGGTTTTTTTGAAGCTTAAGGTTGCCTTTGTTGTACGTAAATTTCTAATTTTTCTCCCAAAAGGTTTATCAGAATGTGTAACACATAATAATGTGTTCATTAGCTTGTGTTACTATGTCATCTTCAGTATCTAAAAAGTATAAAAATTCATTAAAATATTATAGTTTGTAGTTTATTTAATTTTATAATTATTTAAATACCTGTAGTATTACGGAATGTTGCCTCTTGCCATGAGCCATCATCGACTTCTATATTTGTACTTACTTCATAATCTAATAAATTAATTTTGATAAGATATTAAATACTACTTAATATAATAAATTAAGATGACTTAAATTATGTTCTACAAAACATTTTTCTAATTATTTATTTTTATTTACCTATGTTAGCATGTATAGTTTCTTCAGGAGAAACTCTGGTATCATCACATAATGCTATTGGCTGGTCTGGACCTAATTTTAATGTTAAAAAAATTAATGAAACATATACTGATAAAGACTATAACTAAGACCAATGAAGTACTTAAATACTATTAAATATTAAATTAAGTATTTTAAATATTATTAAAAAATGTTCAACATTTATTTTAACACTTTTTATAATAGCCAAATACTAAAAATAAGTATGATAATAGTAAAGCTACTATTATTACTTATTAAGAAAATATTTTTATTGAAATATTATGTCTCATAACTTTTTTAATTGATTTTCATAACTTTATATAATTGAATAATTATTTCAAATTAACTACTCTCTTTATTAGTATTTTGCTTGATAAGTATCCTAATAAAACTATTTTTATACTCAAGTTATTTAAAAGTGTTAAAGTTCCTACAGAAGGGATATCTAAATTATCTTGTAGAAGACCTATTATTAATAATTAAAAATACATAAGTAAATGAAAATATGTTAATAGTTTTATTTTTCATAATAGCTGGTAGGTACTCAAAATTGTGTGATCATTATATTATTATTACTCTAAAACATTTTTAAGTTATGTCACTCATCATAATTAAATTTGGCTTTACAGCATAAAAATTATATTTGAAATAAATAAATAATTGTAAAAATAAAATTTAAATCACCATTAGAGGATTCATTGACCATATTACTAATAAATGAGTCTTGCATTAATGTATGAATTTCATTTTCATGCCCTGATAAATCTGATTCATTTGATACATATGGTTGTAAATTTGGATTATACCTAGTCAGTAGTCTTTATTATTATCAGTGTCGTCCACAGACAATATTTTTTTTAATATTGTAATAATAATTTTATTTTATAGTTAGTATAAAAGGGTTAATAGGGTAAGTATGCTTTAAGTATGTTGTACTTTACCTGAATCATCTGAGAATAATCTGTTTTTCTTGTAGCGTTGATTACTGTCTATTAAATATAACACTAATATTAATTTAATTTGTTATTATTATAATTGTATTATTTGTAATATTCCCTGGTTTACAATAATGTGTTGAGGAACTAGTCATATTGACCATTTGAATAGTTCTTTTTCTCATTTTGTGGTTTTTAATTTAAACTCAAATAAAAAAGGTTCAGTTAAACCAAAGTAATTAAACACATTAGCAAAATCGAGAATAACAATGTCAAAAATAATATATTTGTATATTATTATATCCAGTGTCGTAACAAAAATTAACTTGAAATTCTCAGGACTAGTCTAATATTTCAACCACCCAATATTAAATAAATATTTATATTTATATTATATTATTTCACTAATCATTCATTACTCTCTATAAAACACACAAAGGCCTCAGCGAGCCTCCTCTCGATAATCCCCTTCGTCACGCCAAAAATATTATACTGCACACACTATGGTACTAAAATGTGTTTTTCCGGGTTGATGTCACTCTTAGCTGTTTTAACTGTTTCAAGTTCTGGAGTTTGGTCGAACAACAACAATATAGTATTTGGTACAGATACATTGGTATTACACGGAGTAAGATTCTAGGAGGGTGGAATGTGATAAAATCAAAAATCTGTACAGCAAAGATAAAATATTGCCCTCTTAGTAAAATATCTAAGGAGAAAATCCCCTCCCCTCTTTCCGCCACAAGACTTCGCCCATGTCCAGGGGTGTAATTTCAATTATAAACTAAGGTAATAATTATTTAGGTGGGCCAAAGTTTTCTACAATCGGATCACAGGAATTTTTTTTAGTAATATTCAGAGAGCCACCTTGATGCTTTATTGAACTTTGAAAAAACTTTATTAAACCTTGAACCTTACACATTACAAAATAAATATACCAAAAACTAAAAGTTTTAGTCTTTTGCTTTGCAGTTTGTGATCTCTTTCTTCTCGTAATTTTTGTATGAAAGTTATTGTTTGTCAAAATGTTTACTATTTATAATATTATTATCTATATAAATTACTTAAATTGTGGCAATGCAATAAGACACGAGTAAAATAGGGACGCCGACGCTTATTTTGCAATATCTCAAATGGCACGCCTTAGATATAAACACAAAGTTTTCTAATCTGAAACTTTGAACAAAATTAATGTTTACCTTTTCTCAACATTTGTTTTCTTGTGGAATCACTGCAATTTTTCGACGAATACTTTTACCAATTTGTGTACCAAACACACACGATGACGCCAGTGGCGTAGTTATGATTTGGTTCTGGGGGGGGGGGATATTTAATTAATTGGATAAACGTAAAGTGGGAGGATTTGCCCCCCACACCCCCTAACAGGTTATTTTTTTTAAACATAATTCTATACACAGTTAAATTAATACAAAAATTTATTTTCATAAATTCTATAATTTATAAAATAAAATCCAATTTCCGAAGTTTTTTGGCTAACTCGTTTATTATCTCCTCTGGGTCAATATGTATGTTTTGTGGACAGACAACATAGTTAATCCATTCAATCGATCCTGTTTAATAACAAATAATGAATATTATGAAAATGTAATGACAATCATTTTATGACAATGAATAAAAAGTTAATGATTTATAGTCTTACTTGAGTCATGGTATTTCTTAAGTATGTTTTTATTCTTTTTAGGGATGAAAACATCCGCTCAGGTGTTGTAGTGGATACAGGCAATTTACATAACATTTTGATTATTATAAATATACGTATTAGCATACTTATTAACTTCAGTGTTGTAATTTTAACAATGTTACGTGGGTAGTAAAATACGTCGTCACATCAAACAACAGTAGTTTTGCGTCAGTGGTTATCAGATTATCATGACAATTACGTATCGAAAAAATCACAGATGTCTACAAATATAAATTTGTAGGAAAAACACTTGGTTGATCTATGGTATTGCGTTTTGCGTATGATTGTATCATGTATCATGTATGATAATATGATAGGCGAATATATAATTTGAGAGCCAAGATTATATCCATAATTATAATATATTATATTGTATATGTCAATGCATTAAACTTTAAAAAAAAGGCTCTGGGGGGATCTAGATACGCATGTAATGACAGATAACATGTGATCATAATTATATGATAATTAGTAAAAAAATATTTATATATTAAAAACATGTTTAAAAAAACAACAATTTACCACATGCCTGAAATAAAATTATACAAATTAATCAATATACATATTTATATTGTGATAGAGATATGTCCAAACATACCTAATCACCTAACAACCTAACCAAACAATTTAAATGTTTTTCACAGTAGATATGTCATAAAATATATATTTTCGAAAACTTTATGTGATATTTAAAGCCTTAAAGTTTTGTTTGCATTATCTAAACACACAGCTTTTCTCAAAATATCTATATTATAGTACTTAATAAAAATTGTTTTTTTCAAGACCTTCACTTTAAAAGGATTTGCATCAGTGTATATACTTGTCTAATGTCTAAGATTTCAGTTGCATATTCTTTATTAATTTATTTTTAATGCTAATACTTAGAGGCAACATTTTTTAACAAGTCGAAATCATCAATTTTTAATAAATTGTAGGTACGAAAGAACAATGTTTTTCAAAAATTAATTGTCATACAAATGTTTCTAATTATACTCATTTATGCATAGATTTTAGGTAATATTTCTTTTGTTGTAGTTTATACGAAAACCGTGACTTTCACAAACCCTGTATTATCATACGTTACAAATTATCACCACTCATATGTACGAATAATTTCATCGTATGGATAAAGTTATGCATCAACCATAACCGTTTAAAGTTTTCGTATACAAATGATGTTACAAAGTATGCCGAATTAGAATTTCATGCAAAAAGTGTCCAATTTGTCATATACGAAATACATTATTTTACCGTATACAATATACAAAACCTGTAGAATATAGACAATATTTTCACAAACCGCATACATTAATGCTGCAATAGTTTGACGCGTATATCAATTAAAATATATTGTATATATTTTACAGGTAGTCTATTTTGTATTCGGTACATAAATTTTGATATGAAATTCTAATAATTTTATTGTATTTTTTTAAAATTAATGTTTAGTAATATCTTTCGTATATGAACACTTGTATAGTTAATTTTTAACTTAAATCATACGATGAAATTATTGAAATTATTCGTACGTGTGAGTGGTAATAATCGCAACGTATGATAGTACAGGGTTTGTGAAAGTCACGGTTTTCGTATAAACTACAACAAAAGAAATATTACCTAAAATCTATGCATAAATGAGTATAATTAGAAACATTTGTATGACAATTAATTTTTGAAAAACATTGTTCTTTCGTACCTACAATTTATTAGAAATTGATGATTTCGACTTGTTAAAAAATGTTGCCTCTAAGTACTAGCATTAAAAATAAATTAATAAAGAATATGCAACTGAAATCTTAGACATTAGACAAGTATATACACTGATGCAAATCCTTTTAAAGTGAAGTTCTTGAAAAAAACAATTTTTATTAAGTACTATAATATAGGATACTTTGAAAATAGCCGTGTGTTTAGATAATGCAAACAAAACTTTAAAGCTTTAAATATCACATAAAGTTTTCGAAAATATATATTTTATGACATATCTACTGTGAAAAACATTTAAATTGTTTGGTTAGGTGTGTTTGGACATATCTCTATCACAATATAAATATGTATATTGATTAATTTATGATAATAATAAAAAAAAATGTTTTAACGATTAAATAGATAATATTATTAAAATATACATTGAATCATATATTATGATGTAAAATAATTAACATTTAATTAAGGGGCATATTACTAGAGCCACAACAAATCATTAGCAAGAAGAATTTTTTTGTCCTACTCCATAATGATTTACGTCGCCTTGCAATAACCGGGGTTATCGTTGGCTCCTTTCCAGCACCATCACTACCACCGACGTCGGTTATCAGTTTCAAGGAACTAACCGATTCAGACCGTTTTGACAAGCCACCTACAGATTCCGAGTCGACCTCACCAAACTGTATAGCAATGTTGGGCATCGATACTGCTCGAATGCCTCGAATGCGGGGTATCGAATCCTCGAGACCATCGCTCTCAGACGGCTGAACCAATAGCGTTGACGGGGCAAGTTCGATCTCGTATTTTTCTGAAGTAGCAGGCGTTATTATTTTCGTATTCATCAATGGAGTATCGTAACAAAATGTCGTACTCTCATAGACTATCGGGATTGGTCCTGCAACTGGCTCGTCTGCAGTCGAGACTGAATCCTCCACCGTCGTCCACGAGTCACTGGACAGTGTATCCATCGCGACATCCTCGGGGTGGTCCTGGGTGACAGAAGATTTATGCATCACTGGCATATTGGGCATCGAGTTACATCTTCTGCTTAGCGATAAATCCACGGGTCCATGACTTTTCACTATTTTTGGCTGATTTGTACGGAGATCTGAGAAGACCTGCGACATACGATCGGTCGTGGATAGCACGAGCGGATCGCCGGCTGAAGATCTCTCCATCTCCGGAACTGAGCTAAGTCTTCCGGACGTCTGCAAATCATCTATACTTTCCAAAATGTTCTGTTTAATTCCCCGAAGATCGTCGAAAACTTGTTGCATCACATCATTTTTGGACGATGCAATTTCCGAATTATCTGCTTTCACCATCTCCAATTCGCTGATAATTGACATGATCGTTATATATTAATCAAAATGTACGTTTATTTTTGATTAATAAAATTAAGTAACACTTAATGAAGCTCGATAGTTCTATAAGTACAAGAATATAAATAGACTTTATAACTTTTAATTACAAAAGAACGATGTATGTATAATATGACGTGACCGTTACAATACTATAATAAATTATGAATGACGAACATTTTGAATGTTTATATTTCAACACTTATTTTTACCATGGCAACAATATTTTTATTTATTATATAAATAAAATAAATAAATAAATACTAAAACTCTTTTTAATTTTAAAATGATTAGGCTCGTATCAGTATTTATATTTTCTAGAATATTTTGTCGTACTTTTTACATTTTTTTGTTTTTTAATTTGTCTTTATTTTTAATTGTTTTAATGTCTTTAGGGCGTTTTACAGTGCATATTTTAGTTATATTTAGTGCTTTAAAAGCTAAACCCTACTGATAACACATGTCTTAAATATTTAGAAAAGAATGTTAAACATTTTATTTAAAATTAATAGAAATTAAATATAAATTCATTATATAAACCTTGAATTATATTTTAAAGCCTTAAATGTTAAAATTAAAAATTTTAGTTATATTTTCAATCTTTTTTTTTATTTAATAAGATTGAAAAATTAAAATTGTCAACTTAGATTTTACCTTTTAACTAGTCTATGCTCACCTTTGGTTGTAAGTATATTATACCATTTATATCACGCTTGTAACGACTACGAGATGATGAATTATAAATCTCATTCGTTTATATTCTGCCTTTGCAATAATAAAGCTCGTCTATATTACAGATGCTCATAGTAGTGGCTATATAAGATAAAGGCTAGTAAAACGAATAGACGTATGTAGTATTGTATTCAGTGATATGACATTGAAAAAAATAATACACGACAGAAAAAAAATTGTGATGTCGTCCGCTAGTCTTTACTATCAACCGATAATTATATCTAAAAGACGACCATTAAGTGATTAAGAGAACGCTACACTCGCATGCACTGTCTCTGTCTGACAAATGTTCAACATCAAAGCAAAAATTATTTTGCTCGGGACAGAACCTTGAACCATACATGCTGTAGTGTTAGCTAAAAATCTAAATTGGTACACAATATAGTTCAGATAATTATCCGTGCAATATCGTATTTATTTATTTATTTATTTTTAATATCACTCCATCGAAAAGAGTTCTTATTGTTTCAAAATCCATTATTGTTATGTTTTTCAAACTTAAATAAATCATTTTTTAGTCCCCAAATTGAAAAAAATAAAAACTATATTTCACACTCAAAGTTCTCCTCTTTATGTGGTGAAAATTTCGTCTCTTAGTTACATCTGTAGCCTCTTCGGTTCGAACAAAACAGTTGTTGCTACGTTTTACATTTGTAAGAAGAATATATAACATATGCGGGTGTAGCTTAATCTTCTCAAACACGCGTTATTGAGGCCGGTGCAACTGCAGTTGGCGTCATATGTACAGCTTGTCGGGTCGCCTCTGTCGTGTCAACCGTGTCATACAATAATATTATAATATACCTATTAGTTTTTTCATCCAGGATGTACTATTTTTTTCTTTATTAACTCGTCACAACATAAAAATAATAACTGGCGCGATATTCTCAGTCTCGAAGATGTAAGACGCGCGCCGCATATAACGCGTATATATTATTATAATAGTAATAAAATAGTGTATATAATATATATATATATATATTATACATGCACTATGCAGTAAATAGTATTATATCAATAATATTTATATATGTACTATATCTAGGTGAAGGTCCGGGAACGTTTTGTAATGAGATTATTATATTAAACTTTTTATGTCTGTGATATGTGTCTGCGTGTGTAGATTCATCACTTGCGTCCATACCTATACTGACTATATACAAAGGCGCACATAGGGTGTGAATTTAGGGGGTGCTGAAATAATTTATAGTACACAGACCCGTGGGGAGCGAAGTCCCCCACTACACCACCCTGATACTATAATAATTGAATTGCAATAATTATAAATTTTATTAAAAATAAAAATAAATATTTTGTAATTATATTAAAAGTTATAATAACATGTAATCATTAATTATTAATGTTAGACAAAATTTAATTTTCTGTTTGATATTGCAAATGTTTGCATTATAATTTCCCCCTCTATTTTATTGGTAAGATCTCTCTCAATGCTAAGCGTAGATAGCTTGGTAAATCTTTCTATCTTTCTTGGCCCATATTGGTGCGTAACCAGTTTTTAAATCTACGCATAGCTGAGAAGGAACGTTCACACGTTGACGAAGAAATTGGAATTGTTATTCCCAATAGCTTACAGACATTTGGAAACGAACTTTTATAACATTGATTTTTCATGCCTTCATATATAAAGCTGGCTGGTAGACTATTCATTAAAACCATCATTTCTGCTGATTAACTAACTGTTGATATTTTCAAAATATCCTGATATACATAAACAGATTTATATAATAATATTTCAAAAGATACGACTATGTAATAAATATTTTAAATAGTTTATGCGGTGCTAATTTTAAACCTGGGAGTGCTAAGCACCCCCAAGCACCCCCAAGCACCCCCCTATGTGCGCCTATGACTATATACCTTCCTAAATAATATAATATGTTATAATGTACAGAGTGATTCACCAAGCACGATCACTCATATTTTTCCCTTTAATAATAAATTTATACAAATATTATAATTCATGACTTTCATAAGTACCTATATATAATATAATATACTTATAAGTATCATATTTTCAAATACATTGGTTTTTTTTATACAGAAATGCACTCATTTGACGTAAATTTTTTGTTTTTCCCTTCCGGTTTTAATGTCATCGGTAAAATGTTCGCATAGGGCATAGTCGCATATCTATTATAATTCTATTCCTTTTTGTAGATGGATATATAAATTAGGTACCCACGATTCGCTACGCAAAATATTCTCACCTAATTTTATAATTTAACCATATAATACGCATTCATTTGTCTTGATTTCTGGAATTTTTAAGTTAACTTTAAAGAGTATGATATTTTTTAATAGGTACCAACATTTCTTAAATTTTTCTTATGCCATTCAAAAAAAGACGGTCCGGCATCATGTGTAGGCGATACAAACTTTTGTATTTCATAAGCCGGACGAGTAATGACCGTGCTTATGTATATGTATAGTGAGTAAATCGCTCTGTATAATATTATATACCTACTCTGTACACGTGCACACCACATAATGATGGGCCAAAAAAAAAACAGCTCTTGTCGATTTTTTGCGAACTTCGCACGATTGTGTATTGCCACGCGTGTATGATGCAACATGCGTGGCCGTCATCGAAGTCTTCTATGCAATGTGTAGAATGTAGATGTATATGTCATGTACCTAAGTATACTTCAATACTTGTACTTGCTATTTGCGATTGATAGGCCACGTGCACTTATCGGTCGATCGTCACAAGTGTACGTACCTATATTATAATATTTGAATAATGTATAAAAATATATAATATATTATTGTTTGGATTCACCCAACGACCATTATTATATATCATGTCAGTCCCACACTATTGGATTTCACCGTGACGTATTTATATATTATATTATATATTATGCCTCAACACCCGAGTTTGACGTATTATTGGTACACCGTACATGCATACGTCTATTTTGTACGATATGTAATATTTAATTTATTAATTTATATATTCAATATTATTGTATATAGGATTAAACTATCTCTGCGTGGATATTATTGGTATTCCTGTATATTGTCGTCTCTTTATGAAATATGTTTTTGTAACTATATAATATACATTTTAAGCAAAATATTAAATTTTGTGGACACTTTTTTTTAGTAGATACATATTGGAATACTTTGGATAGTATATGTTTTATTTTAAAGATTAAATTTAAATGGAATCATTACTCTAGGTATATAAGCTATTACATAATTAATAATAATTAATAAGCTACTTAAGGTAACTAGTTCAAAGTAAAAAGTACACAATTTTATTATACGTTGAAATTTTTATAAAAATATTTTCCTTTGAGATTTAAATTTAAACATTTAAAATACTGAGATACTGTTTAAAAATTAAAGGTTACAGAGTATCGATTTACGTAATCACTAATCACTCTCATAAATGTGTACATAAAAATATTTTTGAGTAAAGGAGACGCGTATATCTGTATTCAGATTAGGTACATGTATACCATATTATAAAATATCTAAATATCTAGCTTAAATTAGATTATTTTTATATTATTAATAGTCATTTCATCTGATTGAATAAATTGTTTACAAAAAAGACGAATGCTATAGCCATTAAATTTTTTTTGAACTAACACGTGTATAAAGGTATGAAATTTGAGACTTGATGCTGGTTTTTTAATATTTTTCCTGATTTTGAAATTAGTTTTTGTCATAAATTGTCGATAGCAATATCCTTATAAATATCTAATGCGTGGTTATTATAGATAAATTATTTGTCTCAATTCACCAAAAATAAAGTCATTATTTCTATTTGGTAATTTTAAGAACATCATAACAAGTAGGTAATAAAAATAAGCGTAGGATTTTCGACAGGACATTTAGTTTTAGGTAATGAAATCCGGTATGTTAGTACACCTATGTAACTATACTCACTACAAACCAGTGTCATTAACGATTTCTACTGTCCTTTAAATAAATTGATTACTATATTTTTTTTCTTAAAAACAGAATTTGATCAGGATATAACGTACTTTGTGTTAACCTGTAACCTGTTGTAGGTACTTAATATAGCTATTATTATTTCTTATTGACCTTACCCTTTGGGCTTTGGCTATTTAGGTCCACCCTGGATTGATCTGATCGCATAGTGTATACATTTATGTAACATAATTTGACATACCACGTTGCCTTGATACTGCTTCTGTCAGATAATATTATTTTATATTAAACTACTATCTTGTGAAAATATACATAGGTATATTGTACATAATATAATTGTGTGGCCCAATGTTGCATTTATGGGTGCTGACAATTGGACAATTTTTGGTAGTTACAATAATACTTAATAATATTATTATAATATAATTTAATATCGCAATCACATACATAGCAAATAATAATTTAAATAGGATTTGTTATTTATTTATAACAAATTATGATGACCTTTAAATGATTGTAATTCCCAATACGGATTTTAATTTAATTCTGTTAATTTTTCGATTTTTCGTATAGATATTATTATATTAATTTATAATAGTATCTATACAATTTTTACACTTATTTATACAGTTATTATATAATATAATATGTATTGATACAATGGAAAGTTATTAATTTGTATAACACATTTTTTTTTTTATATATGAGATTGAACAATTTTGTTTTTCTTAAAAAAATAATTATATCTAGGTTTTTATCATGAATAGTTCCGAGTGTGGAGTCGAGGTTGAATGATATTTTATGTTCGGCGCGTTCTTGATTGTAGATTAGACAGTCGGCTATTATATGTTTTACTGTTAATGCAGTACCACAGGTTTGACAAATAGGGGGATCCTCTTTTGCCATATGGAAACCATGGGTGATTTATCTATACAATTATGTGGTTTATGTATTGCAGTTCAGATTATTGATATTAGTTTTATATCGAATATGGATTGAACTGTTTACACAAACTTTTTATCCAAAATATTATATATATTTTCATTATTTTCAAAATATGTGATGATTTATTTACATATATATGTTACGGGTGAAGTACAAAAACGGTTAGTGTACATATTACCCGGGTAATGTGAACCTCATCCATACAAACAGTGTAATGTATACATTATCCACCTTAAATATGTAGTATCCAATCAATTGATACATTATCTGGTGTGCTGTGGATAATGTATTCGTATAACTATAGTCGTAAACTTATAACTTCGGTACAACATGACCAACGCATCAAACACTTAAAATGGTACAGAATATACAAAGTCTTTCTAGTAGCAAAAACCAAATTATACTAATTCAGAAAAAAATTATTTATTATTATTCCTATTGACAATTTTACTATTTACTTAATTAAAATTTAAAAGCGAAATATAATTATTTATTAGAACAATAATTATTGAGTTTAGATGACATTTAGAATTACAAAGTATTTCCCCGGATTTGCGTTTACATTTATTTGTTAAGCATTTAGTTTTATATAAACACTTCTTAAAACCTTGACCACCGGAAAAAGATTGTTCATTAGCTATTTCAGACAAAGATTTTTTTGTGGCTAAAACTTCTAAAATATCTATTAATGGTTCAGAGCAAACAGTGAATTGATTCCTGGAATAAAGTTGATGAAGAGTGCCATTTTTATTATACCGAGTTCGTAATATTGATTATCACTTACAGAGTTATAGACACAGCCACAAAGAGTACATTCTGCGGATCACCCTTACTTCTGTCTACTTCTGGTAGTTTGACTCTAACTGTGTCGTCTAACAATCGTTATTTTATCGTATACATTTTATCTAAGTATACTATACCCGCTCAGTCGTAGATAATGTGTAAAATACCCGAGTAAAGTACGAAATAAACGTTTTATAAATAGTATTTTTACTTTATCCAATAGGTACAGGTAGTGCACACATTACCCGGATAATGTGAACACTAACCATATTCTGTACTAGTTGGTGTTTGGCACGATTCGGTATCGCAAAGGTCAGTTTTTTCCCCACTTGAATCAATATCGTCGATTGAATTGTAAGTTATAGGTACGTATAGATACCTTACTCTGATCTGTATTCTGTATTATTTATTTTAATTTATACGGTGGAAATATAACCACCGATTTAATGCCAGCGATGGCACGATGTCATAATGTACTTTTATAAAAACATTCTCTGGTTGCAAAATATCTTATTGTTTGGAATGTTATAATGCTCACATAATTGAATATTTTAAGTCGAAAATAATAAAATTGCTTTTCTCACAATTTATCAGCTCAGAATAATATATTTATACTAATAATATCTTCGGTAGTATCATAAAATGGTTATTTATTGATTCGTGTATGAATGGTATGTAATAAATTATTATACTAATAAATAATAATACAATTGAGATGGTAAAAAGTGTAGATGTGTTCGTGAATTTATTACGGTAATTTATATTTAACTTAATAATAGTTAGGTTAGCATAAATTAGAAGACTGGAACCAAATTATCAATATGCAATCGTTAAAGGTTGCAGGTATTACACAATGTTTGCCTGAATTTGCCCGATAAGTGACAGTGATCTGCCACTTAATTGTTTTTGTTGGAAAAATTACATTTACACAAATTGCATGTATTTGTCATCATATGTACTGTTTGCTGTTCTTTGGTCATTATATGATGGGTTTATTTGTTTTAAGTAAATCTTGAATTCTTCTTGCGATCTCCATCCCTTCATTCACGAATCTTTTGGCTACGTCTTGACGAGACTCATTACCACGGAAAATAATGGGTTCTTGTGGTAAATTGAACTTTTTCAGCAGTTCTGCGGGAACGTTTTCTGTAGCTTTTACGACAAACCCGTAGCTCATCGGTTCATGTATTTGAAAAGCTGTTGTTTTTTCACTTTTGCTTTCTTTACATTTGACAAGAAGTGCCTAAAAATCGGCATATATAACTATTGGGTGTCGTTGAGTTTTATTCCAGCCATCTAACTCTATCATTGTTCCGGGCGCAGGCATCTGAGGTAAGATAGGCTTATTGTGTGTTCCACATATCAGTTTGTGCTGATCTAGTGCTGCTTGTCCGCTTAGTGTATTTTTCTGGGGCTGATGGTCAAATGATGTAAAGCATCATTTGCAAAATATTACATGGCCGTCATGTGATGTTTTTTGTTCACGGACAAGTCCTGAGAAATTTGATATATATGTGTAGTGGTTTTTATCTCCGTTGGTAATTAGTAAGATATCAAAATGGTCTTTTTTTTCTTCATCCACAACTTTAAGTGGATAAATAATATGTTTCTTATTCTTTTCTTTTTTTAAGCTGTATACGTCAACAGATACTTTCTGGTTATTTTTTTCAAATATTTTTATTTCTGCAACGGGTGTTGGGAACGTTAAATCTGTAAAATTGTATTTTTCTTCGAGCGACTTATAATTTTTGGCTACTTGATTTTTGGTATTACCAAAAATGTATTTCGCTAGAATTGCCCACTTGAAGCATTGTTGGTCTGTGTTTTGTGGGTTGATTACGGCTTTTTTATTTTTAATGTCATTTGGTAACGGAATGTATGACGAACCCATACGTGTATATTTATATACGCCTAACAACAAGCCATAATCTATAGATTGTAAAGTAAATCCACTTCCTTTCGAAGTATATTCGTCTTCCTCGGCTAAATCTATATCAATCTTGGCTTCGATATCTGTATCCATGAAAATTTCCTTGGCCGAGGTTTTAAATGTTCTATTCTCTACAGAATTGTCGACATGTGGTCTATTGTATCATACAATTTGTATGTAGCATCCAATTTTAGATTATATATAATTGGGTGTTTAGTTGATAGTAATTTGAGTAGTTGTATTAAGTCTCTTTTTGATGTTTCTAAAAAACTGCTGTAGTTGGTCAAATTATCTGTATTTTTCATGTAATACCAATTGATTTTATTTGACAGCGATGTGCCTGTCTTAACAAAACCACGGGCATTGACGATGTCCATGCGTGTTTTTTTAGCATTTACTGCTTCGTTTGAATTTTCCACATGATGTCCACGCTTAAGACTATCGCGATTTGAATCAGCTGGAATTGAAATCAGATAAATATTTTACTATTAAAAAAAAATGTGTATAGGAAAAATAAATAAGATAAATTCGGATTTTATATAGCTTGAATATCGATGTCTACATGCGAATATTATAATTAGTTGAGTACGTTACATGAAATTATAATATGTCTTACACAACAACACAACTGATACCTATGAGAATATCGATTTATGAAATAATTTTATAGCAATGTTTAATATTTACTTAAATATTAATATCAGAGTAGCATATAATAGACTAGCTGAGTGGATATACAATGAAAATCTTACTCATCTCATACCCCTACAAAATAGTGTCATACATTTCACCAAGCTTATTTATATCAGATTTTTTGTTAATATTTTCATCTCTCGAGTTAAGATTTAAAACAATAACTTTAAAAATTAATTTAAGTATATCATAGTCTTTGACGACATCGAGGACACCGGCGATCATGATGATAGTAAAATTTCTTCACATTGTAAAACATTTAATATCTATGTGTAAAATAGATGTGTAGAGTGGTTTGGTATAAAATACATATATTTACATATTATAGTCATGTATGTGAAAAGTAAGAATTAGCTCTAATAATGTTATTATATTATTACTATCCATATCATAACGAATGAGGTATATATCACTATACATGTCTCCACGAGCTTTGATTTCACTCAAATACATGTATTTGTAATATATGAATACCTCTATCTAAGTGATATATATATGAATGTGTATGGTTGTATAAATATCTAGTGGTGTAAATATGTAATACATAGATAGGTGAACATATTATACTATATATATATATATTAGTGGGTGGAGTAATAAACGATAATTTAGTAAAAAATTATGATAGTTAGATAGGTGATATAAAACATATTTTTAATGCTATTTATGAAATATTATAGTCAATGAAATAGTAGTCTATTAAATGAGTAATGTTAAGTTAGAATATTAAATGATAGTATATGAATATAGATAACATAGTGAATATATTTGATTAATATAGGTTGATTATCAACCTGATAACGATATTCACTGTCTATCAATTAGATATCATGAGTTTTACTAAATTATTATTGTGAATACCTATCTGAGATGATAATCTAGATAATATGTATGAGTTTTTTAATCCATTCCATCATTAAGCTGCTATCTACCATCATAGTGGTAATAATGTTGTAATAGGTATTATAAAAAATGTTTGATTCGGTAATAGAAATATATATATATATATATATATATATATAATATATTTTGGTTATTAAAATATTGATATTATACATATCTATATATCTAATTATTAAAAATAGTGTTATATAAAAGATGGAATGATATTTATTTGTATACTGAAGTATATGATTGAAGACGTACTGACTGATTACTGATAATTTTAGGAGTATAGGATTATTGATTTCTAATATATATATATATATATATATATATAAGTAATGGTAACGTTTTAAACCATGAATTGGTAAAATATCACCTAGTCATTTACTATGTTAAAAGATTAATCCATATAATATTTTCAATTATTTTGAGATACATTTAAATTGTTAAAATAATAGCTTATAATTAGGTTTAGTATATAATGTTTCATGTATATTGTAACGATTTGTTAACAATGTAAGAACTTCACTTTTCTAATTTTATATTATATAATTTAAATAATATATATCAATGGGTAATATATACATTTGATAATTAGATATACTTATTTTATTATATATATATATTGATGTAGGTATAGAATGTATAGATATTATAGAGAGATATATTATATATATATATATATATATGGTTAGGAGGAGAGGGATAAGGTTAAACATATGTAAAAGGGGGGGTAAGGGTAAGTATGTATAGGATGTGTTAAGGTCGAACACGTTCAAGCACGTATGTGGTAGTAGGTGTGTGAATAGACTATGATGATTAGGGACTAGGTTAATCATTTATCATGTTTATATTGTTGTTATTCTAGATTTTCATTCTATAATAATATAATATACATATATCACATATGTATCTATGTGAAATGATAGCCAACCATATAGATAATAAAGATATGGATAGGATATAACGGTCTTATAAGTGGGAATTAAGGTGTATAATTGAGGGTAAATAAGTATACCTATATCGAGTATCTTATTAAAAACATCTAACAAATTGGAAAAACCGCGATATGCTATAATTGGATTTCAGACTGATAGGAAAAACATTATGAGTAAAGCAATGTCATGTTTTGACCACTGTAAAATAAAAAATTTGAAGGTTTATTTGAATTCTGAAGTATTCCCATACGAGGATTTCCAAAGTGATTTTACTAAGAACAGGATGGCTACATTATACCGTGCATATACAGAGCTCCAGAAATCCTACTACGATCGTGATAATGTCACTCCACTATTAACTCGATCAGATTTCAAAAAACTATCACCAATTACAGTTGTTGATATGAGCAGACAAAATGATAACGTGAAAACTTCGACTGTCGATCTAAGAATTGAGATGGAAACCGAAGAAGCGTTTCCCGCATCTACTTCAGCATGTTGTTTAATATTACATGATCAAATTATAACTTATAATCCATTTAACGGAGAAGTAAGAACATTGTAAATATCGATTGTAAAACTTAATATTATTTTAATAAATGAAAACATGTATAATATTACTTATATATCATATCTTTTTATTTCACATAAATTGTTAATTCATTACAACTATTGAAACGAGTTTTCTCTTTTTATCCCGTGTAATGGTTTTGGGAATGTAGCGTATGTTGATTGATGTTGGGGAGGTGTATATTGCATGTTGTAAAAATCAGGACCATCGAATGACTGAAGTAGATGGTGAATTGAATCATATGGTTGAAAAAAGTATATACTATATAAAACAATTGTATATTTTATTATTATTTCATAAATTACCTTTGCTTTGAAAACACCCCCCTCCTCATTTTGTGTATAATGATGTATTAGATTACTATATGATTATTATCATGCTAAGAATTATTTAATGATTATAGTATAACATAATATATAATATATAATTTTATTACACATATTTTTATTTCAAATAATAATATAATGTTTAGTATAATATTAAATATATGTCAACAAATTGTGATAAAAGAGATTTAATAGTTTTGTTTACTGTATAATAGGTAATTAATAATTATTAAAAATTAATTAAAAGTTGTACACTCTCAAATTCCATAATACGATTGTATTAATTTATTTATTTAGGTGAGGGTGGTATGGTGGTGTACATACATAATACCATAAACGTATGGTGAGGTTATGATGGGTGGGTAGGTGGTGGGGAGGCCGCGCATGTATGTGAAAGGAGTAGTTACTAGGGAGTAGGCTCCTGAACATACATTTTTATACTACTTTTATTCATACATTAATAACTATTATCCTAATCATAGGCGAAATTAAGAGGGAGGTGCTTGGAATCATATTTTAGCACAGGATAAGAAAATTTTAGATTAAACTATCAATTATCAGGGTTTGTATACGGCTGATACAATTTGAGACCAAACAGAAAATTTTTCCTAATTGTGCCTATAGCCCTAATTAACTGTATACTTATGATGTGATTTAGTATTCATCCTCATTAATACTTGACAATCGATGTTCACTTGGCATTTGTTCTTTATTGAAACTCTTTATAAATTAGAAAAAAAAAATGAATTTATAGAATGAAATAATAGTTAAATTTTTGAGTGAAAATGAATATAAGAACAATAATTACCTCATAAGCTAAACTATATAATGATTGAGCATTGATTTGCCCAGTTTGTTCTACCATTTTGTACAAAAATCCATCTTTATTTTTCAATAAATTATAGGGATGGTCAAATTCAACTACTGTACCAGCGTCAATTACAAGTATTTTATCAGAATCCATCACTGTGTTCAAACGATGTGCAATTGTTAATACCGTACACTTATAAATTTTTTTTAAATCATATTTTAAGATTTTAATTATTTACTGTAGATCAACGTTTGCAGTGGCTTCGTCTAACACAAGAATTTTGTTATTTTGTATAATTGCTCTAGCCAAACATATTAATTGTCTTTGACCAACACTGAAATTTGATCCACCTTCAGATATTTTCTGACTAGATTGGCTAACTCGTTTATTATCTCCTCTGTGTCAATATGTATGTTTTTGTGGACATCCAACATAGTTAATCCATTCAATCGATCCTGTTTAATAACAAATAATGATTATTATGAAAATGTAATGACAATCATTTTATGACAATGAATAAAAAGTTAATGATTTTTTGTCTTACTTCAGTCATGGTATTTCTTAAGTATGTTTTTATTCTTTTTAGGGATGAAAACATCCGCTCAGGTGTTGTAGTGAATACAGGCAATGTACATAACATTTTGATTATTATAAATATATTAGGAAATATATTAGCATACTTATTAACTTCAGTGTTGTAATTTTAACAATGTTACGTGGGTAGTAAAATACGTCGTCACATCAAACAACAGTAGTTTTGCGTCAGTGGTTATCAGTTTATCATGATAATTACGTATCGAAAAAATCACAGATGTCTACAAATATAAATTTGTAGGAAAAATACTTGGTTGATCTATGGTATTGCGTTTTGCGTATGATTTTATCATGTATCATTTATGATAATATGATAGGCGAATACATAATTTGAGAGCCAAGATTATATCCATAATTATAATATATTATATTTTATATGTCCATGCATTAAACTTAAAAAAAAAGGCTCTGGGGGGGGATCTATCCCCATCATCCCTCCCCCTCATAACAACGCCACTGCGATGACCGTCATCGGGCGTAACTAGAAATTCATCATAGAGGGGGGCAAGCTTATTTAATTGTTCCTCAATTTTAGATTTCATTAAACATTGATATATTTGTTAGGTAGCTATTTACGGGAGGGGACAATCCGTTCCCCTCATTGGCTATTGAAATGCTTCAACTGAATGAAATACCCACAAAGTTATGTATTGACGTATGTTTACAGACAGGACGTAGATTAGCGTGTTTACGCAAAAAAAAAAAGCAATACTAATATTTTGAATTGACGATAAACGTTGTTCGACATGCGATTTAGCTCATTTTATATTGACGTGTGACTTAACAAAAAACAATATAGGTATGTCTGACAAGTTACACCCGCATGTTCATCATATTACATCGTTAGATGAGACATAAATGTAAAATAATATATAATTACCGATTTTAAATAGTTAAACTTTAATTTTAATGACACTTAGTGTGAGATAAATACTGATAATAATTGACAATGATTCGGACATCTGGTGAAACTGAAGAGTAGGTAGGGGGCATGAGTGTTATATGATAAACTTTTGTTCTTTATGTAATTTTCGCAAAACCGGTACAGTAAAGTAATTCCCTTTTTTCATTTTTTATTAGATACGCATGTAATGACAGATAACATGTGATCATAATTATATGATAATTAGTAAAAAAATATTTGTATATTAAAAACATGTTTAAAAAAACAACAATTTACCACATGCCTGAAATAAAATTATACAAATTAATTAATATACATAATATTTATATTGTGATAGAGATATGTCCAAACATACCTAACCACCTAACAATCTAACCAAACAATTTAAATGTTTTTCACAGTAGATATGTCATAAAATATATATTTTCGGAAACCTTATGTGATATTTAAAGCCTTAAAGTTTTGTTTGCATTATCTAAACACACAGCTATTCTCAAAGTATCTATATTATAGTACTTAATAAAAATTGTTTTTTTCAAGACCTTCACTTTAAAAGGATTTGCATCAGTGTATATACTTGTCTAATGTCTAAGATTTCAGTTGCATATTCTTTATTAATTTATTTTTAATGCTAATACTTAGAGGCAATATTTTTTAACAAGTCGAAATCATCAATTTCTAATAAATTGTAGGTACGAAAGAACAATGTTTTTCAAAAATTAATTGTCATACAAATGTTTCTAATTATACTCATTTATGCATAGATTTTAGGTAATATTTCTTTTGTTGTAGTTTATACGAAAACCGTGACTTTCACAAACCCTGTATTATCATACGTTACAAATTATCACCACTCATATGTACGAATAATTTCATCGTATGGATAAAGTTATGCATCAACCATAACCGTTTAAAGTTTTCGTATACAAATGATGTTACAAAGTATGCCGAATTAGAATTTCATGCAAAAAATGTCCAATTCGTCATATACGAAATACATTATTTTACCGTATACAATATACAAAACCTGTAGAATATAGACAATATTTTCACAAACCGCATACATTAATGCTGCAATAGTTTGACGCGTATATCAATTAAAATATATTGTATATATTTTACAGGTAGTCTATTTTGTATTCGGTACATAAATTTTGATATGAAATTCTAATAATTTTATTGTATTTTTTTAAAATTAATGTTTAGTAATAACTTTCGTATATGAACACTTGTATAGTTAATTTTTAACTTAAATCATACGATGAAATTATTGAAATTATTCGTACGTGTGAGTGGTAATAATCGCAACGTATGATAGTACAGGGTTTGTGAAAGTCACGGTTTTCGTATAAACTACAACAAAAGAAATATTACCTAAAATCTATGCATAAATGGGTATAATTAGAAACATTTGTATGACAATTAGTTTTTGAAAAACATTGTTCTTTAGTACCTACAATTTATTAGAAATTGATGATTTTGACTTGTTAAAAAATGTTGCCTCTAAGTATTAGCATTAAACATAAATTAATAAAGAATATGCAACCGAAATCTTAGACATTAGACAAGTATACACTGATGCAAATCTTTTTCAAGTGAAGTTCTTGAAAAAAACAATTTTTATTAAGTACTATAATATAGATACTTTGAAAATAGCCGTGTGTTTAGATAATGCAAACAAAACTTTAAAGCTTTAAATATCACATAAAGTTTTCGAAAATATATATTTTATGACATATCTACTGTGAAAAACATTTAAATTGTTTGGTTAGGTGTGTTTGGACATATCTCTATCACAATATAAATATGTATATTGATTAATTTATGATAATAATAAAAAAAAATGTTTTAACGATTAAATAGATAATATTATTAAAATATACATTGAATCATATATTATGATGTAAAATAATTAACATTTAATTAAGGGGCATATTACTAGAGCCACAACAAATCATTAGCAAGAAGAATTTTTTTGTCCTACTCCATAATGATTTACGTCGCCTTGCAATAACCGGGGTTATCGTTGGCTCCTTTCCAGCACCATCACTACCACCGACGTCGGTTATCAGTTCCAAGGAACTAACCGATTCAGACCGTTTTGACAAGCCGCCTACAGATTCCGAGTCGACCTCACCAAACTGTATAGCAATGTTGGGCATCGATACTGCTCGAATGCCTCGAATGCGAGGTATCGAATCCTCGAGACCATCGATCTCAGACGGCTGAACCAATAGCGTAGACGGGGCAAGTTCGATCTCGTATTTTTCTGAAGTAACAGGCGTTATTATTTTCGTATTCATCAATGGAGTATCGTAACAAAATGTCGTA
This sequence comes from Diuraphis noxia, assembly GCF_037042655.1. Classification (NCBI taxonomy): domain Eukaryota; kingdom Metazoa; phylum Arthropoda; class Insecta; order Hemiptera; family Aphididae; genus Diuraphis; species Diuraphis noxia. The sequence continues at coordinate 74,669,897 of NW_028301713.1, forward strand.
CTCTCATAGACTATCGGGATTGGTCCTGCAACTGGCTCGTCTGCAGTCGAGACTGAATCCTCCACCGTTGTCCAAGAGTCACTGGACAGTGTATCCATCGCGACATCCTCGGGGTGGTCCTGGGTGACAGAAGATTTATGCATCACTGGCATATTGGGCATCGAGTTACATCTTCTGCTTAGCGATAAATCCACGGGTCCATGACTTTTCACTATTTTTGGCTGATTTGTACGGAGATCTGAGAAGACCTGCGACATACGATCGGTCGTGGATAGCACGAGCGGATCGCTGGCTGAAGATCTCTCCATCTCCGGAACTGAGCTAAGTCTTCCGGACGTCTGCAAATCATCTATACTTTCCAAAATGTTCTGTTTAATTCCCCGAAGATCGTCGAAAACTTGTTGCATCACATCATTTTTGGACGATGCAATTTCCGAATTATCTCCTTTCACCATCTCCAATTCGCTGATAATTGACATGATCGTTATATATTAATCAAAATGTACGTTTATTTTTGATTAATAAAATTAAGTAACACTTAATGAAGCTCGATAGTTCTATAAGTACAAGAATATAAATAGACTTTATAACTTTTAATTACAAAAGAACGAAGTATGTATAATATGACGTGACCGTTGCAATACTATAATAAATTATGAATGACGAACATTTTGAATGTTTATATTTCAACACTTATTTTTACCATGGCAACAATATTTTTATTTATTATATAAATAAAATAAATAAATAAATACTAAAACTCTTTTTAATTTTAAAATGATTAGGCTCGTATCAGTATTTATATTTTCTAGAATATTTTGTCGTACTTTTTACATTTTTTTGTTTTTTAATTTGTCTTTATTTTTAATTGTTTTAATGTCTTTAGGGCGTTTTACAGTGCATATTTTAGTTATATTTAGTGCTTTAAAAGCTAAACCCTACTGATAACACATGTCTTAAATATTTAGAAAAGAATGTTAAACATTTTATTTAAAATTAATAGAAATTAAATATAAATTCATTATATAAACCTTGAATTATATTTTAAAGCCTTAAATGTTAAAATTAAAAATTTTAGTTATATTTTCAATCTTTTTTTTTATTTAATAAGATTGAAAAATTAAAATTGTCAACTTAGATTTTACCTTTTAACTAGTCTATGCTCACCTTTGGTTGTAAGTATATTATACCATTTATATCACGCTTGTAACGACTACGAGATGATGAATTATAAATCTCATTCGTTTATATTCTGCCTTTGCAATAATAAAGCTCGTCTATATTACAGATGCTCATAGTAGTGGCTATATAAGATAAAGGCTAGTAAAACGAATAGACGTATGTAGTATTGTATTCAGCGATATGACATTGAAAAAAATAGTACACGACAGAAAAAAAATTAAATCTTGAATTTCTCGCTTGCTTATGTTTGGTTGTTGTTGGATTATAATATTTGAATCTGAAAATATTATTATTAATTTAATATATTTTATCTTATACATTTTTATATTGGGAAAAAATAATACTTGCGATGTTTTTCTTTGCTATGTCTGATGAGGTTATCTCTTCGCGTAAATATTTCTGAGCATATACTGCATACGATTTTAATGGATACATTATGTGACTTTGCATGTCTGTGTAGGTTTTTAATCAATGTAAATGTTTTATCACATATATTACACGAAAACATGATTGCGTTTAAAACACTAGTTGAACTCGCGAAACAAGACTTAACACTTCAACGAATAGATGAGTAATGAAATATAATAAAATATACTGTACTTTAGATGACCGTTTGAAATTAATTTATCTAAGTGATTTATTAGCACAATATTATAACCATCGGTAGAAAAAGCAAACTACGGTGCTTTCTTAAGAAAAATAAAATATTTGTAAACACTTTAAAAACACAAGACACATAGACGGCAATACACGGACTGACTAGTGACATCGATTTACTTAATGCACTACTTTTTGTATGGTGATCATCGATAATACTCGGACATGTCTCGGATATGTTCGGACATGTCTCTATAGCCCTATAGGTGTGTAGTCGTACAGACGGATAATGAGGTAAAGGCGCGAGAAAAGGTGTTAGGTATAGAATGGAATGTGTGTGCTATGTACTGACGTCCCGCTAGATCACTATATATGCATGTACCTGGGGCATATAGTTGCTAAACTATGAGATAACGTAATAGGGGCTAGGGGCATCGGTCGAGTACGCCAGTAATGATGGTAGTACTTAATTTAATAATAATAGTAATAATAACAATAATGGGGGCATCGGTTTATGGAGATTACGTGTGTCACGAATAACAGGATGTGACCGATCGATATCCTGGCGATACGCCCGTACACATTTGTACGATTCGACAATGGACACATACTCATCTTATCGATAGGAGAGAAAACGCAGAGAGTAGGAGTAGAGCCCCGAATAGACCGACATCAGACGTGAGCCACCAGAGTCAGTGCAAGCACCTTCACGCCAGACACCGTTCTAAATTAATCATTTGGACTTAGAATATTTTGAATTAAATCATTTTGTGCAGTAAAGTGTTTTATTACATAACATAATCAAATAAATATATAATAACTAATCACAAATCGAGTTGTTATACTTATTTCACTCAATCCATCTACCTCAACACCAGTTGTTTGTCCTCCTGTATGCTGGGACGCTACATGTGTACTTGAAACTATGTGCGAATTTGTGTGTGTGTAGTGTGTACCTACTATAAACGAACAAATGACTGGTAATAAACTAATAACTACCTATAATGTACTAAATGGAAAACTAATGTGTACTATATATGGTATCATGTATATTTTAATACGTAAAATACCACAACGGATCAATAAAATTGTATACCAGAATATTATATTTAAAAAAAAATTTCTTTCATAAGGGGAAATAAAAGGGGAGGTAATGTATTTAAATGGGAAGGGGTAAAATATGTGTTGGTTACGTGTCGGATCTGGCGGCGTGTGATGAGTTTATGTGTGTTGCGGGTTGCCTATATTGTTTAATATTATTGTCGGTTTCGGAGGAGCTTGGGAGGAGAGTGTACTACGAATTGCCTATACAGAGGAGCCTATGCTTTTACATGTAAAATTTAAGGGGGAGGAGCTCCAGAACTGTCTTTTTCTTCCTATTCTTATATTATAAGATACATAGGTACGAAAATAAAATCCTTTTTAGTGAAGTTTTAAATAAGTACATAACTAATAGACACCAGGTTTTATATGATTATTATTTTTATTGTATATAGTGTATAATGCAATATTATTATCTAGGTAGTTACCTAATACCATTGATTATTGAATAATTATTCTATAATCAATGGTAATATCTATTTGATTATACTTTATTCATACATTAATAACTATTATCCTAATCATAGGCGAAATTAAGAGGGAGGTGCTTGGAATCATATTTTAGCACAGGATAAGAAAATTTTAGATTAAACTATCAATTATCAGGGTTTGTATACGGCTGATACAATTTGAGACCAAACAGAAAATTTTTCCTAATTGTGCCTATAGCCCTAATTAACTGTATACTTATGATGTGATTTAGTATTCATCCTCATTAATACTTGACAATCGATGTTCACTTGGCATTTGTTCTTTATTGAAACTCTTTATAAATTAGAAAAAAAAAATGAATTTATAGAATGAAATAATAGTTAAATTTTTGAGTGAAAATGAATATAAGAACAACAATTACCTCATAAGCTAAACTATATAATGATTGAGCATTGATTTGCCCAGTTTGTTCTACCATTTTGTACAAAAATCCATCTTTATTTTTCAATAAATTATAGGGATGGTCAAATTCAACTACTGTACCAGCGTCAATTACAAGTATTTTATCAGAATCCATCACTGTGTTCAAACGATGTGCAATCGTTAATACCGTACACTTATAAAATTTTTTTTTAATAGTATTTTGAATCAAAGAGTCAGTCCTGTAATAAATAAATAAATTAGGAACATAACTTTGGTCTTTGATATTTGTAAATAATTTGCAAATCATATTTTAAGATTTTAATTATTTACTGTAGATCAACGTTTGCAGTGGCTTCGTCTAACACAAGAATTTTGTTATTTTGTATAATTGCTCTAGCCAAACATATTAATTGTCTTTGACCAACACTGAAATTTGATCCACCTTCAGATATTTTCGAGTTTAAACCATCTGATAAATCATTTACAACGTCTTTGAGTTCCACCTAAAAAATATTATTTAAGTATTAATATATAAACTATTAGTAAAAAATTAAAATTTTACTTCCTCTAAAGCTTTCCAAAGAACATTATCTTGGTATTCATTAAATGGATCTAAATTGTTTTTTAATGTTCCTGAAAACAAAACTGGTTCTTGAGGTATGATGGACATTTTTGATCGCAAGTCATGTAATCCCAGTTCATGTATCTCTATATCATCAATAATTATGTTACCCTCGTTAATAGCTAACCTAAATAATGCTGCTATCAAAGATGATTTTCCTGCACCAGTTCTTCCAACGATTCCAATCTAATGAAACACAAATACTTATATTTTTTATTGTAATTTATAATGCATTAATAACCAAGTATTGTTGATGTTTAGATGTTTCTACTTACGAACTATGTAATAGGTATACAATTATCAGTTATCATTAATATATACTATATATATAGGCACTTAGTAGTGTACATAGATATATAGTTAAGTTATTATGACTAAAACGAAATGATGAATATAATTAATATATGATAATTGATATATTGATTCACACTTCTCACTGAGTATAGTAGTTTGAAATAATTTTATAGTCTTCTAATACATTTTTCATGAATTGTGTTGTCTATATAATGATTTATTACAAGTAAATTTAGTCAAATTAAGTTATTGTAAATGTTATAAATAACAGCTAACAATTTAACAATTTAATTGGATTAAGAAGACGGTGCACTCTCATGTGTTGTCTCCGTTTTACACACATACGAGGCTACGACATGCCAAATTTTTGTTCACTAGTTCCAATAGTGTACTATTTGTTTTAATATTTGAGTGAATAAACCTATTATACAATTTATAGGAAAGATTATCTATTATATCTACTACTAGATTAATGATTATTATACCTACTCAGGATTTTACTGATATTATTATTTTTAAGTAATTTAAAACCTTTTTGAAACTGTACATTTTTTTAAATTTTTTTTATTTAATATAATATAAATTTACAATCTGTAATAAAAATAAAACAATAAGTAAATGTGAGATTTTTTTTTTATTTACAAGGTTAGGAGGCTTGACTGAAGGGAGCGTCCATTGACACTACTTCAAACTGGTTATTATTTTATTTTATTTATTTTTTTATTTTTATTATTTAGCGAAGTAAATCACGAGGCCAATTACGTTTTAGTCGACGGGGAGGGTTATCCGGGAGAGTCTTGGAGGAGACGTTAGAAATTAGCGGGCTTGGATGATTATTTGTTTTGGAGTGCAATTTTTTATAGTGTGTTGCTGTACATTTTAAAATTATATTAATTTACTTAAAAAAAAAAAGTAGAAATAAAAGCCTAAGGGGGGCTTTAGATAATGATCTTTCCTCTAAATTTTATAATAGGCCAATTCACTCTATAATATCAAATACAAACTAACAACATACTATTGAAACTGGTGAATAATAACTTGGTATGTTATACATGTGTAAGACGAGAACAATATATGCAGGTGTGACAACCTCTTAATATACCTACCAACCTACCTATCTTATAGTTTATCAATTTATCATCATGTTATATGGGTATTTAAGTTCTATCAAATAATGAATATCAAATTAAAACAAACAAATTAATTTCTGATTTGCAATTTGCAAATTATTTGCCTAAATAACAATTGAAAGACATAAAATAATAATACGTATAATTGTACAATGTAGATATTATTTTGATAGCTAATTCGAAGGACCTAGATGATATGCATTTTTAGATTTTTGTTTTCAATTATGCATAGCGATTTTATAAGTTCTAAAAATAACTAAGCTATACATTTAAAGCTAGTTTGAAAAATTATTGTTACTTAATTCGGCGAGTAAGTTATATTTGTATAAAATATTTAAAAAGCTTCATTATTACGTACTTCTAAACATTTTTGTTTTTTATTGTTCTTATAAACATCGGTGACAAAGGCCATTAGTTACAGTTATTTATAAATACATTTTTTTTTTTTAGATTTAAATTTATTATACAGAGTTGTTTTGCTTAGGAATTTAAGGATTTGTGTGATGGTAGTTGCGTCGGGTTCGAGGGCTGCATCTACATATAGTGTGTTGGGTATTTCGAAATTTCTTTGTTCATCTGCGTATTGGAGGCATTCGGTAATTAGGTACATGGCTAATTTAGAGTTCAGTTCCACAAGTCTTAACATTTATTAAAGAGTATTTCTATACATTATATTATCATTTGTGAATAATATTGTTGAGCGTACCTATTAAATACAATTAAATTATAAATATTATTAATATACGTATTTATTGTACCTACGTAGTCTTATTGATTATTTTTGTATAATTTTATAATTTTTAAAAGAATATAAGTAGAAAATATTTGCATATTATTTGGTGAGTATTAGCATCATATTAATTTAGGTGTTAAAACAGAATCTAGACTATACTTATAACTTATAAGTAAATAAATTCACGCCTACTTTATAGTTTATTTAGTTTATTATGTATAAAATGATCTGATAAAACTGAATAAAAACAATATTTATAGTCCAACTATTAGCCAAATAGCTATATAATTATGTGTGAAATTATTCACTGTAAAAGTACTAAACTAATAATAATATTACTTTTTCCGCAGCTTCAATGTTGATATTGAGATTTTTTAAAACAAATGGTGTGTCCAAGTCATAACGTAGATAAAGTTGTTTGAAAATAATTTGACCTGTGCTGGGCCAGTCAGCTGGTGACAACTTCTCTAAAAGATAAATTATTACTTTTTATGAATTTTAAAAACAAATTTATTTAGTTTTTTGTCACCAGTAGCTACAGTGGTAGATGTATTGTATAAAAATTGTATATTGGTATATGGTATAGTTAAACAGTTCTTACCAGGTTTTTTTTCAAGTGCCGATTCCTGTGGAATATCTATGTATTCTAGAACTCTTTCTACTGACGTCATTTGGTTTTCTAAGTCTGCAGAATGTCTCATTATCCATTGGAACATAGTGGACAATACAATGGATTGTGTTATGGCTAAACCAACATACCTCCTATTTGTAACTGAAATTCATGTTATAAGACAGGAGTAATATTTCAAAAAATTATCGTTATCAAATGTAATAATATACTAATTTAATATTTGAATCATATATATTTACCATCACTAAACAATATAAAAGAAAATATTATAAAACTTATGTAGAACATGCAAGATATATTCAACCAAAAACCAAACGCTCGACTTAAAGTGATAAACATATACCAAGCTGATGAATGTAAATCCTGGAAACATTATTGAATATTATCTGCAGCATACTATTAATAAAAGTATTTGCTGATCAATTTAGTTAAATTCATCCACTCACTTGATGGCTGGTAAACTCTTGGATTAGAATTTGTTCAACATTAAACGCTCTTATTGTTGCCAGTCCTTGAAGTGATGAATTCACGTGAGTGTATACAGGACTTCGTGCTAATTTAATATTAAATACATTTAAACAATCAAAAATTAATAATTAAATATAATTAATATTATATTATTATATAAATTATAATACAATTAATTTAATAGGTACTCACTAACACCTTCTAGCCGTTTGACATTACGAGTTGTTGTCATAAAAATTTTTCTCATTTTTAAAAATAATATTAGTAAGACAAATGTTGGTAAAGCCAGATAAGGATTGACAATTCCCACTAATGTTACTATTCCAAATGCCGTCGATCCAATCTAATAAAATTCATAAGTACATATACACACACATAAACTGTGCATATAAAATAGGTAATAATGTCTTAATATGAAAGGAGTAGGTATGCTTACTTGTATACAATCAATTAACACGGAAGGTAACATTTCGTCAATGAGTCCTATATCTTTTGAAAACCGGTTGAGGATTCGCCCTGATATTAAATTGTTGTAATGAAATTCAATTTTAAAGTTAGAAAATAATTGAGTTATATTACCCGATGGAGTTTTATTTAAAAAACCCATTGTTGATCGTGTAATTGAAATAAACATACAGTTATGTAGATTCATGGACGCTTTAGTGCATAAGGACACCAGTAAAGTGGATTGAACTAAAGCAGATATTATGATCAAGAATGTTAGCACAGCGAAAACAATAACACATGTTTGTCTTGATGCAGTCCACAATGTCGAAAATTCATCAGATGAATTTGGTACGGATGTACTGTCCAAAATCAAGGATTTGTTAGTTCGAAAAACTTTTTCTTCCAAATAAATCCTAGACGATAGCCAAATGTTTTTAATTATTATTATTTAACTAATTAAACTAATTAATGTTTTAAAAGTAAGTTACCAATGAGTTATCCAGTAGTCTGCACTCGACGATAGCACTTGCGTGAGTATACATACCGAAAATAAACTTAATACTTTGCAATAATGTCCACCCGCAAAAATATATGAAAGATAAACACTAAACGCCACATTTCCAGTAGAATGTGTTTCTACCATTTCGACGGGCCCGGTGTGGTTTACGTCAATTGTTTTGATTTCTTTGACAGACGATGTGACATGATTTAAAATCGATGTATGTGGACTATCATGCATAGAATATTTTACCACGTTATTGGTATTGTTTTTTCCAAACACATTTTCATCATTGGTATTTAAAATTGGCGTTTCTGTGGAATATCCGGGAATTTTCGTAAAGCATAAACTTGATGATTCTTGAAGTTCTTGATATGAACCCTCTGCTAACACTTTTGCCTAGTAAAAAAAAAAAAAAATCAGTTAGTTGTTAAATACATATGTGTAATACACAAATGTTAAGTCTTGTTTATAGTATAATTATTACGTTCTCCATTATAATAATGTGATCAACGTTAAATAAGTATTGTATCTGATGAGTTATGAGTATACAGGTCTTTTCTTTAAGATAATCTATAAAATAAAAAAAAATAGAAGAATGAGTATCATATAATTTTAAAATGCAATTTGAATATCCTAAGATAAACATTACCAGTTATGCATTTTTCAAATATATGCTTTCCAACACGAGTATCAACCGCTGATAGAGGATCATCCAATAAATAAATATCGGCTTGTTTGTATATAGCTCTGATAAAGAATATTTCGATTTATTAATATTAATTCAACTGAGAGACGACCGTTAAACCGGCATCGAGAAAATGGATTTAATCGTGGTTAGAAGGAACAGAAAACAATTGCTGCTATCCATTTATTATCCTCTTAACTTAACTTTTATGATTGCACGAATTAAATATTTTTTCCATACACCATGGTTAGATATTATATTATAGTAAACATTTGTTTACAATTGTCATACCTTGCTAAATTTACTCTTGATTTTTGACCACCGCTAAGAGAAATTCCTTTCTCACCAACTACTGTTCTATCGCCGTGTGGAAACTTATCCAAGTCTGGATTTAACGCACAAACTTGTAGAACCTGTTTCAAATGAGATAATGTAATGTTAAATTATTTTTTTTGCATTTGATTATTTAAATCGGTAGAACAACAGTCATACAAATATAAAATTAATTTACATTTTTATAACGTTCATTGTCCATTGGTGATCCAAATAAAATATTTTGTCTAACAGAACCTGGAAATAACCATGGTTCTTGTGATGCGTATGACACAACGCCTCGTACAGAAATACTTCCTTTCATAAGTGGCAATTCTTGTAAAATTGCTTGTATTATTGAACTCTATGAAAAATATGTATTGAAAAATATATAGATCGTTTGAATTCATTGTTATACATTAAACCATACTTTTCCAGATCCTACTGGACCAATTATTGCAAGTAATCGATTAGGTGTTGCGGTTATGTTTATATTTTCTAAAGTGTTATTAGTTTGAGTGACTGTCCACTTGGCAGTAACATTAAAAAATGCTACTCCAAATTTATTAAACTCTTCATCGTCACTGACATTAGTGATTTTACATGACCATTTTCTATTGTCATTAATAATAGTATTTTCATGAACATCTTTAGCTTCTATAAGGTTGTTGCATTGTGTATCTTTTTCTTCGTTCAATAGAAAATCCTAAAAAATTCCCATTCGATTATCTTCATTAAAATATTAAAATATTATGCACACCTCGATCCTTTTAATTGAGACTAATAATTCAGCAGTTAAACCAATGCCCGGTGGAAAAGTTGTTGTCAATGCTCTTCGCAAAATGTTATAATACGAAGTTATTACAAATACCTAAAACCAATTATGAAAATAATTAAAGTATAATACAAATTTAATAAAATATTAAAATACATTACTTTTGATGCGGTTATATAATTTCCAAATAATATGTATGAAAATAAAGTCACAAATAATGCGATTCTCGTGTTAAATAAAAAAAACGAGGACAAAATTCCTTTGATATAAGATGATTTTTTAATTTTGATCATTTCTTTTCTGTAATAGGTATCACACAATAATGTTATTTCCATTTAAATTGATACCTACAGATTTATTTTATTTTTAATAATTTCTTACTTTCTAGAATATTTTGTTCGATTGTTAAAAAATGGTTCCCATGTGTACATTTTTATCACTTGTAATCCCAAAATTATTTCATTCAGTAGATTAACTCTTTCGTCCGTTCTTTTGGAAATTTTTAATCGAATCTCAGATGTTTTCGACCCCAACCATACTTAAAGACCAATTAAAATAATAGTTTATAAATATTTATCTTTATGATTATGATTATTATTATTATTTGTATATTATTCACTGACATTGTAATGGTATAAACATTATTAATGTGACTACACCAAGTAATGATGATACTCTGACTTCTTGCCATAAATAATAAGTCACTACAACCGTTTCTAAAGGACCAATCCATAAAAAAGGTATATATATAAGTGATTTGTCAAATCGATTTACGTCGTTCGACATTAAGTTTAATATTTGGCCGGTAGAGGTTTGGTTCAAAGAATTCACTTTGAGTCGAAGCGCCTTAAATAACGTGTTAGATTATCGAACATTGTTATTCGTAATAAAATATCTAAAATATAACAGGAGAAATACAAACTATGGGTAGTATACCTTCCTGTAAATGATATTGGATGTTGCTATTCGCATTTTCATAGCTAGATGTGAACTTATCATATCGTAACCAGAAAAAATAATTATCCTTATTAATAAAATTATGACTAGACAAATTGATAAATATATTCCGACATAGCCAACTGATGAATTCATTTCAAAATGCTCAACAGTTTTTCCAACAATGGTTGAAATGCTTATGCTGTTTTTTAAAATAAAAAAATTGAAAATTATTGTATGTCAAATATCAAAATTAGAGTTCAAAATTAAAATAAATTTATTTTTGTGATTTTGATGCAATGAATAAATTTAAAATTATGATTTTAATTTTACCTTAAAATAATTTCCATTATAGTTATATAAATTCCACAAAACATAAATCTTCGTCCAAACATTTTAAATAGAGTAGTATAAAAGCTTGGCTTTTGATTTCTTTTCTTTGAGTTTATTAATTCTTCATTCCATAGTCTAAAATAGAAAGAATACATAGGTACACAATATGAAGTGTATATTTTCATTTACACAAAGAATAGATTAAATACTTGTGTAATTTGTTTCCCAATAACTCAGACGAATCTTCATTCAAAATCTTATATAAATCGATTATATCTAAATCTTGTTTTAATCCTTTTTTGACAATTTCTAAAATCCAACTTAAGAAAGTAACATATTTTATTAGTTTATTACTATCGAAGTCACCATATACGTAACTATATCTAGTAATGATTAAGATAGTAAACTTAATGATAATTTTTTTTCAAATAATAATATATTATCTAATCTTTGTCAATTAATCTGCCTATTGTACCTACATTAGTGGAAAATACGTAAGTAAAAAGGTGGGCAAGTAAGTTTGTTCAAAACGATTTTTGTAAAATTTAATAATATTACCTTAATGTATTATTTTTATATCAACTGAAAAAAAGCTAAGTTATTTCAACAGATAATCATACAAAAGTTAGGTTTTTATAAGTTCACTATAAAATTAATTAAAAATTTAGTTAATAAAATTAAACATAAATTAACTTTATAGCCTAACTTTTTAACTAGTTGATGCCCACATTTTTGTATGTTTAATATATTCAATTAATGAGGACCAAATATTTTTAAACTTTGTTTTTTTTTTGGATCGATGAAATAATTACAATTAGTGGTAGATGTATTATGGTTTACTATGTTTACCTAAATGTAATAATCTCAAAAATATTAGCTTCCGACCGAGGATTGGGTTGTTTTTTTTCTTTGTACGTCGCATCCATGTTAAATCTATAATAGTAAAAATATGCATTATGTATATATATTTTTATGAAATTAAATACCACAATATTACGAAATTAAAGATTTCTCATTATACTCGTAGTTGTAATTTTTTTATCCTCTCAACTTATAAAAAAGATATTATATATTTAAAGTTTATATAATATAATATTATTTTAGATACCTACTGAAATTATGGTTATACAAGAAAAATTGTTGAGTTAGGTACCTACTTACATAAACACATTCCTTATAAGTTTTCAATATTTCTGGAGAATTAACTATGTGACACTTTGAGATGTATAGTATCAGTATTTTAATATAATATGTATTACAGCTATTATTTTTTTTTTTTTTTTTTATTTATTAACATAAGACATTCCTAGCCTAAGGCTATCTAAATCTAGGGATATTTACAGTTTACATAATATTTTTAACATTATAACGTGATAATTAAAAGATTTTTAAAGGTACTAAGGATAAATTACATAGGTAATAAAATATACATAAGTAACAAGGTGCTTACAATAATAAGATATTTACATATTTACAATAGTATAACTATAAGTAACAGAAGTCGTAGAGTGATCTGGAAGAAGTGCATGTGAAGGGTGAAGATTTGAGTGTTGGGAGGTGGCTTAGTGTAGAAGGTCGTGGGGACGACCTCGTTTTAATCGACGATGAGTTGGGTGGGTGAGTAGGTTATAGTGAATTGCACCTGATGAATTTTGAAGAGAGCAGTGAAAATTATTTGCTAATGTTTTAATATGAGCTTTGATATCTTGAATTTGAAAGTCTTTGTGTAGATTTGCATTTCTGACAAACCACGGAGCATTTGCAATTATTCTGAGGACTTTATTTTGAACAGTTTGCATTTTTTTTATGTGCGAGGATGCACAATTACCCCATACCGGGCAAGCGTAGGTGAGAATTGGGCGTATAATTTGTTTAAAAATTAGGAGAGAGCATTTTTTCTGAATAGTTGAATTTTTGTTCAGGATGGGGTAAAGCATTGAGATTCGCTGGTATGCTTGCTGGACTTTGGATGAAATGTGGGGCCGCCACGTGAGTCGTTTGTCCAGAGTTACACCGAGGTATTTAACCGTCGGTTGCCACGGTATATTTTCACCATCAAATTTTAATTGGGGGGGAGTAGTATAGCGACGTAGACTAAAAATAACACCTATGCTCTTCGAGGCGTTAATTTTGATCCTCCAGTTTTGACACCAGTGTGAAAGGGTATTTAAGTGATCTTGCAGATTTGTGGATATAGCTTCGATGTTGCGTGACTCCGTGAAGATGGTTGTATCGTCAGCGAAGAGAGCAATTTGTGTGCGTGGTGATTGAGGGATGTCGGAAACGTAGAGGTTGAATAAAATAGGACCAAGTTTGGAACCTTGAGGAACACCAGCAGAGATGGACTTAAGGTTAGAGGCACTGTCGTTAATTCTGACTGAGTATTGTCTATTTGAGAGGAAAGAGCGAATTATATTAAAAAGATATGTTGGAGTATTAATGTTACGTAGCTTAAAAAGGAGGCCTTCATGCCACACTTTGTCGAACGCCTTTGAAATGTCAATAAATATTGCGCCAGTGTGACAGTGCATTTCAAACGCAGAGTTGATGTGTTCCGTGATCCTTAGAAGTTGTTGAACGGTAGAGTGGTTGGATTTGAAACCAAACTGGAATTTTGGAATAGCGTCTGTGATATTCAAATAATCAAGGAGCCTGGTGTGTATGACTTTTTCAAAAATTTTTGATAAGGATGTTAGGAGGCTAATAGGCCTGTAGCTATCAGGATTGGTCTTGTCTTTGCCAAGTTTCTTTATAAGAATTATCGTTGCAATTTTCCATTTAACAGGGAAGTAACCAAGACGTAATAGTGAATTAAATAAGGTAGATAGCAGGACGAATCCTTTTGAAGGTAGTTTTTTAAACATGAGATTCGTGATCTTGTCATGACCCGGTGCTTTTTTATTAGGAAGATTCTTAATAATTTTCTTAACTTCGTTTGGAGTTACGTAACCAATACATTTTTGAACTGAGTAGTCAGGTTGCTCCAGTGCAAGCTTAACTCTAGAATCGTTGTTGAGATTACCTAAATGGTTATGCGAGAAAGTGAGATGCAGAATATCTGAGAACACGTTGCATTTATCTATGTCAGTTATAACTAGATTTGAGTCAGTGCGGAGAGGAGGGATGATGTTAATTTCTTGATTGAGTAGTCTTTTAGTTTCTTTCCATAGGTTTGACTCGCCGGGATGCATGTTAGACAAAAACTTATTATACGAGGACACTCTGTAGTTTTGAAGGGCCACTTGAACTTCTTTAGTGAGTTTATTTAGAATTTTTTTTACAGAAGGATTTCTTTGTTTTTGCCAAATACGCCTAATGATATGCTTGCGTCGTATAAGTGAAGAAATGGATGGCGGCAGGATACCGAAACTAGGTGGGTTTGTCGATGCAGGGTTTGAACAAGCACGCGCAGCAACCGTGACGACTTCCGTGAAGTGATCAGCTGTTTGTTCAGCGATTTGAGTCGTAGAAATAGTTTTAGGTATTAATAGACTTGAATGCACACTGTTGGAAAATTTGATCCAATCTGGTTTGCCTTTTATTAATGAGTCGTTTTTCCTGTAAATTTGTGGAGATGAATTTATTGTTATTTTTACCGGCACATGGTCTGAGTCGAGTTCTGCTAAGGGTTCATGTACACAGTTTAATGGAACTGATTTGAGAATTAAAATGTCTAATATATCGGGAAGTCGGTTTACGTCCGAAGGAAAGTACGTAGGTTCACTTGGAGCGGATACTGTATAGGACGTGTTGGCTATAAATGATTGTAATTTACGGCCGTTCGGGTTAGTGACACGACAGCCCCAGTTTGTATGTTTGGAGTTTAGATCTCCGGCTATTATCATTGAGCTATTAAGACTCAATAATTGTTCATAGTCTGAGATATGCATATGACGGCTGGGTGGTTGATAAGCACTAACAAGAGTAACAGGTCGATTATTGAGTCTAATTAGCACAGCTACGGCTTCTAGACATAATAGATTTAGTGTGGGCATTTGTTGTTGGATAATTTGATTACGGACCAAGATAGCTACTCCACCCATAGCGCGTATTTGTGTGACACGGTCAGCCCGGTACATTTTATATCCAGGGAAATTAAGTTTATCAGTATTTGATAGGTGTGTTTCCGTTATACATGCGATATCAATATTGTGATGGTTGAGAAAGGCAAGGAGAGCGTTTCTATGAGATTTCAGACCGTTGGCGTTCCAGTTTAGTAAAGTAGTACTACGAGGACTCATTTGGATTTATATGTAGACTGTTAATGATGGTCGGCAGATTTTCAATTATTTTCTGCAGTAATTGCGATACGAATGCGTTAATTAACGGTAAGAGTGAATTCATAAAATCATTATCTGTGTTTTTGTTTGGATGGTTATTTAATTTGTTTTTTGTTGCGGAAGCATACGAACGCTTATCGGCGAATGCGTTATCTTGCGGTTTATTTGACGTGTACACGGGTGGACTTTGTTCGGCTTGGAAATTGCTCCGCGGTAATCGAGATGTATTTTTACCATCGTTTTTTTTATTTTTATTTTTCGAGATATCCTTGTAATAAGTACAACCTCTGTAACTCGCCGGGTGGTTACTATTACAGTTAACACATTTGGGCGGCGTATCGTTAGATTTTTGGCAAAGGCTATAGTGATGGTCACCTGCGCATTTTACGCACCTAGGTGGTAGATGGCAGAATTTTTTCGTATGTGCGAAGCGTTGGCAGTTTGTGCATTGCGGGATGTCTTTTGATGGTCTTCTTGGTTCAACGACTACTACACAGTGTAAGAGTCTGGTTAAAGAGTATATACCTATGGATGGTTTCGACAATAATACGGCTACAATGGGTAACGGATTTTTAAATTTGTTCTGAAGACGTGTAACCGGTGTGACTTCAAATTTTTGTTCTATGAGCTCGTTGAAAATGCACTGTTCAGTAATATTTACAGGAAGGTTTCTGATAATTATAGATAACTGTTTATTTTCGGGAAGTTGAAATGTGTGATAGTCAATTTTGGATTCGTCTAAATAATTTGTTGTGGCTCTGTAGTCGTCGACTGAGCACAGGTTCAATTTTAAGGCAGATTTTGTGTTGATGATCGAGTAATCGTCGATTGTTATATTGTCTAGTGCATCATGGAATTTTACGTAATCCGAAATATTGTGTACGTAAATTGGTGGAATTTTGGGTTTAGCCTGTGTACCTTGGGAGTTGTTTTCAGGACCACTGTTGTTTGTTAAATTTGTGGGTGGATTAACTTGATTGGAGTTCTCGATTTCTAATGGTGAGAAGCGATTTTGAGTGGGAAAGAAGGATGAACTTGAAGGTGAAAAGTCGCGTGCCCTGGCAGTTTTTCTTGGCGATCTAAATTCGTCGTCGGAATTTGGTGATGGAGAGTTAGAGTCGTCATGATATGATAGAAGTCTATTTTTCTTTATGACGAGAGGCGGGACTTTTTGTTTAATTAATTTAGCTGGATTACCATTGTTAGTTATAGATGCTTTGGAGTTTGGATCCATTTTTGGAATATATAAGTTTAACGGGCTTTCGCCCGTGTGCGGCGATTGCTAGCTAGTGGTTTGTGTTAGCGTACTATGGACCCAATTAAAATGATACTATACATACCAGATAAGAGCAGCGCAGCGTAAACGTTTCGTACTGCTATCGAAAGCTATAAAACGTGACGCGGAATTAACGTGTGGACGGTTCGGCGTCCCAACACTGACTACAGCTATTATTACGACGAAAGAATAAGAATTAATGTGACCGATCTAAGAATTTTCAAAGAATAAAAAGCAATTTTCAATGAGTGTTATTAAGTATTGTAATATTTAAAAAATTCGAAGAATTAAACATGTTTGTACAATATGTCAATATATTAACAGGGGTGAATTTTCGATATTTTTTTAAGGGAGGCTCATATAAATTTTATAATTAAAATTAAAATTAATAGCTAATGGTTCTAATTATAAAAAGGTATTGATAAGACACTAAACGCAGGTTAATGACCTTGTTGTCGAAGCCTTATTAGTTAAAAAAAACTTGTGATGTCCGTAAATTTATATCTAGTTAGAAGCTAGCTGGCCTTAAGCGCAGTAATTAGTGATGATATTTTTACATCGAGATTCATAAGCACATCAATGATGATGCTCGAGATGACGGGATAACGTTCATCAGTATAATGCGTTTGGATGGATTTCTTAGTTTGTGTATCTGGGATTCTTATTTTATCTATAACAATTTCCGAATACTTATTGATTAAGTCGTCGACTATATTTTGTTGATTTTGAGGAAAATACAGAATCTAATATTAGAAATGCTCGAGGTAGAGATAATATTTGATTCTTCGGTAATTTGATTCAGTGCAATAATATATTGAATTTGTTTGATACCATCAATTAGTGAGTTGATAACTTTGGCTTGGTTTATTTTAGGTATTATGGAGTTAGCTTTCGTTTCCGTAAAGCTTTTGACTTATATGTTGTCTTTAGAAACTTCAGATGAGAGGGGTTCATTAGTAGTTTGTTGAGATATTAAGGCAGGTTTAGTATTTTGTGGCGCTACGCCGCTACTTTGTTGGGAACTATTAGTTTTTCGTTGAGGGTTAACTTGGTGGGGTATTTATGCACGGTGATATTATATGGTAGGTTTGATTGGCTGTTACTCATTAAGTCATAACGAGTGTTCACCGTTGAACGTGTTATGTGTATATTATAATATTAATTTTAGATGAACAGTTTATAATAATATGATACAAACATATTACCGGTTGAGTCCCGTGCTATGTTGTTTATCGGAAGATCAAAATACGGGCGCGATAACGGAACACGCGTATCACTCGAACAGGAGTTAAACACGAACTGATATTTTACTTCATACACTAATGGAATAAACTGCCATAAATCATAAAATCATTTATGATTTATTATGTTAAGTTGTTACATTACAAAGATTATTTGGACTTTTTTAAATACAACTATTAATGGTTTAATATATGTATATATTAATCATAATCAGATAAGGTCTAGGTCAAATAATGTGAAAAACAAATCTTAGCATCGTATCATTAATAATTGAAATTATATTAAAATTATTTATCATACTTAATAAATTACGATAAATTAAAATTTTTATAATAACATTTATTTATGATTTGTTTTTTCGGGCCATCGGGCCATCGGGATGCTTATTCAAATACTGAATGAATGGAGATATATACCTTAAACGAATCTTATTTTAGTCAAACTAATAATAATTGATAGTTGCATATTATTTCGTTAACTCTTATTATATCACGCATAAATATGATCTTAAAATATTTTTGTGAATTGTAATAATGATAGCCAATTAACGAATTTGTTGCTAAATTGGGATAATTACATTGCATCTTGATTATTTAAAAAAATATATTTTGTATAACAATAGTTATGCACGAATGGCCTATAAAAGAAGTCATTCGTAACAATAGTTGAACTTGAACGTCATATGCATAAATTATACAATAATGGGACGTTTTCATTTTATATATATACCACAGGATCGTTATCATGGTGCTCAAAGACAAGACGTAACGACTTTTATGGCCCCCTCCCTACCGGAATGTTCCAATTTTCTTATATCTTTGTTCTCGTGGATAATTTCACACGTTTTGTC
The DNA here is from genome assembly GCF_037042655.1 of Diuraphis noxia. NCBI lineage: Eukaryota > Metazoa > Arthropoda > Insecta > Hemiptera > Aphididae > Diuraphis > Diuraphis noxia. The sequence goes on from NW_028301713.1 coordinate 74,689,148, forward strand.
AAACTATATCCCCTAAGGCGTGCCAATGCCAAAATTTGTATAAAAAAGCTAATCACAGATTATTTCCCAACTTATGGAGTTCCAAAAAGCATTGTTTCTGACCACGGTCGACAATTTATTAGCAAATACTGGCAAACTTCACTCAAAAAATTTAATATTCAAGTCTCCCATACAAGCGTCTATCACCCTCAATCTAATCCCGCAGAACGAGTCATGAGAGAGCTAGGTAGGATGTTCCGTACATATTGTCACCACAAACATTCCATATGGCCCCAGTATGTTCCATACATCGAATGGACCCTCAATAATGTACGAAATGAATCTACCCACCAAACTCCCTCTGTCCTGTTTCTACAAAATTTAAAACATAATCCTTTAACTCAATTCATACAGTTTCCTCATCAAGAACCCCCGTTCTTTCTTTGTTGGGTAGAAAGCTTGAAAATTTAATACAAGGCTCCTAACATATTTTTACAATAGCAGTTGAAAAATAATAGAAATATATTGTACTCACAATTTTTTTTTATAAGCATTCAAAGTTTAAATTTTGACAAAATACGTAAAAATCACGAAAATTCGAAAATTATTTTATCCTAGAAATTCATAAAAAAAATTCCTTTTATATCTTAAGATTTGAAAATTTTTAATAATCTATAATATACCCTAGAAAGATAAACCGTCTCCGCTCAGAATCGTTTTTCGTATACAATGATATAATATCATTGGATTCAAATTTAATTCCACCCATTACAGTAACCTATACTATACAGCAGAGTGACATCCATGACTTACCCGGTTTTTTTTTTAATTCAAAGAAAAATCTACGATTGGCATTTGATAAACACGATAAGTATTGACCTATTATGACCTATTATCATACTTTTACCTATGTACATTATCTGTGCTTATAAATATTTTTTTTGATATTTAAATTTTCATGCAAGATATTGGTATGTGAAATTTAATCAATGAAGTAAATAATTATTTTTAATACATAGTTATATAATATAATGATATGAATAAGTGCATGGTACCTAGGTATAACTTTTAAAAATAGTGTCAACTCGAAGCTCTTATTATTTTAAAACCACAAATATTCAAGTGTAATAAAATAAAATATAATGGATATAGTGATAATTAATAACAAACAAACAGTAATAAATAATCATAATTTACGGCCGGATGAAAGTAAGCAAATAACTAACTTCTGCACTTAATTTATGAGTACCTATACGTCCTATACTTAGTGAATAATGTACTTCCCGCTGTAAAATGATATTATTTAACTCAAATAAATTTAATGGACTAAAAATACGTTAACAAATTAATCATAAACAAATGAAGTAGATAATTGCTTGATGTGTTTTAGTGGAGGTCTATACATTTAGTACTTATATAAATTATAAAACGATAGTTGGTATATATAGGTATATATATATATATTTAAATAACTGTGCAAGGCAGTGAGAATATACATAACATAGATAATAGACATACTATGAACTACTAATAAATATTCTAGTCTTTCAAATAAGCTTATTTTTTTAAAATTTTTTCTTAGTATTCATAAAAAATACTCGGTAAAATGATTATTTATAATGTTTAATGTAGGTAGGTAAGAATAAATAAAGAAATCTATAAAATAGCTTAACACTCAAAATCATAAATCTCGTTACATATAATTTATTAATTTATAAACTTATAACAAATGCATATATATTATATTATATAAATATTATGATACTTATGAGTAGGTAACGGGTTATAACTGGTCTACTTAGTTCAATAAAGAATAGAGAGAACCCAATGAACACATTCAATGGAGAACTTAAAAACAAATATATTAAGCGTAAAAGTGTATTTAATAAACTTATTATAAAATATATATTATGATAACAATTCCCACTTCACAAAGTATTTTTTATACTTATATTTTTTATGTATTAAGAGTAAAAATATAAAACAATAATTTTGTTATATAATAATTATTAGAGAATATACAATCTATACATAATATTAATTAAAAAAATAAAGAATAATAATAAATACATAATAGTATATTATATTAGTTTAAATAATCATCAAAAGAGGCTGTGAGTATGTGAGAAAAATAAAGTTATTGTGAAGAAATATGTAAAACATGTATTTATCACAAATTATGTAAGACTATTAATGTAAAATCAAATATTATATATTATTCAATTGAAAACCACGTGAACCGAATTTATCACTTGCCTAAAATAATTCATCAAGTCATAGTGAAAATAATATGTGTTTACATATAAATCAGTGCCCTAGTTATGTCACCAGTTTTTCACCAAACTTCACTGAATAGGTTTTTTTCTTCGTATATCAATACTCTTGTAATTCTTGAAAACATAAAATTCTAATTATTATAGTCATTAAAATTATACAGTAAGAAATGAATAGTATAAACCAGGGGTCACAAATGGCGGCCCGCTGGTCACATCCAGCCCACGGATGAATTTTAACCAGCTCTCAGACAAGGAGAGAAGAAGCCGATAATTTCTTATCTATATACATTATTGGTATATACATTATTGGATTTTTCGACTGAAAAGCATATTTTATTATTTATTTACCAGTAATTTTACCAGAGCAAGATCTGCCATTTTTCTCATTAAAAATTAAAATTAAAAAAAGTCAAAAAAATTCACAATTGTTTCACATATTAGTCAAATGTAATTATATTTTCATTAGTTATATAGTTACATAATAGGAGTATAATTTTAGATTCTGAACGGAGCGATGAATGTATTGATTTTACAATGATGTGTGTGTTTTTTTTTTTGTGTTTCAGTGTACAGCATAACTAGTCAAAAATATGCTTTAATTTCAAACTTTGGGGGTGGTTTCTGATGGAAAAGTGAATATCCTTAGTGCATTATAAATGTCAAAAGTAAACATTTTCCAACAGTCTTCAAAAAAATCGAGAAAAACAAAAAAAAAAGTGACAGAAAAACGGGAATTATTACGCAAAACCAGTTTTCGACCAAATCGATTTTTTTATGTGGTTGTAATTCAAAAACTAATCACTGTAAATACTTTAAATTTTCACCAAATATTTATGTTAATGTTATCTATATACAGTTTAATTTTCAAAAATGTTTGACTTTTTTGAGTTATTTATAGACCACTGAAATTTTCGATTTTTATGAGAATTTTTTTTGAAGTGTCGGTAAAAAAATTTTGGATGACCGAAGAAACTTGAAAATTTAATACAAGGTTCCTTATGAGTTGTTCTTATAGTGATTAAAAAATTATGAGAATATTTAGGCACATTTTTTTTTATTAGCATTTGAAGTTCAAATATTGACAAAAATTCATTCAAACCATGAATATTTGCAAATTATTTTGTAGTTCAAAATTCATAAAATTGTTTGTATTTATATCGAAGGTTTAAAAATTCAACACTAAGTTTTCCATAAGTTTTGCTTCAGATAGCTATAGAGAAAACGGCTGCATCCGAATTGGTTCCCATACCTGAAAATTGACATCTGAGTTGGTTCCTGACATTCCACGAGACACACATCCGAATTGGTTCCCGATATTCTAATGAATAAATAATAGGTAGACAAGAAACTTTTTTATTGCGAACATGTTTTAAAAATCATATCAACAAAATTGCTATATTAATTTTTTTAAATTTCTAATAGAAATTTTTAAATTTTGCTTTAATATGAACTTATATAGTATTATACGGACGCCTAACCTAATCTACGAATTAGAATTTATAAAAAGTGTTTGTTGCAAATTTTTACCTTATTAATTTTTATTAATACATACTTAACTATTATACTTATAAAAAAAGAAAAATTGACGAATTGAAAAACTATATTATTTTTTTTTTTTTTAATGACATTCGTGACAAATTTTTAACCATACCTGCATAATATGTAGACAGTCCTAAGTCTGTATAAAATGGGAAGGAAAATTGAAAATGCTTTTTCCCGGGTACCAATTCGGAACAACCCGGGAACCAATTCGGATATACCTTTCGGAACAACCCGGGAACCAATTCGGATATACCCTTCGTAACAACCCGGGAACCAATTCGGACGTTTGGGAACCAATTCGGATACAACGGAGAAAACTTTGAAGCGTCATTATAGAAGATTATTACGACTATTATTATTTGAGCGTTTGAGTTTTAAATTTTTATGAAATCGCGTAACGATAACGATTTATCCTCTAACCAGGTATATGTATGTCTATGATAATAAATTATAAGGTTTTATGAATTATGATAATTAAATGCAATGTTTTTGGAAAAATTGATTAACCACGCCTTATACAAAATGCGTCCTAATTGAAAAATAAAATATTTGTTTCAAAATAGAATATATGACAATATTGAAATATAATATATCCTAGATTGACAAATAATCTCCGTTCAGAATTGTTTTTCGTATACAATGATACCTATCATTGCATTCAAACTTAACCTACCCTAGTCAGAGGTCCACCCCACCTCCTAATGTACAGCAGAGCGACATCCACTTCCCCCCTTTTTTTTTTATTTAGGAATAAAATAGTTTTGACCAATCGACATATTATAATAAATATGTAGGTACTTTGTATTTTTATAGCCCGCGAGAATTTTCCAAATTCTTAATGTGGCCCACGGAAAGTATTAATTGGTGACCCCTAGTATAAACCATAAATTAAAATGATGACGTATACCTCTGCAGCTGTAGTATGTAATAAGCGCGCAGTGTTTTGATCAGTTTGTTTTACCATTTTATAGAAATATCCGCTGGTGTTTTTCAATAATCGAAATGGATGATCGAATTCCACTACAGTTCCCCCGTCCATTACAAGGATCTTATCAGAATCCATTACAGTATTCAAACGATGAGCAATTGTTAAAACTGTGCACATTCGAAATTTATCTTTTATTGTGTTTTGAATTAATGCATCTGTCCTATAAAACAATAATAATTATATTGGAAAAATATTAAAGGAATATTTTTTATAATAATATTATACTACCGATGATCAACATTTGCAGTGACTTCATCCAGTACCAAAATTCTATTGTTTTGCAAAATTGCTCTAGCCAAACACACTAATTGTCTTTGCCCGACACTAAAGTTAGATCCACCGTCGAACATTTTTGAGTTTAGTCCATTTGGTAAATCCTTCACAACATCTTTAAGTTCCACCTAGAATTTAATTTATTATTAAAAACGATTAATATGTCATTTTCTCTGCTTCTATTGTAAATACCTAAATAATTAATATCATACAAGCTGGGTTAAAATTGAATCCTATGAAGTTAATAGTAAAATAAAAAAACTATATTTCGTAATTAATAATAAAAATTATCAGTCGTCGGCCACTAGTCATCTACTCATCATTATTTCTTATGACACAAAAAGTTATTTCTAAAAGTATAGAAATAAATGAGTTTTAAATTATTTATTGCGATATAATACTATACACGTTAAAAAGTTACGCTAAACCTACGCTGCGTTGTCTCCGTCTTAGAAATGTAAAACATAAGACAAACTGTTGTATAAGAAAAAATATCAAGAAGACTACAGCCATAACTATGAAACGAAATTTTTACACTTTAAAGAGGAGAGAATTTAGTGTGCAATATTGTTTTATTATTTTTGTATTTGTGATATTTGTATTTTTGAAACTATACATAATTGTTTTAATTAAATCTACTAATTTCAAGTAAACATAAGATTACCTCACTTAATACACTCCAAATTTCGTTATCAGAATATTTGTTATATAAATCCAAATTATTACGTATGGTTCCAGAAAATAAAACTGGTTCTTGAGGTATAAAAGTAAGCTTGGATCGTAATTCATGTAGTCCCAACTCATGTATTTCATGGTTATCGATAGTTATACTACCCTCACTGAGAGCTAATCTAAACAATGCCCCAATTAAAGATGATTTCCCTGCTCCAGTTCTACCAACAATTCCAATCTATAAACATAATTAATATTTATTATAACATTTGAAAAAATGTACGCCTTTATTTAATATTACTTTTTCTGTGGGCTCAATATGAATATTGAGATTACTCAAAACATAAGGAGTATCAACGTCATATCGTAGATAAAAATTATTGAATGTTATTCGACCTTTGTCTGGCCAGTTCTTTGGTGGCTTTTTATCTGAAAACGATTTGTACATACTCACATTGGTATTTTGTTTGTTTTTTCCTTATGTATATGATTTTATTTGAATTAATCTAATTGCTAGTACTTTGAGGCGATTCAAGTGCTGGTTCTTGGGGTAAAACTGTGTACTCGAGTACTCTCTCAACAGACGTCATTTGGTTTTCCAGCTCTACTGATCGTCTCATTCCCCATTGAAACAAACCAATTAATCCTATTGACTGAGTTATAGCAAGACCAACATTTCCACTGTATGTGTCTAAGTTAAAATTGTATTATTTAAAATGGAATATAAACATTTTTACATACAATTTTGTTAATGGTATACCTTTGTCAATAACTAAAAAACAAAACGTCACGATACTTATATATATAAGGCAGGTTAAATCCAACCAAAATCCAAATGCTCTACTTGAACAAATAAATAAATACCAAGCCGAGGAATGTAAATCCTAGAATTTGATCACGATAATAGTTATTGGTGATATTGTAAGTGTAAAAAAATAAAACGGTTCTCACTTGATGGATGGAAAACTCTGCGGAAAGAACTTGTTCCGCTTCAAATGCTCTTATAGTTGTTATTCCTTGAAGTGATGCATTTAAATGAGTAATTACAGGACTTCGTGCTAATATTTATCAAATTATATAATACAATCGGTTTTATGAATTATTTGTACCATAAAAATTAGTTTAAATTATTATTTTTGCTTACTGACTCCTTCTAAACGTTTAATACTCTGTGATATTGTCTTATAAATTTTTCTGATTTTGAAAAATATGACCACTATGATTAATGTCGGTATAATAAGGAAGGGATTGGTTATTCCAACTATAATTAATATTCCAATCACAATCAATCCAATCTTAAAAATATTAAATGAAAACAATTGATGATTTTTATATTTGACTAGACATAGGATAAAGGAAGGCATGTTCGTGATATTTCTGTCAGCATTTATAACGAACCTATTAGCCAAAAATCTCTAAATAGCGTCAAATGATGCCATAGTTACTACTGTTGGTTGGCGTAGAGTCATTGGGTACGTGTAGTATCTCAATTGATTACTGTCAGCTGGTTAATTCTTAATCATTGTTTTATATACGTTCAGCATATTTGTTTTGACATATTTGACCAAAATTTTTATTTTCAGACTTATGTTTAAGGTAAATGTATTATTTGTATTAAACATTGAACTAGAAAACATGCTTAGTTTATTGGCAAAACTTTTAGTTTTTTATTGATCTGCTTTAGCTAATCATTTCTTATCATAGTTGTGCATTTTCTTAAAGTTTTCACTACAAATACATTTATAATTTTAATCATATTTTATTTATTAAAAATAATGACATCAAAAAATCGCTTTTAGAACGATATACTCATAAAGTTAAATGAAGAAATGAAGATAATATGTTTTTCTATACGAATCTGAAAATATTTTTGCAGTACAGCCTATCACGGAATTACCTACCATTTTCTAAAATTAAAATCCTTACTATATTTATATTTTATGATCTGAAAGTTTGATTAAATAGTTATGAATTAAAAATAAGGTTGGAATTTTTTGTTATACCTATCATACTTAATTAATAAAGAACTATTAAAAGAATTATTCGAATGAAATTTTTTAATTATTATGTTTTATTTTACTTTCGAAATTACCTAACCACTATAGGTATCACGAAAATAAATACCATATCACCAAATTTCCTAATTTTTCTTAATGACTTTTGAGTTTTTATACAAACTAATCAAAGAACTTAAAATCCTAAAACTGCACATATTCAAGTAACTTTACCTCATGTTCATCAAACAATTAAAATAATTGAGTGTAGGTAATTACTGATAATTTGAATTGTAGTTTATTTATCACGAACATATTATATTCCTTTATTCTATTATTATAATAGAATATAATATTTATATTACTTGTATAACATCCATCAATACGAAAGGTAACATTTCATCAATGGATCCTATATCTTTTGAAAAACGATTAAGTATTCTTCCTAAAATGTTAATTTGTTGGTATTATTTACGTCGGAATGTTAGGTCTTAGTGTTTATTACCCGATGGATTTTTATTAAAAAAGTGCATTGTTGCTCTTATAATTGACCCTAACATACGATTATGTAGATTTGTAGAAGATGTTGTGCATACTGATACAAAGAAAGCTGATCTAATTAGTGTAGATATTATGATAGATATTGTAATTACAGCAAATACGACAATACATGTTTGACGATCTACTATCCATGAAATTAATGTATTGGACGAATAATATGATGTTGATGTATTAGATATATTATATTTCTGGGGTTCTAAATGGCTGATCGAATGAAAAATGTGTTCTTCTAAATTAACCCTATAAACATGAAATTTGTTTGATCAAAACTGCTTGGATTATTTTTGAAATGAAACTGTTTTTAAACATTATAGATAGGTACTTACCAGTAAGTTATCCAAAAATCACCACTTGAAGACAGTATCTGAGTTAAGATACATAACAATAGAAATAAGACAATTTTGCATTTGTGTCCACCAGCAGAAAAATATGATGAATAATTACTGAATCCAGAATTTCCAAAAGAGCGAGTTTCAGCCGTTTCAATAGGTTCAACAACTTCTACAACTTCAACCTGAACATCATTATAATTATTTTCTTCGACAATTGACGTAACACTCAACACAGACAATTGTCGAGTATAAATGGAATTTTGGCTTCGAAAATTTGGTCTTTTTGTAATAGATTCATTATCAGGCGTTACTACAGGTTCTATTGGAGACCCTAAAATTTTTGTAAAATTTAAGCCGGATTCTTGAAGGTTTTTGTATGAACCTTCGGCTATTTTTTTCCCCTGTCATATAAAAATACAAAAATAATTCATTTAATACATCCTAAATTATATAATATATTATTAGTAATTGTATTTATAAATAATTACATTTTCCATCAATACTATTTGGTCTAAACTCGTTAAATATTGTAATTGATGAGTAATAAGTATACGTGTTTTTTCGTTGAGAAAGTCTGTAATGTTAATATAGGTGTCAGGTGACATATATTACTATATTATATATTGTACGCAATTAATTAGACATTACTTTGGCGTTACCTTTAATACATTTTGTAAATAAGTGTTTGCCAACATGATTGTCAACAGCCGACAGAGGATCATCCAGCAAATAAATATCTGCTTTTTTGTATATAGCTCTAACGTAAAATATTTCAAAACTTCAAAATGTAATTAATAAATCATATTTAATTTTACCTGGCCAAATTTATTCTTGCCCTTTGTCCACCACTAAGAGAAATTCCTCTTTCTCCCACAATTGTTCTATCACCATATGGAAATTGATCCAAGTCCGTTTGTAACGCACATACTTGTATTATCTATTTACCAGTGGAATAATTATAAATATAACGGATAATGTCTGAAATTAATATGAGTTATGAGTACATTACTTTGTTATAACGATTTCTATCCATTGGCAAGCCAAATAGAATATTTCGTTGAACGGAACCTGCAAATAACCAGGGTTGTTGAGATGCGTATGACACTACACCATGCACTGAAATACTTCCTTTGGACACTGATAATTCCCGTAAGATGGCTTGTATAAACGAACTCTGTAAAATAAAACTATAAGAATTTCAGACTATTCAAAATAAGTGAGTATTAATTATACTTTTCCGGCTCCTACTGGACCAATTATTGCAACCAAACGACCTGGGCTTACGGTTAAATTTATATTTTCTATAGTGTTTTCAGTCTGAGAGTCTGTCCACTTGGCGGTAACGTTCAAAACATTTATACTAAATTTACTTGATTGTGCAGTGTTATCATGATTGCCAATATAACTTGTCACTGTACTACAGTTGTCATTAAGACTTGAATTTTCATGCTCATTTGTGGTTTGCGGTCGGCTTATCGGTTGCTTCTCTTTTTCTTCACGTAAAAGAAAATCCTATGTAATACCATATTATAATATTTTATTATAGTTTGATTGAAAATATTATGCATTTAATATTAAGTATTTGTGCGTACCTCAATTCTTTTAATAGAAACTAGTAATTCAGCAATCAAACCAATTCCAACTGGAAAAGTAACAGCCATAGACACCCGCAAAATATTATAATATGATGTTATTATAAAAACCTAAAGATTAGCAGATTAAAAATACGCTGTTATACCAATAGGTCATCCAGAAATCTCCACCTGATGCTAGTACTTGAGTTAAAATACATATGATAAAGAAGAAGAATATTTTACAACCACTTCCACCAGCAAGAAAATACGACGAATAAACATTTTTTGAAACACTTCCTGATGTTCGAGTTTCAGATACTTCAGCAGGTTGTTCTTGAGAAACACTGAATTGGGCATCTTCAAATGATGATGCGATACTTTGTATAGACGTTTGTCGACTATAATCTATTCGATGGTTATTAACACTTGTATTTTTTGAAATATTTTCATTAAAGGATGCGGTTGAAACTAATATAGGTGACTCAAGCATTTTTGTAAAGTCTAAATTTGATTTCTGAAGATCCTTGTACGAACCCTCAATTAAAATATTTCCCTAGAAGACCATCAATTATGTAAAACATAAAATTACTAAAAAAGTATTATTTAGTTATATTTTCAATAGGCATTATATTTACTTTATGTATAAGAATAATTTGATCTACGCTATTCAAGTATTGTATTTGGTGGGTAATAAGAACACAAGTTTTCTTTCTAAGGTAACCTATTAAATGGAAGTAAAATATCAATAAATATTACAATAGTATTTTTAATTTTATTACCTTTAATACATTTTCTAAATAAATGACTGCCAACATGAGCATCTACAGCTGATAGAGGATCATCCAATAAATAAATATCCGCTTGTTTGTATACAGCTCTTGTATTACGATATTTGAAATTAAAAAAAAATAATAATAGGTTTTCTAATTAATTTTTTTATTTTTCTATTTTCCTAATTTTCTTTTACCTTGCTAAATTTATTCTCGCCTTTTGTCCACCACTGAGGGAAACTCCTCTTTCTCCCACAGTTGTTTTATCACCATATGGAAACTGTTCCAAGTCAGTTTTTAAGGCACAAATTTGTATAACCTTTTTTTAAATTAGAAAAGATAATACGAGAGATTAAAATTAAGTATCGAATAAATTCATTTAAATGATAATTATTAATTGCAGATGCTTACTTCTTTATAACGCTCATCATCCATTGCTGAACCAAATAGAATATTTTGTTGTACAGAACCAGCAAATAACCATGGTTCCTGAGATGCATAAGAAACTACACCGTTCACTACAATTTGTCCTTCAGATAGTGGTAATTCTCCTAAAATCGCTTGTAATAATGAACTCTGAAATGTTTATAGTTTGTTTGTTTTTTTTTTTTTTAAATATTTATGAACTATTAAAATAATGAATTTATGTACTTTTCCAGACCCCACGGGACCGATCACTCCAACTAATCGACCAGGTCTTACCGTAAGATTAATATTTTCTAAAGAGTTATCGGTTTGAGCATCTGTCCACTTAGCTGTAGCATTGTTTAAGACAATTCCAATGTTATTTAATTGTGGTGATTCACCATCATCACATTTTATATTAACCGATGACAAATTCGTATTAGTAATTATTACTTCTTTGTTACTATTAGCAGCTTTCTTATCAGATTTTGAGGGATAAGCCGCTTGATTATTTTTTTCGTTGTACATTAAAAAGCTCTTAAACAACGCATATTATTTATAATGTATTCAATAAAACATTAAAAAATGTAGATATTACTTAAATTATATTTTTTTTAATCTTTTTAATAAACTTTATTCTATATTATTATAGGCAGGTATGTAAGTACCTGGACTCGTTTAATCGATATCAGCATTTCTGCCACCATTGAAATTCCTTGAGGAAAAAAAACTGTCATTGTGTTTCGCAATAGATTATAATACGATGTTATGACAAAAACCTAAATGAATTCAACTAATTATTTATAAATAACATTTTTCAATCGTTGTATATTATTACACAATTTATCTTACTTGTTCAGCAGAAATATAGTTTCCAAGGATCACATATGAAAATATACTGAAAACCATTGCCACCCTAGTATGGAAAGCCCCAAAAGTTAACATTACAGCTCTGCAATACAATGATCCTCTAATCTCATTTATTTCTTTTCTAAAACGATAGATATAATTATTTATTATTTAATCATGTGCCTGATCCATTAGGTACTAAATTAAACCTTCTTGCATATTCTACAAAATTTGCGAAAGGCTTTTCCCAAGTGTACATTTTAATAACTTGAATTCCTGAAATTATTTCATTCATTAAACGTACTCTCTCGTCAGTTTGAATGGCTGTATTTAACCGATATTCTGATATTTTTTTTCCTATCCAACCTGATAATAAGAATAAGAATAATTGTTTGTTTGTTTTACGGTAATAGAGCGTATAGGTAAATAGACATTTTTGTGAAAAAATATTTGGTACAAACCTTGTATTGGTATGGCAATAAGTAATATCGCAACTCCAATCATTGATGACACTCCAATTTCTTGCCACAAAAAATATGTGATTAAAATTGTTTGTATAGGACCTATCCATAAGTAGTTGAGAAATATTACTACTGTGTCGAACCGATTTACATCATTTGATAACAAATTTACTACTTGACCAACAGTAGTTTCACCAAGAGACGTTTTACTTAATTTCAATGCCTAAATAAAATAAAATATAATATCTAAGTATACTATATAATAAATATCTAAGTTAGGAAATTTTATATTTCAATTTTTTGATTTTCTAATTTTTAATTTTCTTTACTACCATTTCATTATCTAGTTTTAATGTTGTGATCGGTCGAGTAAAGAATTAACTCGAGATCATTTCTATAATATTATAATAAATACGATGTAAGTGTTTACGTATCTATGTATACAGAGTTGTTAGTACATTTTTAAAATAATTGATTTATGTTTATTGAATAATAATTTAAAAAAAATTGTTTCCATACATTATGTTGAGATTAAATTATACTTACCAACACATTCATAATGATGTTTATTTATGTTTTAAAACATATTTACCTTTTTAAATATTAGTGAACAGCAAGCAACCCGTATCTTCATCCCACAATGCAAAATTTCAATTTGTATTGCATGATACATAACTAATGTTACTAACATATTTAATACCAACAATATTGCATATGTGTACGCACGGCTTAAACTATGCGTTTTGTTTGACAAATTAGGATTGAAGTATGATAACAGTCCACCGATAAGTAATGGTAGAGACATTCTATATAGACAAAATATTCGTAGTAATAATATAATATGTCTATTGTTAATTTCGAAATATCACGTATATTATTAAAACAAGAAACTTATTAAACTTTTTTAAAACTTCTGAAAATGGTTACCAATATGAAAATGTTGCTCAAAAAGCAGTTAGAGAAATTTAAAAATATACATGTTTTGTTTTATATAATTATTTTTCAGAAATGAAAGCTAAATTAAACTATGATATTTAATTAAAAGGCAAACCACAAGTGAAAGAGAAGTTTGATGAGATGAGATCATTATAGATTAGCTCTGTATTAAATACACAATAAATACTAATTTATTTTTGTTTGATACGGCGTATATATCAGAAGTAATTTGCACTCACCACAGTAATTATATAGAACAATGTTTACCTTAAAAAAATTTCTACTATCAATTGCAGTAATCCATATAACATAAACTTGACTCCAAACATTTTGATCAACGCCTTTATTAAACTTGGTGATCGATTCGCCTTTTTAGCACTTTCAAGCTCATCTTTCCATGTTCTTAAATCAAATTATAATTAATAAATAATAATAATATTTATTATAATATTATAAATATATTCACTCCTCTAATTCCATGCCTAATGATGATGACTTGTGATCATTTAGAGTTGTATACAAATCATTAACTTCTAAATCTCTTTTTTCTCCAGTTTTGAAGAGTTTGTAAAGCCATCTTAATAAAATGTAGAAAAATGTATTTAATAGGTAAGTACACATTTCATTTCACTAGTAAGTACTTAAACAATAGTGTGAATATTAATCATCATGTAAGTAATATTAAATACAAGCACATCTATTAATAAGTAGCTAAAATTACAACTTTATAATTGTAATACTACCTATATAAGATTATTTTATAATATTTACCCAAATGAGAGGATTTTAAAGATATTTGCATTGGCTCTAGGATTTGAAGGCCGTTCATATATATTACCAGAGTCCATATTAAACCTAAAATAATAGATAACATAAAAAATATTTTAAATAGAACATATTGACTACTTTATGAGTTTCAAAACAATGATGGTTAAATGGTTTGTAATAGAATGGGGCTGATTTTTTTGATTTGCATTTCCATCATTAAAATTATAATTTATAATAAAAATTGTATGGTTATATCCAAGCTATAATAAACATTGATAAAACCCCATGGTGGTGGAGGTTGCCCCCCATCACCGTTTGAAAACTACTGCTTCAATACTAAATATTATATGTAGCAAGTACTCGTTACTGAATAAATTAAAAAATATGACGTATTAAATATTTCAAACAAATTATTATACATTTTCTATAGCATATTTAATGTTAACTATGATTAATTGGTCAATTTTTTATATAATATTTATTTAAATTTGATGATAATTGTACAAAAATAATTATTTAAATTTAAGATAGTATCCTTGGAGCTTTAAATATTCTTATGATTTTGGTGTTACACTGATGTGCTGATTGATTATAATTTATCACGTTGAAACAGACAACGGGGTTTTTTTCATTTTAATATAACAAAAAATACTATGTACTATATTTAAGTATTATAAATAATTTTTTGGTCCATTTAGTAAAAATATTTGATCAAACTAGGTAGATATTCTTAGTGAATTAAATTACGTAATTGTAAGGTAAAAAAAATGAATGAAATGAAATCACTCACCGAATAATAATACGTAAATAATTATTTATAATTATCTTGAAACTTGTATCAATAATATAAAGTATATATAGGCTTTACTGATGCACATAGTTATTTATAAAAGTAAGATTATATTTTAATATATTGTAATAACTTAGTTAATTGAATAACTTACAATATGATGATACCAAATTAGTTAGTAGTTACACACATACTTTGACATTGTAGGTATATTCGTATACAATTAATACTATATTTTAAACCTAAATTTAATATTTTAATACATTAAAAGTTAAAGTTTTAAAGTGTAATTTTATAATATGACTACGATGACTACATATCTGTCTTATATACTCTCTATTTAATCAATAACATACTAAGTACTAAGCATTAATATATATATATATATATATATATATTCGTATAGTGTTCAATAATTACTTAAATATTAGTGAGTCAAGTGCCAATGAATAAGTACAAAACAAATGGCTACTGGTTAAAGCCAGACAAAGTTTATCAGCGTACCTAGTAGATTTGATATTATTAATATCACTATCTAGCTTCTTCAAATCCATTGGCATCGTCAAAACAATTTAAATATTAAGCTAAATCTACACATGCCAAATATAATGTAAATATATAAAACTGTATCACTTAATCTGTAATCATGTAACAGACAGTCATAACTAAAGTAGGTATCCATTAATAATATTGTATCTACAACCACAGGTTAATGACCTAGCTGTTGAAGACTTATTATTAAAAAAAAATAAAAAAATATATCAGTATCTAAATACGCCAACTTATGGTGGGGATTTGTAGTAATAGTTATGCTACATGAAATTAATGATAAAAATCGAGCAATATCTTTCTCACGTAAAGGTGATTTTTTTAAAGTCTTCCTGCAAGCATTTCCCCTATATTTTTATAATTTATTTAATATTTATTTATTATATATAAATTATGTAGATTGTAAATAGATAATACTTCAATACTTTAGCGAGAATCAAGATTTCTTTTTTTTTTATTAAACTATTAGATATCAGCCACCATTGTTTGAACAAAATTACGCATACGACATATGAGTATAACCTTCGAGGCAGAAACCAAATGACGATTATAGGTAGTTATTTTTCATTTTTTCATTAACTATTTAATATAAAAATATATTCAATATAGACCAAGTATCAGCAATTACCGTAAATCATAGTTTCCAAATGATGACATTATTATTTTTAAGAACTGGTTAATACCAGTATTAGTTGGAATTCTTAATTTAAAATAATTAAATTGTATAGGAACAAAATCGGAACCGGAACCAATTACCAAGGTTCCAGTTTCTATATTTATTACTGTCCAAAAATAAATATATACATTTATAGGATTAAAGTAAAATAAAATCAGTAATCAAATTGTTATCGTAAGTGTTGGGAAATTTATTTTAACCCAATGATCTTTTGTGTAGTTATATAATAATATGGATCTTAAAATGATGTCTTTGAATCTTGACACAAAACTACGACTTATGAGTTTATGACATACTATGGAATGAAAAAAAAATATTTATATAAGTATATTCTATCCACCATACAATTTAAAAAAAATTTCGACTTAAGTTTAACTATTTATAGGCATATGCAATTTTTGATCATTATTAGTTATTTTTAAATTAATATCGATCAACATTTATTGTTTGGGTAGATAAGCTTGAAAATTTAAAACAATACTCTTAACATATTGTTACAATATAGGAGTTGAAAAATAAAAATAATACATGGTCACAGTTTTTTTTTGTAAGCATTCAAAGTTTGAATTTTGACAAAATATAATAAAAATCACAAAAATTCGCAAATTATTTTAAGCTAGAAATTCATAAAACATTTTCTTTTTAAATCAAAGATTTGAAAATTGAATACAAGATTGCTTACAAGTTTTTAAATCTTTATCACAATAAAAAATGTCCACCAGAAAGCACCAGAGCGTTTGAAATTTAAATTTTTACAACATTGGATTTTCGTATTTAGCGATTTCCTTATTTTGCTGTAACTCTAAAACAAATGACCGCAGATACTTGAAATTTTCACTGAATACACATATTCTATTTTTTATAAAATTTTCAAAATATATTATTTGTTTTCAGCTGTTTACTGACATTTTAATTTTTCAACTTTTTGACTAAATACGTAAAAATTACGGCAAAGTTAAACTTATCTTAGATAGAAATTCATAAAAGTTTTTCTTTTTAAATCTAAGATTTGAAAATTCATTACAAGGCTCCTAACATATTTTTACAATAGCAGTTTAAAAATTAAAGAAATATATAGTCACAATTTTTTTTATAAGCATTCAAAGTTTGAATTTTGATAGCATACGTAAAAATCACAAAAATTCGCAAATTATTTTAAGCAATAAATTAATAAAAAAATTTCTTTTCAAATCTAAGATTTGAAAATTTTTACATTTTAGTACATCTTACACTGCAGATAAACCGTTTAATAATTTTTATATTGTTTTAAACAATTTAAACACAATTCAAAAATTAAAATTAACAGCACATTACACGTAATGTTGAACAATAATAATAAAAATATATAATTATAATTATAAGATATTAGAATTAGAATTAAAACTAACATTAGGTTATAGTTTACAAACTATCAAAAAATTAAGGCTATTATAAATAATCATCTTAAAATTCTAAATAATTAAATTAAGCATGGACAAATTTAAAATAGTACAATTTTCAAATGTCATGAAATTATTAGCTGGAAAAGAAAAAAATATTCAGTTTTAGCATGATTTATAAAATATAATTTATTTTTTGTCAATAATTATTGATGATAGTCTATTTTATTATGGAGTAATTTATATAGGGAAAATATATTAAAGTAATTTTATGGATTTTCTACAGTTGATATTTTAGAGAAATATATAAAACCAATATATTATGATAAATTTGAGTGTTTCTAAGCATTAAACCTTAAAGAAATAAATCGAAGTAAAATAGCTTTAAGCTGATAATGATTGTAACAATTATTATTCTAAAAATATTTACCTAATGATAAGAAAATGTGGTGAAAAAAAATACTAACGTTCAAATGATTAAATACTATACAAAGTAGTCTTACATTTAAGAAGTTAAATATATTAAATCAAATTATGGATAGTATATATATTTTTTTTTATTTAGATCGACAATTTTATTATAAAATGAATAATATAGATTATATGATTTTATGGTTAATATACATAATAGTATGTGACACTATCAAAACTGGTATTATACATTTTTCTTTGAAATACCATCTGCATCACTGACAATTGATTCGGATTTTGGTTCTGTCGCCAAATTCTTAGAATGATAACTCTATAAGAATAATATACAATTAGGTACTGTCTGTGAACTCATAATATACAACATTCAATAGAAAAAATATTTTTTTAAGAAGTGTACCTCTGCAGCTACTCTATTTAAAAAATCAGATGAAGCCGGTCCTGTTTGTTCCACCATTTTGAAAAATACACCTTCTTTATTTTGTAATAAATTATACGGATGATCAAATTCGACCACTTTTCCTTTGTCCATAACAAGGACTTTGTCCGAGTCCATCACAGTATTCAAACGATGTGCAATTGTTAAGACTGTACATGTTCGAAATTTGGTTCTAATGGTCGTTTGAATTAATGCATCTGTCCTGAAAATTAAAAAAAGATCTGTATTTTTGTCTATTAGTAAATAAACTGTGTTATTTGGTACTGTGGGTCAACATTAGCTGTGGCTTCATCCAAAACGAGAATCTTATTATTTCGAATTATAGCTCTAGCAAGACATATTAATTGTCTTTGACCAACACTGAAATTGGAGCCATTTTCAGACATTTTTGAATTAAGGGCATCAGGCAAATCTTCAATAACGTTCTTAAGTTCAACCTTAGATAGTAAAACAGATTTAGTTTTGTGTAAAGAATCTTTAAATGATTTTATACAAATATAATATAAAGCAATTTAAAGTAAATTACTTCATCTAATGCATTCCAAAGTATGTGATCTGGGTACTCATCAAATGGATCTAAATTTTTTCGCATCGTACCCGAGAATAGGACTGGTTCTTGAGGAATTATGGAAAGCTTAGACCTCAACTCATGCAGTCCAATTTCATGAATTTCTATGCCATCAATAATGATATTACCTTCATTAAAAGATAGTCTAAATAAGGCTGCAATTAAAGAAGATTTTCCTGCTCCAGTCCTACCAACGATTCCTACCTAAATAATGAATAAAAAATCTAAATGTATAACGTATTTAATCATATTTAATATAACAAATTACTAAAAATTACTTTTTGCATTGATTCTATGTTTATATTGAGGTTATTTAAAACATATGGTGTATCTGGTCCATATCGTAGATAAAAATTTTTGAATATAATTTTTCCTTCGGAAGGCCATTTTGGAGATAGTTTGTTGTTTACTATAAAACAAATTTACGTTAATTATAAAGTCATCATCTATAAAATTGTAATTAAATATTTACAATCTTTTATATCTCTCTTTTTTTTTAAATCTGTTGTCAATGTACAGAAAAAAAAAAATTATAATTTTTATAAATGTAAGGAAGCATGAGTATTTTTATAACTCACAAATCATACTTTATGTTCAATATGCCAATATCAATCAATAATATGTAAATGCTTAAGAACTTATGCTTATTTTATAATGTTATATTATACTACCACCCAATATTTCCTTAATGATCAGATGCATAATCAGAATGAATTTAAAATTTAAATAGGTGTTTAAATCACTTCCTAAATTCAATGATTTTGATGATTTTTAAAGTTAAATATGTTTTAATTTAATAGTTACATTTACTTAAATATAATTTATACAAGAGTCAAGCGTAATACTACATCACTTTATATTTTATAACAATATATTCAAAAAATTATCAATAAATGGGGTCTAAATATTCTTTGTCTAGGAGTTTGACACTTTCATCCGATAACGTCACTATATAATTGTTTTTTTATTTTGCTGTTTATATTAGTCTGTATACCTATTAATTATATCCTTAGGATTTTAGTTTGTGTTTTTTTTCAAAATTAATATTTCCAAAATTTTGGAAAATATTGACGTACATTACCCTAGCCCAAAATTTAAATTTTGAAAAATCAAAAATTAAAAAATTCTTTTTTTTTAGTATTTATCAAAAAATGAATTATATAATATAAAAAAATCTAAATTGATAAGAATTTAAATTCAAAAAAATTCTTTTCTTGGCACAATCTTTAAATATTTCTGTCGTTAACTTTTAACAACTATTTGTTGAGTTCAGTGGTTACAATGTAATAACTTCCTTATTATGCACTGTTCATTTCCCTCCCAAATCCACAGTGGATTCCTATAAGTTTTTATTTCAAATGTTGAAAATGTCGTAACGTCTTTCTCTGACTGTGCGTTTATTGTCTCTGAGGGTTTTAATCTTCCCGGGATAAACTGGTCGAACAACAAAAATGGTGTAATTTATTCGACCTCTGTCAGCTGTCATGCTCCCTGTATCCCTGAAAGTTTTGCTTAACTTAATTTGTTCCAACTGAACAAGGTCAAAAATTACTACGGTTTTGTTTTAGATTTGGTTTTTAGCAACAAAAGTAATATGGTTATTATGAGATCTGATGAGTATGTTGTTCCCGAAGATCGTTACCACTCAGTCTTAGTTTTTGAAATGGTTTTGGTCCCAGTTCTGTATAACCCAGAATTGAACCTTCACTTTTTTGATTTCAAAAAAACAGATTTCTCCAAAATTGAACATTTTTTATTGTCTTTCAATTGGAAAGATACTATTAGTTCTTTAAATGCAAATGAAGCAACTAATGCTTTTTATGATGCTCTTCACTTTTGTATTATTAGTTTCGTCCCTCAGGTTGAATACACGATGTCTATGTTTCCTTCGTGGTTTACTAGTGAAATAAAAGAATTGAAATTTCAAAAAAGTAAAGCACATGCCGCCTATACAAGGCTTCGATGTTCCTTATTGAATATTCTACTTTTTCTCTGCTCCGAGCGAGGTTTAAATTTCTCTCTAAGAAATGTTATGTGAATTATATTAAACGAGTTGAAGCATTATTTCTGTACTAATCCCAAAAGGATTTGGGATTTTGTACGGAAAATAAAAAAATTTCCAACATCCCTTCACCTGTAAAATTGAATGGTGTTTCTAGTGTTGATAGAACCACTATGTGTGAGATTTTCTCAAAAATTTTTAGCTCCGTCGTTTATTCACCAAATAATTTAAATGTTCAAGTCAGTAGTATTTATGGTCTACCATATGAGCTTCTTTCCGATGCAATATTACTCTAAGTAATATCTCGGGTTTGGTGAACCTTTAATGTCATGGTTCCGTTCCTATTTGTCTGAGAGGAAACAGCTAGTCAAGATTAACGGTTTTTGTTCCAGTCCAATCAATGTTACCTCCAGCATTTCTCAAGGAGAGCATCTCTCACCCATTCTTTTTACTCTTTTTATTAATAGTATCAAATATGTGATTAAACACAGTGGACGTCATATATTTTCCTATGATATTAAGCTTTTTCTCCGTATTTCCACCACTGATGATTATAAGCGGTTGCAATTTGATCTAAATGTAGTCGCTTAATGGGCCCAGGGACTTGGCTTGGAGCTTAGTATCCCTAAATGTCATACCATGACCTTTACTTGTTCCAATGAGCTGATCTTGATTAAGTACTCTATCAACGATATTGCTCTTAAGCATTCTGGTGATTGTATTAGAGACCTTAGTATTTATTTTGATCAGTCTCTTACTTTTCAGACTCATATTGAGAGAGTTACATGCAAGGCGATGAAGCTTCTCGAATTTGTTAAAAGAATTTTTGGTGAGTTTAAATTGTCTAATTCTCTGAAGACCTCATACTATTCTTTCGTTCGGTCTGTGATGGAGTATGGTGTATTGGTATAATTATCTAGGAACCATGCACCATTGATGGTAGTTATCAACTTGAAAGAGTTCAGCATATTTTTAAAAATTTGCCGCTTTTGCTTTAGGTATTGAGTGTGCACCTCATGAGTATGAACCAGTGTTGCAGCAACTTCGTTTGTCTACCATATGTGACATGAGAAAACAGTGCAACCTTACGTTCCTTTCTAAACTTATTAATGGTGAAGTTGATGCCCCTGTCCTCCTATCCAAAGTTAATTTCTGAGTTCTCACTTATTGTTCCAGATCCTCTTTCCCATTTCATATTCCTTTTAGCCACTATAATTATTTAACTAATCGCTCTATTGTTCTTATGTTGAAGTTAGCCAATGAGGAGCCACAATTCCTTAGTATTTAATCTACTTATTGTATTTCATTCTAAAATATGTGTAATTTTTTCTTGTGAATTATTGTCAACAAAATCAATGTAATTGGGCTCGTCCCGTATTATACATAAATAAATAAAAACCTTGTCAGAAATTCACAGGAATTGAGAACTAATTATTGATGCAAAAAAATTGCCGGAGTAATGTACGTAAAATATTGTTATTAAATATTACTTATTACTATAGTTATTGGCAATTTTGGTACGATTTGTATGTCCACATGTTAGACAAATAGCAAATAACTTATGAATTAAATAACACAACCTGTTGATTCATGCTCATCTTCCTGTGTAACATTTGTATACTCTAGGACTCTTTCAACTGCTGTCATATTGTTCTCTAATTCTGCCGTTTGTCTCATCCCCCATTGAAGCATTCCTTGTAACGCAAACGCTTGAGAAATGGCAAGGCCAACATTTCCAATAAATACGCCTGTATTACGATCACCAATTAGTGAATATTACAATCAGACAAAATTATTTTTTAACTAATAATTACCATTGCCAATTTGGACGAAACTGAATGTAACTGCGCTTACGTATACAAGACAAATAATGTCTAACCAAAATGCAAAACCTCTACTTAATGCAATAAATAAATACCAAGCTGAAGAATGTAAGTCCTGTAATATTTAAACACGATATGAAGCGACATAGATTAAAAATATATTATAAGTATATTAAGTATAAGTATCTAGCTATGTCTAACTACATCAATGACTAATTGTTTACTACTTTTTAGATTTAATTTAAATAATTATTGGTATAAAGGAAGTGTAATACTAGTCCAATAACTTGGTGCGTATTAATGAAAAGAAAATTATTTGATATTTGAAAAAAATATGATAAGCTCGATATTTGAGTAAAATGTAATGTCCACTAACTTGGTGGAAGTCAAATTCCTTGGTCAATATTTGTTCTGCTTCAAAGGCCCTTATTGTTGTTAAACCTTGTAAAGTTGCATTCAAATGTGTGAATACAGGGCTTCGTGCTATATTTATTTAAAACTGACTGTAACTTATATACAAATATTTTATAGTTTATACTTTAATTTCGTTACTTACTAATTCCTTCCAACCGTTTAATACTCCGTGATAATAATAAATAATACATCATTATTTTGTAAAATATAAAAGCTAAAAAAAAGGCAGCTATTGTCATATACTCGTTGACAATTCCAACAACGATGAACACTCCCACAGCTGCTAATCCATTCTAGTTATAATATTATTTTCATTAACACACAATATTTGATATATCATGGGCTCAGAATCAAAAGGTTCTATCTCAAAATATCAGATTGTCCAGAAGCGCAGTATTAAACTGAAATATATTCCTCTGTAACATAGTATAGTTATAACGATTGTTAAATAAAAAAATTAATGAAGCTGTATTACGTGAAGTATTTTGATTTGGTGTTGTTACAATTAAAACATGACGAAAAAGACGGTAGTTTAAAATTTTTTAGATAAAAATCATTTAGCTATGAATATTTTTTTTACCTTAGTTAGAACTTTAATGTTCTAATTTAAATTTACGTTTTATGAAAAAAAAATATTGGTTTCAAAAGAGTCGATGTGACATGTTCAAAAAAAAAGTCGAAATAAGATTGAACTACCTATTATGTATTTTTTTCATTTTGTTAATAAATTTACAATACTTAAATAAGAATATTAGGCTATGATATTATTATAATATTATGATAGATATGAAGATATGGGATAGAAGTATAAAACCTTTTGGTGAACCATTTTAACACTATTTAGTTCAGAACCGAAAGGTTTTATTTAGATTAAAATATTTTATTTTATTAATATATTAATATATATCGTATGTTTGTAAATTGTGTTGATTTTAATTCTATTAAATAACTCTTTAAATAATGTTCTAGTTAAAATTTATGAGTTTGAATTATAAGTAATCTATATTTGAGAACCTTTTGGTTTGAAACCCGCGATAACTTAAAAAATTCACAAAAGATAAAATATGATTATATTAAATTATATTACGTGTATGCAATCCATTAATGTTATTGGTAATAATTCATCAATAGTGCCTATGTCCTTTGAAAAACGATTAAGAATACGCCCTAAAAATAATATACAAATATACAATGTAAGGTGGTATTTTATATAGGGGGAAGCAATGCTAACTGCAGTCCCCTCCCTGGTTCTCGATACCATGAAAAATAAAAAAGGTGGTATTCTATTACAATCTGAATTATAATTACCAGAAGGATTTGTATTAAAAAAATATATCGTGGCCTTAGTTAATGCCTTAAACATATTGTTATGTAAAGTCATCGAAGCTTTCATGCAGACGGATACAAATAACACTGACCTAATTGCAGCTATAATTATTATAATTATAGTTGTAGCGGCAAAAACATTAATGCAGGTTTGTCTAGAAATTGACCACCACAAAAATGTGTTTAATTTATTATCAGAAACTGATGTAGGCACATTTATCACATTACGGAAAACGTGTTCTTCTAAATTAACCCTATAAATATATACATACATATAAAAAATGGTATTAAAAACTGTAGGCACATAACATGTTAAATACCAATAACTTATCCAGGTGTCTCCAAAAGACGTCAGTACTTGAGTGAAAATACAGATCAAAACAAAACATAATATTTTACACTTTCTTCCTCCAGCAAAGAAATATGACTTGTAAACAGTATGTGAAATATTGCCCGAAGTGCGAGTTTCAACTACTTCTGTGGGTGTAAAATTATTTTGATTAACTTCATCAATACATGATGTTACACTAATTTCAGACACTCGACGACCAAGAATTAACTCATCTGGATCACTTTTATTTCTTATATTCAGTGAATCAAGTGTTGTAGATGTCATCTCTACTGAAGATCGAAGTATTTTTGCAAAATCTAAATTAGACTTTTGAAGTTCTTCATATGTACTTTCTGATTTAATATTTGCCTAAAAAAAATATAGCTATGAATTATGTATCCCAATAATAACAAAAATAATAATCTATTTTTACATTTTCCATGAGAACAATTTTTTCTACACTCGTCAAGTACTGTAATTGATGTGTGATAAGAATACAAGTTTTTTCTTTAAGAAAACCTGGAAAATAATTTTGAATGTTAATCAATCTATAATTTGAACATTTTTTTGCAGAATTACCTTTAATGCATTTTTCAAACAAATGATTGCCAACATGTGTGTCGACAGCTGAAAGAGGATCGTCCAATAAATAAATATCCGCTTGTTTATATATGGCTCTGAAAAAGTAGTTGCATGAAAAAAAAATTAATACCTATTTCCTTTTATCAGCTTTGTGTATAACATACCGAGCTAAATTGATTCTTGCTTTTTGTCCACCACTGAGAGTTACTCCTCTTTCTCCCACAATTGTTTTATCACCATATGGAAACTGTTCAAAATCTCTTTTCAACGCACACACATTTATTACCTATTGTATAATCGTTCCAAAAAAGGTAACTTTAAGTACCTTCATGATAATCGCGTTAATAATTTCCAAATGTTTACTTGTTTATAACGATTTTCATCCATTGGAGAACCAAATAATATATTTTTTTGCAAAGAACCTACAAATAACCACGGTTCTTGGGATGCATAAGAAAGTATACCGTGTACTGAAATTTTTCCTTCGGAAAGTGGTAGCTCTCGTAGAATCAATTGTATTAATGAACTCTTAAATTTTTTTTAGTATTTTAAATTAATATTAACTTACTCAAAATATAGTTGTAAACTATTTTACATACTTTTCCAGCTCCTACAGGTCCAATAACTGCGACCAATTGACCAGATCTTACAGTTAGATTGATATGCCGTAAACAGTTCTCATTTTCATTTTGAGTCCACTTGGCCGTTGCATTTGAAATAACTATACTCAAATAATTTGATTGCATCGTTTCATTGTCAGTATTTGTAGTAATTGATGCTGAGTTGACTGTAGATTTTTTTATACCATTATTGGTGGTTATGTTTTCTTGGTTTAAAAGATTTACCACTAGACTATTTTTTTCTTCGTATGACAAAAAAACCTTTAAAAATTGTTAAATGTAATCGTTAAATGTATTTATTATTATTATTTTCATAATATGTGTAATTTTACTTGAATTCTTTTAATAGTCATTAGTAGTTCTGCTGTTTGTGCAATGGCTTGGGGGAAAAAAATCGTCAATGACACTCGTAATATATTGTAATATGCTGTTATGACAAATACCTAAACATTTAAACACGTTATTACAAATTACGTGTTCCTCAATGTTCAACTAAAGTTCGATCTGTGTTAAAATTGACTAGATTTTCTTACTTTTTGGGCGGTTATATAGTTTCCGAGTACAACATACGCGAGTATACTAAAAAACAAAGAAATCCTCGAATGAAATACCGTAAAAGATACGAATATTGCTGTGATATATGACAATCCTCGAATTTGTTTTATTTCCATTCTATAAAATATCATAAATTAAGATTTTTTTTATAATATTAATAATTTATTTACAAAAAATTAATTCGTACTTCCTTGCGTATTGCACTAAATTTTCGAAAGGTTTTTCCCATGTATACATTTTGATAACTTTAATACCCGAAATTATTTCGTTCATTAAATGCACTCTTTCATCAGTTCTAATGGCGGTCTTTAATCTTAATATGGAAATTTTTTTTCCAAACCACACTAGAAAATGTATATACGTATTTATTTTAATTGTTTATGTTTTATAGTATACTTAATGTTATTGAATTGGTTTTACAAAACCTTGAAACGGAATGAACATAACCAATGTTGCAACTCCAAATATTGATGATACACCTATTTCTTGCCATAATAAGTATGTAACCACTATTGTTTGCAGGGGACTAATCCACAAAAAGTGCAGATAGAATAGTGCTCTATCAAACCGATTTACGTCGTTTGATAATAAATTAACTACTCGACCGACAGATGTTTCACCTAATGATGTGCTACTTAGCCGCACAGCCTAGATGTGAAAGTTATAATTATACAATTATTATAAAGATACAATTTTATGATGTAGAAACCTAATAAAAACTTTTACGATCAGAAAATATTGTTGATATTTAGAAAAATTAATAAAAAATAAATTTTTAATAATTAATATTAATAAAATTTATTTTATTTTTTAGGATTTTATTATTAAATATACCTTTCTGTATATTAATGAACAACAAGCAATCCTCAACTTCATCCCATAGTGAATCATGTCCATTAGTGATATATGATAAAAGATCATTGAGATTAACGTGCATATCGTTAAACAGGTAGCGTAAATGTATGCATATTTTGAATCGATTTTTTTTTGCTCTTCGGTATTGAAATATAATAGTAATTTACCAATAAATATAGGTTGGCACATCCTTTAAAAGTTCACATGCATTATATTAGGTATATTACTCTATAAGGGAGTTTCACATATCTAACACATTCATATTTGTCATAAGACATATTTTTATAAATAAATAAATAACAATGTTTGTATCAATAAATTCCTGATTAGCTTATAACATGATTGTCATTGAATTATTAAACATAAAATACAATAGGTATATGAAATAATTCACCAAGTATGCAATACCTATTTTAACAATGACATTTAATTATTTGAATTTGCTTATGTGGTGGATGTTGATATAAAATGTTTAAATTTTAAAAGTTTTAATATAAATATAATATTATTACAATATGTCAGTAGTACCTATATTAACTGCAATTGCTTATACGAATTTGATAGAACATAAAATAGAATATATAGGAAAAGGGGTATGGAGGACACAATTATATTAGGTATTATATCTACTCCTAAGAAAGAGCCTGTACCTACCCCGTATTATATAAAATATGCATCTAAGTCTTTAATCGTTGAGGCTCTGAGCACTTTGAAATTTTTTCAAATAAATTAAAATGTATATTGATTTCCTTAAAAGTTACCTACATGGCTACATATCAACTTCTCTGTCATAGTATTTTATTTCATAATATCTTACTGGTAATTTAGACGTTGTTTTGACTAGGACATCAATATGTATAACGCTGACACTGTTAAAAACAATCAAGTTGTAGCAATATATTATATTTATATTTAGGCATTGGGTATACGGAGTACACTTACATCGTTATTCATTTATAAAATTATAGAATTTATAAGGCAACAATTTATTTTGTGAATATAACACCATATTAGTGAAAAATTCCGTATACATAATCAATTTTAGTCACATATTATAATATAATATATGGTTGTTAAACCCTATATCGTATTTTAAATTGTTGGATGCTTAAGAATATGCCACAAAGTTTATTTATATTATTTTAGTGTACCTATTAAATCAAACATAATACATATTGAAAGAATTAAAATTGTTAACTTTATATTAAATTATCAAACATTTTTATTGAACAATATTGATGAAAGATTGGTTATCTGAATTGAAGACTTAATTTTTACTGGGGCAATATAATACAAATTACTCAATGTAAGTTACAACATAAGTGTTGTTTAACACTGACACTTTAAAATCCTACATAATTAACTGAATTTTAGATAGGTACACGTGACATATTTAATATGTGTTACATGAAACAGGTACCTATAAACAGATTAAATATTTAATAATTAATAGTTTATATTATTGATTTTCGCAAAATATATTTTTATTGTACATTGGACCTATATAGTATATCAAATAAATAAAATTAGCTTTCTGTCATAAAAATGTCTCCATGATTTGACAAAGATAAGTTAGGTTAGGTTAAAATATATTAATAGTATAATTCATAATGTTACGTATAATATTATATTAGTTCAAAAATGTAATTCTCAACTATAATATGAAAAATTAAATATAAGTTTTTAAACACTTACTTAAAAATAATTTCACTGATGCTGAGAATTAATCCCCGAAACATTATCTTAGTTCCAAACAACATGATTAAGGATTTTAACAAACTAGGTTTTCTGTTCCCATTATTTGCGAGAGCCAGTTCTAGTCTCCATTTCCTTAAATTGTTTGTTCATAAAATTAATAAATTTAATGAAAATATGCATTTAGATTTTAATTTAAAGTGACTTACTTTTCTAAATCATTTCCTAATTTTGAAGACTTATGTTCATTTAAAGGTATATACAAATCATTTATTTCTATGTCTCTATTGAATACTATTTTGAAAAGGTCCAATATCCAGCTAAATAATATAAAAGCAAATTATTTTTAATATTATTATAATCAAATATAATCAAACCGTATCCTTTAGATAACACGTCAGATTAAGTAGGTATTAAAAAATACAAATACGATTCACAAAAATAAAAATTCTGACAAAAATTATAAAAAAACTTTATAAACATTAGGAATACACTTCAATAAGAATTTATAAAGACGACAGTTTGAATGAAATAATGTGAAATATACATATTATTATTTAAACACTGTTATTATGTTATTCATTTTTCATTATTTATATAGTAATTGATTCATTGTTTTACCTATATGTGATGATCTCAAAGACGTTTGCATTGGCCCTAGGATGTTTTGGCCGTTGAAATTTACAGTTAGAATCCATTATTTTTACCTGTTATGAAAATCAATTGAAGTATAAAATAGTAAACAAGTTTTGTTGAAAAATATTATATAATATGATACTATATATTATTATATATTATTAATATAGTAAATATAATAAGTATTCAATTTTTAAATTAAATCTAAATAATTAAAATCTATTTTATTAAAAATAATTTTTTTTTGTTCAATGAATGTCATCATAAAATAAAATACATAAATAAAAAGTATTACAATATACTTACTATTTGAGAATTGATTTTCTATAACATCTCGTGTATTCAGTAAATTGTAATTTGTGTTTTGTATAAACAGTACGTTTATAGTATATGAATGAAAAATGTATTATTCACAAATTTTACAATTATTTGACTCACGTATTGCTAAAAGATAAAATATGTTGGTTGTATATTTATAAATAGATATTCATAAATTGTACTTTTAAGTATAATATTAATATATTTTGTATACAAATATGCAACTAATACCAATAAGTAAATATAAAATATGTTGTATATGGCACATAATATATCACTGCGTTCATAAAATAACAATTTGTTAATCAATAAAAATTTTTTTTAATATATCAAACGTACATTTTTAAATAGTATAATGAGAGTAATACGATGATTATTATAATGGCATATAATTATAATATAATATCACAGTAGTATGAGTTTGATAAATAACACTGTCATTTCATATCATAAATTGACCTGGATAATATATTGAAAAATGTATATATTATTAATTAAAAAATTATATACTATAATAGTAAGTTTAAATTCATCGCCGCTAGTTGCGCCAATTCATCTTTAAAACTTCTAACTGCCTGTTGTAAACTGTTGAAACGTTAATGTATATAAAACTACAATTAGGTACGCAAGTATAATCATAGTGAAGCCGTGTAGGTACTTAATATTAGATATTTTCAAGCACTTTCCTACTTACTAATGTTATGTTTATTAATTTTCGATAATTTCTAAATAAACCGTATAAATAAGATACTATTAATTACAACTTATCAGTAATATGTATATATAAATATTATACAAACACAATAAAACTAGAATTATAATATATTTTGCAAATATTATAGCTTTTTTTTAATCGAAGGTCATAGATATGTCTTCTTGGTTGATAGTTCACAATAAATTTTAAATTTTACCATCGCGAATCGTCAGATTTTTTTAATCGACGTACGTTATTCCAATATCAAATATTTTAATATACTTAGCTATAGGTGTGTATTGTATTTTTTTATATATAAATAATAAGCACTTAATGTGTATGCAATTTCATGGTCAATATCACAATTTTCACAACATCAGTGATACTGGAATCGTAATAATGAAAAACATGCAACTGAAAAAAAATTTTTTTTTTATTACCGTTATTTAGCATAAATTTGCACGAATATCGCAGAAACACATACTATTTTTATTTTCAATCAAAGATCTGTCAGTACAATATTTAGAACACTATAGTTGTCAATATGAATCTATATTGATATACGAGTAATTATTATTGAAAACAGTCCAGTAATTTTTGAGTCTATTAACTTCAGATAAACCAACATTTATTTAAGTTTATAATCCAACATAGTCATTGAAAAAAAAAAATTAAATATGTAGTTGTTATATATTATAGGCTATCTAGGTTTTAAAGTGCTTCCTATTACGGTCAAATCGGAGTCGGTGTAAACTTGCTATGTGCTTTTATGACATAGATGGATAATTCGTTTTGTGGCTGATTGGATAAGCATATTATATAAATTGGGTATAAATCGAAAGCAGTTCAAACTATATCCTTAAATATTTAAAAGCAATTTGAAATTTTCACAACACCGGTCGTGTAGTTTTTGAATATATAAGCTAAAAATCTACAAAAATACATTTAAATCTTTCATATTTTTTTAAAGATATAATCTTTCTATAGATACATAATCTTAACTAGCATACACGATTAACTAATGGAAACCATTTATTTTGTAAACAAAATATTTTCGAATTTCGTCGTAAATATCAAAATTCCTGTGTTCCAACAACTTTCCAATTTTTAACAGTAAAAATGAGTCGAATTTGAATTTTAGTTTATAAATATTTAATTACAATACTAGTTGTCTCATCTGACGTTCCTCAAACCAAAAAATAGTATTTATAATGATTATATTTGTAAAAAAAAAATATTTCTTGCTATATTTCTTCTATTATATTAGTTATGTAATATGATATGGTGATCAACAGTGGTAATCATTTAGTTAAACAACAAACCATTTGTAATTTATAATTTAATCTAACCTACCATTTAGGTGTTTTTAAGAGTTGAAAAAAGCTATGAATAGATTCTTTCCAAAGTTTCAAGTAATATATTGATAAAAATTTTACTTCAATCGATCAAGTTGTTTAAAAGATTAACAATAGAATCCACTCCAGAAATTTATCTTAAAACTATAGCTGCTCCTGTGAAATTAGTTGCCCATTAATAATGCAAACTCTATGAAATTCAAACATTAGTAATTTTATTATTTCATATTTAGTAGGTATTATAATGTTCAAAACATAAAAATGTTCTGCTATTTGTATTATAACCAATAATAGTAAATATTTATAAGCAAAATATATTTTGATTTCATCGATGTATGTGTGTGTACACACAAAAGTAGGTATCAAGAAAATTTCAAGTTTCTAGCTTGTCATAAGTCCATAAGTTTCTATCATTTTTCAGGCTCTACGTTAATCAGTCTGAAAGTCAGATAGGACACATTCGATTGAATAAAATGGAACGTGTATTATATAACAACAATTACGTATATAATAATATTATAGGGGGTGTAGTGGCCGGGTGGATTAATGTGTCGGTTTCGACGCGCACCGTCGCCGGTTCGAACCCGGTCATGGGTAGGTACTGTGGCCACATTGAGCAGCATCGCTTTCTGGGCAGTTCATGCTATCTGGAAAGAGAGGCCACCGCCCACCCGTCCAGGCATAAACCTACGGGTGTCATTCAAAACTCCGCCTAAACTTCCGGGCATAGCCGTTTTCGACCAAAAACGTACCCTTCCCTTTTCGGCCGATTCACTTTTCGACCAAATTTAAAAAATACTGATTCCCTTTACGACCAAAAACAAAATTATTGTAAAATTATGGAAATTATATTAATTTATATAATTATGTAATTTTGACAAATTATTAAAAAAATAAGTTGGTACTGAATAGTACCAAGACATTTGAATTCGATTTGAAAAACCTTCAAAATTTAAATGAATTAAATAATAAGGATAATTTTTAGTGTGTGTGTAAAATTAGTATCGTTTTGTAAATAATTTTGTCGCGAATTGTTTTTTTACGAGTATTGTTATTTTATGCAACTTATAAAAAACTATATTATGTAGCAGCAATATTATTTTATTTTTTTTACATATATTATAAGATTATACATTTTTGTTTTGGCCGAAAAAGGAATCAGTCTTTTTTAAATTTGGTCGAAAAGTGAATCGGCCGAAAAGGGAAGGGTACGTTTTTGGTCGAAAACGGTCTCGCCCAAACTTCCACGAGTATCAAAACCAGTTCCCTCAACGACCGTTTCACATAAATAAAAAATTGAAATTAAAAAATTGAAAAGTTAGAATGTCAGTAAACAGTTCAAAACTAATCAAAATATTTTGAAAATCTTATCAAATATAGAAAATGCCTATATAAACATGTAGTGAAAATTTCAAGTATCTGCGGCCATTAATTGTTTTAGAGTTACACCTAGTAAGTAAATAGCTAAATGAGAAATCTGGTGAAAATCCAATATTGTAAAAATTTAAATTTCAAACGTTCATAACAACTTAATTTGAATTTCTGGTGAACATTTTTTTTTTTTTCTGATAAAGATTGAAAAACATGTAAGCAATGTTGTATTAAACTTTCAAATCAAAGATTTAAAAAGAAAATTTTTATGAATTTCTATCTTAAAATAATCTGGAATTTTTGGTATTTTTACGTATTTTGTCAAAATTCAAACTAATGCTTATAAAAACAGAGTGTGACTATATATTTATTTTATTTTTCAACTCCTATTGTAACAATATGTTAGGAGCCTTGTATTAAATTTTCAAGCTTTTCTACCCAACAAAAAAATGTTGATCGATATTAATTAAAAAAAAAGCTGGCAAGTGGATGTCGATCTGCTGTACATGTGGGGTGGACCTCTAACTAGGGTAGGTTAGATTTGAATGCAATGATAGGTATCATTGTATACGAAAAATGATTCTGAACGGAGATGATTTGTCAGTCTAGGATATATTATATTTAAATATTGTCATATATTCTATTTTGAAACAAATATATTATTTTTCAATTAGGAAGCATTTTGAATAAGGCATGGTTAATCAATTTTTCCAAAAAACATTGCATGTAGTTACCATAATTCATAATACCTTATATTATCATAGATATACATATATCGGGTTTGAGGATAAATCGTAATCAAACAATATTATGAATTTTGAACTACAAAATAATTTGAATGCTTTTAAAAAAAAATTGTGCATATATATTTCATTTATTTTTCAACTGCTATTGTAAAAATATGAAAGGAGCCTTGTATTAAATGTTCAAATCTTAGATTTAAAAAGAAAAACTTTTATGAATTTCTATCTAAGATAATTTGAACATTGCCGTAATTTTTACGTACTAAGTCAATATTTGAACTTCAAATGCTAATAAAAAAAAATTGTGCTTATGCATTCTTATAATTTTTTAATCACTATAAGAATAACTTATGAGGAACTTTGTATTACATTTTCAAGTATTTTGATAGTGCTAAAAAAATTTTATCGACACTTCAAAAAAAAAAATTTTCAGAAAAATTGAAAATTTTAGTTGTCTATAAATACCTCAAAAAAAGTCAAAATATTTTTAAAATTAAATCTTGTAAAGAAAATTCTAATCTAAATAACTGGTAAAATTTTCAAGTAACTACGACTTATAATTTTTGAATAATAACAAATGTTTAAAATCGTTTGAGGATAAATCGTTATCGTTACGCTATTTCGTAAAAATTTAAAATTCAAACGCACTTAAAATTTTTGCTATTATGATACTTGAAGGAAAACTTATAGAAAACTTAGTGTTGTATTTTTAATCCTTAGTTATAAACACAAACAATTTTATGATTTTTCAACTTCAAAATTACTTGCAAATTTTCGCGTTTTCGACAAATTTCGTAAAAATTTGAACTTTAAACGCTTATTAAAAAAATTGTGACTTACGATTATTAATTTTTTTTGGCTACAATAAGAACAACTCATAAGGAACATTGTATTAAATTTTCAAGTTTTTTTGGTCGTCCAACATTTTTTTACCGACACTTCAAAAAAAAAAATCGAAAATTTCAGTGGTTTATACGTAATTCAAAAATAGTCAAACATTTTTGAAAATTAAACTGTATATAGATATCACTGACATAAACATTTGGTGAAAATTTCAAGTATTTATAGAGATTAGTTTTTGAATTACAACCATATAAAAAATCGATTTGGTCGAAAACTGGTTTTGCGTAAAAATTCTCGTTTTTTTGTCATTTTTTTTTTTGTTTTTCTCGATTTTTTTGAAAACTGTTGGAAAATGTTTACTTTTGACCTCTATAATGCACCAAGGATCTTCAATTTTACATCGGAATATTTTGACTAGTTATGCTGTACACAGACACACAAAAAAAAAACACACATCGTTGTAAAATCAATACATTCATCACTTCGTTCAGAATCTAAAAACTAATAATGATCGAAAATTGCAAATATCTATGAACAGTTTAACTTAAGTCAAAATTTTTTGAAAATTTCATGGTGAATAGAATGTAACTTATATAAACATTGGATGAAAATTGCATGTATCAATGGTCATTTGTTTTAAAATTACATCAAAAATAAAAATCGATTTTGTCGAAAAATGAGTGTGCGTAAAATTTCCCGTTTTTCCTTAATTTTTAGTTTGTTTTTCTCGATTATTTATCACTTTTGACCCCCCAAAGTACCAACTAGATTCACTTTCTGATCAAACGAGGTACTGAAGTCAAAAATCTAAGCACTTTTACTGCCCCAAAACGTTAAATATTCATGGTTTTGACGAATTTTTGTCAATATTTGAACTTCAAATGCTAATAAAAAAAAATTCATTTTTTTATATTGATAGATAAAGGATATTATATTTTCTATAATTAAATTATCATATTGATCACAAATAATACATTATAAAAAAAATATTTTATATGATTATTTTTCTTCATTCAATCTGTTGAGTGAGAGCTAATACATTTATTTACATTATTATAAGAAATAGTGTTGTTGATTGTAACAAAATTAAGGTAAATTATATGAAATATATAAATATTTATGTTAAAGATTAATTGACGGGTAATAAGTCTTAATTCTAACAATTTTTTACTAGTTAAATATTATCAAATTAATGCTGAAAGTTTTATTTTTATAATACTGATTGGAAAAGGATAGTGAATTAAAATAATAATAATAAAATGATATAGGTACAAATAAGTTATACACGATAACCCTCAATCACACATATTGTAAGTGAAATGTATTGAAACAAATTATGTTTAATATGTATAATGGTTTTTAATTATACAAGTTGAAGGTTAATACATACAATAATATGTATGTGACATTATGAAAAATAATATTATACATTTGCCGTTGAAATTTCATCTGCATCATTGACTATTGATTCGGATCTTGTTTCTGCCATACAACTTCTAGAATGATAACTCTAAAATAATATATAAATATTCATATTAAACTAAGTTTCACTAATAAAAATATTATTATAAGTAATGCACCTCTGCAGCTAATCTATGTAAAAAATCAGATGTATCAGGTCCTGTTTGTTCCACCATTTTGTAAAAAGCTCCTTCTTTATTTTGCAATAAAATATAAGGATGGTCAAACTCGATCATCGTTCCTTTGTCCATAACAAGGACTTTGTCCGAATCAATTACAGTGTTTAATCGATGTGCAATTGTTAAGACTGTACATGTTTGGAATTTGTATCTGATAGCCTTTTGTATCAATGCATCTGTACTAAAATTTTTAAAAAAAATTTAATGTTTAATGTTTTGTTGAATAATACATTAAAAAAATTAAATATTATATTATACTGTGGATCAACGTTAGCGGTGGCTTCATCCAGTATAAGAATTTTATTACATTTAATTATAGCTCGAGCCAGACAAATTAATTGTCTTTGGCCGACACTGAAGTTGGAACCACCTTCAGACATATTTGTGTTAAGACCATTAGGTAAATTTTCAACTACATCCTTAAGCTCGACCTGTTTAATATTTTAAACTTAATGAAAATATGTCACATATTGTATGTAATAAATTAGAAATTTGAATCTATTTGTTTTTAATATAAAGGTATTAAACCTTGACGATAATTACTTCATCTAATGCATTTAAAATAATATGATCTGAGTATTCATTAAATGGATCTAAATTTGTTCTCATTGTTCCAGAGAACAATACTGGTTCTTGAGGAATGATGGAAAGTTTGGATCGCAATTCGTGTAGTCCCAATTCATGTATTTCTACACCATCAATAGTGATGTTACCTTCATTGATAGCCAATCTAAATAAGGCTGAAATTAAAGACGACTTTCCTGCTCCTGTTCTACCAACGATTCCAACCTAAATATTAAAAAAACAAACTAAATGTATTACCTATTTAATTGTATAGATTAAAATAGCTAAACATTACTTTTTGCATTGATTCTATGTTTATATTGAGGTTATTAATTGCATATGGTGCTTTTGGGCTATATCGTAAATATAAGTTTTTGAATATTATGCTACCGTTTGATGGCCATTTTAAAGAAGGTAATTTGTCTAAAAACAAAAATGAAATACAGATTGTTATATTATTGAAACAATCAGACAATTTATTTTTTACAAGCAAACATTTTCTGGTTCTTTTAGTTTAGATCTTTGTGTTTGATTAATTTTAATTTTTCATTATGGACAAAACTTTTATTCGCATAATAGCATAATAGAAATGTTACACTTAACTTTTTAATTGTTAGAAGAAATATGAATGTATTGATTTAAAAATACTCTCATCATAACCATCAAAGTAAGGTTAACTAAAAATAAAACCTAGTAGATACTTTTAGGAGATTATAATCGAAAATTCTTAACATTTTTAAAAATAATTTTGGGAAGTAAAGATATGGGCATTAAATTTTAAAAATTGTATGCCTTTTATTGTTAGATATAATTTTGACAAATTTAGTCGATACGCAATTATTTTTATTTTTAATTCTAAATTATTAAAATTAAGAATATTCATATCCAAGATTTAAAAATGTAATACAATATTCTTTATAAGTGATTTTGCTTAAAAAATAAAAAATAAAACATTGATACTATATTTCAAAAAAAAAATTTAAATTAGCATAGTAAACAAACATTTTTCAACGCAATTAATACAACCAATTTACCTGTAGAAGATTCAAACGAATATTCTTGTGGTTCATTTGTGTATTCTAAAACTCTTTCAACTGACGTCATATGGTTTTCTAATTCTGCTGTTTGTCGCATGCCAAACTGAACCAAACCAGCTAGTCCACAAGTTTGCGAAATAGCAAGACCAACATTTCCTCCAAATGTTGCTAATACGATTATCAATTATTATTAGGAAATATATACATAGGTATATTTCTTTAAATTATGTATCATAGTACTCATAACATATATAATAATCTTACTGTTACTAATTACTATGAAGCTAAATGTAACTATGGTTGTATATATAAAGCAAATTAAATCCAACCAAAAGGCAAATGCTCTACTTGATGTTATAAATAAATACCACGCCGATGAATGTAAGTCCTATAATATT
Organism: Diuraphis noxia; assembly: GCF_037042655.1. Classification (NCBI taxonomy): domain Eukaryota; kingdom Metazoa; phylum Arthropoda; class Insecta; order Hemiptera; family Aphididae; genus Diuraphis; species Diuraphis noxia. The sequence goes on from NW_028301713.1 coordinate 74,728,160, forward strand.
TTCATATATTTTATTATAATTTGACACATTTAATAATATTTAACGCTTATACCTGGTGATTATCAAATTCTTTAGACAGTATATTTTCCGCTTTAAATGCCCTTATTGTTGTTATACCCTGAATAGTTGCGTTCAAATGAGTAAATGTAGGACTCCGAGCTAATTATTTGTTCATTACAAAACCCACAAAATAAATTATATCATGTTAAAATTATAAAAATAAATAATAATTTTTACCTGCTATTATTATCTCTACTTACTACTTCCTTCTAATCTTTTAACACTCCGCGATAATGATAAATAAAATACCGTGATTTTGTAAAAAATAAATGCTAATATGATAGCTGGAATCATGAGGTATATATTGATAATTCCAACAACAATCAATACTCCCAAAAGGTTCAATCCATTCTAGTTATAATAATTTATAATAAAAAAATAACATTATTATTCTGTTGGGTAAATATCTATTTTCTATAAGAGATAAGTACTATTTAATTACGTGTATACAATCTAACAAGGATACAGGTAACATCTCATCAATAGTTCCTATGTCCTTTGAAAAACGGTTAAGAATAGATCCTAAAAAAAAAAAATCAAAATTAAACTTTTGAAAATCAAACAAATTTGAAAATCATTTTTACCTGATAAATTTGTATTAAAGAAGTATATTGTTGCTTTAATTAAAGTATTGAACATGTTATTGTGTAAATTTATAGAAGCCCTCATACTGATCGATACAAATGTAATTAATCTGATGGTCGTGATTATAATCAAGAACAATGTGATGCATCCAAAAACATCTATACAAGTCTCTCGAGAAATTGTCATCCACAAAATATTACTTGCAGTAGACACATTATTTTTATTTTGAAAAACATGTTCTTCTAAGTTTACCCTGAATTTTAAAAAAGTAAATATTTTATTCTTAATATGCGATCTGATCATGTACATTACCAATATGTTATCCAGAAATCTCCGATAGAGGACAATGATTGAGTGAGAATACAGATAAAAATAAAAAATAATATTTTGCACTTGTTTCCACCGGCCAAAAAATATAATAAATATACGGCATATGAAACGTTTCCATATGTTCGGGGTTCTTTAATTCTAGTAGGCTCTACTGTATTTTCACTGTAATTACTTCCGCTAGTTGACGAAATGATACTTGTCACTGACGTGTGCTGTTTAAAAGTAGATTTTTGTTCGGCATTTAAAATGCTTTCATTACTAATGATATATTCATTATTTGGTAACTTAAAAGATTGAATATAGTTTGTTAAGTCTATATTAGATGCCTGAAGTTCTTCGTATGTACCCTTTGATAATATTTTTGCCTAATATAAAAGTAAATCTGTTAATTAACCGTATAAGTAATACTAGTTAATATTTTAATAACTACATTTTCCATAACAACAATTTGATCCATATCGGCTAAAAACTGCATTTGATGAGTAACGAGAATACAAGTTTTATCTTTGAGAAAACCTATTAAAACGTAAAATTTATTAAAGACTAAAGTAAAATCATTTAATCATTTTGTATAATAACCTTTTATGCATATTTTAAATAAATGACTTCCAACATTTTGGTCAACCGCTGAAAGAGGGTCATCCAATAAATAAATATCCGCTTTTTTGTATAAAGCTCTGAAAGAAAATGGATCCCCTCAATACAAAATAATAAATATTTTATGTATAGTAATATTTGTATTTATCTGCATCATTACCTAGCTAAACTAATTCTTACTCTTTGTCCACCACTTAGAGTAACTCCTCTTTCACCCACAATTGTTTTATCACCGTAAGGAAACTGTTCAAGATCGCTTTTCAATGCACATACTTTTATTACCTATTTCAAAATCAAATTAGAAAATTAAATTATGCGAATTGAATACATAATTTTCAAATATTTACTTGATTATAACGATCCTTATTCATCGGTGAATTAAACACAATATTCTGTTGAACAGATCCAGCAAATATCCATGGTTCTTGAGATGCATAAGAAATTACACCACGCACATGAATGGCACCTTCGGAAAGTGGCAATTCTCGTAAAATAGCTTGAATTAATGAACTCTATAATGTAACTTATAATTATAGTGACAGTTTCATAAGAACATTAAATTAAATTAATATATCACAAACTTTTCCTGCTCCTACGGTCCCAACGATTGCCACCAAGCTACCAGGTTTTATAGCCAGTGATATGTTTTCTAAAGAATTTCTGGTTTGATTGTCTATCCACTTTGCTGTAGCTTTCGAAATAACCATACAATAATGATTTAAATGTCCACTCTCATCTTTTATATCGGTACAATTTCTATAAGTGTCTATTAATTCGTTATGTCTACCTATCAGTGATTTGTCAACAGTATATTGGTTTGTTATAATATTATCACCTTTTTCTTCATGTAATAAAAAATTCTGTAATTCAAGTTAATATTATGTTGAAATTTGAATTCTTGTTACTTAATTAACATAATTATTTAAATACCTGTATACGTTTTATTGATACTCGCAGTTCTGAAATTTGTCCCAGACCTTGACAAAAAAAAAAAGTCATTGTCGGCATTAATATACTGAAATATGTAGTTATGACAAAAATCTAAAAACGTTAAACATATTATAATATTATATAGCATTAAATACAAAAAATGTTCATGCATTTATTACTTTTTGGACGGAGATATAATTTCCTAGTAATACATATGACAAAATGCTAACGAATAGTTGAAACTTAGTTTGAATTATTGCTAATGACGACAAAATATCTCTGATGTATGATGATGTTTTTAAATGTTCAATTTCTTTTCTGCAATTAAATCCAAAATTATATACGCAAAAAAAATGTATATTATGTACCGATACCAATTATTTGATATCATCTTATAAAACTTATAAAAACATACTTTCTTATAAATTTTACATATTTTGAAAATAGATTTTCCCAAGTGTACATTTTGATTACTTTAATGGCAGAAATTATTTCATTCATCAAACGTATTCTCTCATCAGTCTTTTTAGCTGTTTTCAATCGATTTTCTGAAATTTTTTTCCCTAGCCATCCTAGAATATTATAACAATGTTGCTTCATATACTCGTTATTATATAATTTTTATAATAAATTTAAATGCATCACATTCCACAAACCTTGAAATGGAATTATTAAAACCATAACGGCAATGCTCAATAATGATGATACGCCTATTTCCTGCCACAAAAAATAAGTTACCACAATTGACTGTAGGGGACCGATCCATAAGTAGTGTAGAAATGTCGCAGATCTATCGAACCGACTTACATCATTCGATAATAAGTTTATCAATTTACCAACTGTGGTTTCACCAATAGCAGTGTTACTTAGACGTAGTGACTGTAAGGATCAAACATATTTTTAATTGTTTTTTTAATCGTGCTTGAAATTGCTAACTTAATTAAATTTTAGTTCCAATTAATCTTTTTTTAAACATTGCTAGATTTATTTTAGATATACTTGTAAATATTAAATTATACTATGATTAAAAAAATGTAATTTAATAAAGAAAAATACGAGAATTTTTTTTAAATTCTTTTAGTAAGTATTAGATCAACAAGAGCCATTAATGCATACCTATACTAAAAAAGAAAAAATTAATCCTATTTAGAACTATATTTTAAGAAGTTCAGTTGACTCCACCACATTATTGATCTTACAATATTAATAAATGTAGTTGATAATTGAATTATATTACATACATATCTTCAATATGTACCTATTTCACAATATTAAACCAAAATTTCATACCTAATAATTTATATTAATTCGTTTCATATTTTAACGTTTTTAAAATTGAATAATGTAGTTATATCTAACTAAACAGATTTTTATATCGTTATGTATTAATTGGTACGTACTTATTATATGCACGTTTATACAAATATATGTTGTGTATTGCATGTATACCTTTCTAAATATCATCGAACAGCAAGCGATTCGCATCTTCATACCACAATGCAATATTTCTATTAGTGTTATATTTTGTAAGATCATTGAGGTGAACATGCTTAACACTAGACCAAATGCACATATGTATGCATATCCTATGTCAGCCTTCTTGGAAGCATCTGAGTTGAAGTACGATAATATTCCTCCAATAAATAGAGGTTGAGACATTCTATAAGTACACACACAAACGATTTATGTAAAATTAAACTTCTTGTTATTTTTTACATTAAAACATTAAAACATACAAACATATGTAAGTTTATCTACGATTTACTATTTACTATTTACTTGCGGGTAAATAAATAAGATTTCAATCTTTTTTTTTTTTGTAAATGTATTTTATTTGTATTGGCTATTATTATTAGCTTTCATTTAAAATTAATATAAAATAACGAACAATCAACATATACAAAATTAGATCCTTATATAAATTGTACATAATTATAAGTATATGTAAGTTATACTTAAAATATTTGATTTTTCTAAAACTTTTAATTATTTTTTACGAAATTAAAAAAGTTGATTTATTAGTATTTTTAGTTAGGTATTCACTAATTATATTTTTAATAGTTGTACCTACTAACATTTGCATTTTAATTAACGGCTGATATAAAAGCTAATTAGTAAAAGATAATTTAATTAGCATTATGAAAAACAAGACAAAAATTACCATTTATACATTTTTTTTTCACGCTAAAATACTATTTTGGTAATTTGTCATAATGTATAAATATAAAATTTGAAGAAAAAAAATATCATTGTTCGTCAATTAAACGTGGTTCTTTATATGCTAAAGATAGGATCTTTTATCTGGGATTCACATCTATGCAGCTATCAGATTGTTATAGAAAATATTTAGTAAATTGACTCAATCCTAAAATGGATGTTTATCAAGTTGTTGATAATATCTAAAAAATTATAAAGTTATAAGGAATACTTACTTCAATATAATTTTATCAATGCACAATAAAAAACCATAAAACATATAATATAGAGCAGCAGACGTTCGAATTAAGGCTTTCGTCAAGCTAGGTTTTTTTTTCAGCTTAAATGCACTTGCCAATTCTAAATTCCATTTACTTCCATAAAAAATATATATATATATATATATGATAAATTATAAATACAAATTATTTAATATTTATTGAATTACTTTTCTAATTCATTTCCCAATAATGATGAAGTGTGATCGTTTAATGTCGCATATAAATCATCTTCTTCTAAATCTCTTTTTCGTCCTGTTTTGAACAGGTTTAACATCCAGCTATACGATAACACATTTAAAATACAATTAATTGAATTATTATATATTATACTAATTTATACTCAAGTACTGGAAATGAGTTCTTTATTTGTATTATTCTTCAAATACAAAAAAAAAAGTAAATAAATAAAGATGAACATTTGGTAACCACTCCTATTAACTAAATGTTTGAGAAAAACTGCATGTGCATATACATTTATTAGTTGCTAAATTAGACCAAAAAAAAAAAAAAAAAAAATGATTTAAGAAAAAATGTATTTTGCGTACAAATTAGACAAATATCCTTTAATATTTGAATAGATTATATTATTATTTGCATACAAATAATGTTGTAAATACAATTTTTTACAGGGTAAATTGACATAAGGTCAATGAGGGAACTATACTGAGAATATAAAATAATGTATATTTTAGTATTGATACTTAGAGATATTGTAGTCGCGATGTACGATGTGCGGTGTTGATGCACAGGTTTTAGAAATTTAATAAAAGCGTTTAATTGTATTTATTGCAATGTTCTATTTTTTAGTAGGTATTATGATAGTGTTTTATGTATCCATACTCATTTGATTTAGTTAGCGACGACGCTAGGTAATGAATTAAACTATTTAGAATTTAAATAGAATTACAAAAAATTAGATTTCACGTATTAATATAAATATAATATAAGCGATTGAAAGATTAACTAGATTTTTGATACTGTCGATACCTAGTTAAAATTAGTAATTTTTTTATTCAATTAAATATTTATAAAAAAAATAGTATTATAATCAGTAGTTTTAGTAAACTTTGTTTATGCCAATATGTATCTACTTCAGAAAATGCCACATCAATAGACGTATAATTTAATAGACATTACAAAAATATAAATATAATAGTAGTGTATAAAAGTAAATCAATATATTCGTCCAGCAAACTTTGGATATTTTATTTTATTAAGACACATTATTACATGATGCGCAGTTTGTTTATATTTTAAAAACTTAAGGTCGATAGTTTAGTCATCTATTGAAATAATATTATATTTCAATAAAATTATTCAAATGATGTATATACTTTTAATGTATCTAGGTACCTATTTACCTGTATGAAATGATTTCAAAAATATTTGCATTGTCCCTTGGATGTTGAGGACGTTCAATCTTTTTATCGGCATCTGATATTAACCTAATCAAATATAATAAAAATGTTAACAGATTTGTAAACAAAATATATAAATGAGAATTCAAAAAACTCACCTGTACATAATGTGTTACGCGTATTATAAATTATACATTAAAATAACTGTAGAGTTAAATTTTAATTATTTTGACGTGTTTCCTAATGATTTCTTCTTCTTTATTTAAATGTATATAAATATGAAAAAAATAAAAATATTAATATCAATTGGTAAGCTGAGAAAAAGCTTAAAAATGTATTTACTATTCACTATTTAGTATTTAACATTGTATTTATTACATTTTGACATTATACGTCTTTATTACATTTTCGCTTATTGTGTTATTTTATTTTCAATATTCATGTCTGTAGTTATCTGTATTCTGTTTTAATACTATAATAATTACCTACTGGTTCGTATTCATTACTAAACAAATCGAGGCTTCAATTTTCATCCTTATCTTATCTAATTTATTTCTGATTATCATTATTATTAAACAAGCTATTATTAGGTGATGTATAATTTTTTTATTTGCTGATAAAATGGTCCATGTTATTATAGATTTTTTGATACTAAAAACCTTAACTCATTGTATTTAATGTGGTTATAATATGTTCCTATACTTATTTAGTTTTATCGGCATATAAGTACTACATACCAGATGGTTTGCTCACCATTAGGCCTTTCTCTTTACATTTTTTTCATGTTTTTTTATACTTTAAGATAAAAAATTTATTTATTGTATAAAACAGTATAACTGCAGATTTTAAATAAAGTTTTTATTTAAAATATATTTATATTATATTTAAATGTTAACAGTGGTTGGAGTTGTATTTATTTCCTCGTTTTATATAGTTTTTTTGATTTCGTTTAGTTTTAATTCGACATATTTTAAAAAATTTTGTTTTTATTCAACAAATTATCAATAAGTATTACAATTATTTATTTTTTGGAAATAAACTATTTTCATCATTATTATTTACACTAAACTATCCGCTAAAAAAAGTTTTATTATTTATTTTCATTCTATTGTTAGGGATTTCGTAATGGGCCTAGGTATTTAAAAATTTGATTGTTCGACGTGTTCCGGTTATACTCTTATTGAACTTGACCAATTTCCAAATTCCAATTATTATTTTAATTATATATATTTATTTTTATAATTGAAATATATCTCATGGCTACTTTGTTGCAATACGTGAAAAAGTTGATTAGGTACACTACTTGTATCTAGTTGTACGTATTATCGTTTGATAAAAATTAGTGTTATACAATTTCGTTTTTAATACAAATAACTAATATACTTACCTCTTAAAAATGATAACGTCTAAAAACACTCGTTGAGTAACCTCGTAACGTACTTAAAGTTGGTTATTGTATGGATTATTTTGACTGTTTCAAGTATGAGAGTTTCCCACATAATATTGTTGGACATCCGGCCGACGTATGTTGTAGTACTGTCAGTACGCGCGGCGTTAGAGATGACGAAACAGTAATAATAAAATACTCAAGAAAGCGATTATTATTATTATTATATAATTCAATTGACGATACTGATGAAAACAGTTGTGTGTACGTACATTGGACTCTACTATTAAATTTTTTTTTTTATAAACAATAAATAGTATATTTTATATCTATAACATGACGATAATATTGATTGCATGATTTCTTAATATTATTGTTTATGAAAAAAATAAGTTATTAACAATTATATAAAGAAAATATATGATTTTGCTATGATAATAATAACGATTTAAGATTGAACCATTAAAGTAATAATTATTAAGTCACCGAGTTAATAACAGCAGCAAACGATTGGAGTCAGAGGAGAAGTAATGCTAACGCGGTTCCTTCTCTGGCTTTCGATACAAAAGAAAAAAAAAGTTAATCACAGCAGTGTGTCACTTAATTGGTGCGAAGGTTCAGATATAATTAGATTTTTTTTATAAAACATTTGTTATTTCAATTTAATATACGAGAGGTTTATTTAACACAAAACTCTATAAAATATAATCATAATATATTTTTTGAATAAACATTTAAAATGTTCAAAAAACTTAACGTATTTTTACTAACAGTGGTTCGTTTTATGTTATATAATTTATTTCAATTATAATATCATTATTAATAGCAATAAATTATTATAATTAAATAGTTAAAAAATTATCAAGTACATTATTTATCAACATTTAAGCGGTGATTAAATACGTGATAGAAGATTGAACATTCTACAATCAATAGTCATAATAATATGATTAGTATCTTATAAAAACGTTTAAATGACATTATTTTATGACACGTCAAATCCGATTTTCTTTAATTTAAATTACAGACCATTAATTAATATTAATATTAGTTTATTTACTATGAGTTTTTCTTGAAGATTTGATCTGTGTTCCCAATGAATAATTTTGATTACGTTTCAGCATTTAAACTTTTTGTTCTAAACCTCTAAAACAGTTAATCAATAAATAAATGTAGTATTGTATATTAAACGTTTCAGTATATTAGGAATATTAGGTACTATGCATAGAAGAGATAAATTTTATACCTCTGCGGCTAATCTATGTAATAAATCGGCAGTATCATGTCCTGTTTCTTCTACCATTTTATAAAAAGCGCCTTCTCTGTTTTGTAATAAATAATGTGGGTGGTCAAATTCGACTACTGTTCCTGTATCCATAACAAGCACCTTGTCTAAATCAATAACAGTATTCAACCGATGAGCAATTGTCAAGACAGTAGATGCTTGAAATTTACTCCTGATAGTCCTTTGAATCAATAAATCTGTTCTAGAAGTCCAAATCAAATGTTATTCAACAATGCTTTTCATTTATTGTGTATTAACTATTGGATATATTTTTAAGCTAAATATCTACTGTTGATCAACGTTAGCAGTGGCTTCATCCAGTACAATAATTTTAGTATTTCGAACTATAGCCCTAGCAAGACATACTAATTGTTTTTGACCAACACTGAGGTTTGAACCATCTTCAGACATTTTTGAATTAAGACCATCAGGGAAATTTTCAACAACATCTTTAAGCTTGACCTAATATATAATTAATATTTATTTAGAACAATTTCCTTTGAGATCAGAGATAATCACATTGTTATTAAAATATTATTGTAAAACAAAAATAATTACTTCTTCTAATGCATTCCAAAGAATATGATCTGGGTATTCTTCTAAAGGATCTAGATTTTTTCGAAGTGTTCCTGAGAAAAATACTGGTTGTTGAGGAATGATGGTGAGCTTAGACCGTAACTCGTATAGACCAACTTGGTGAATTTCAATACCATCAATAATGATTTTACCTTCATGGAAACCTAATCTAAATAATGAACCGACTAAAGATGATTTTCCTGCGCCAGTTCTACCAACAACTCCTATCTAATTTTAAAATAACAATAATTAAAACCTTTATAAACCCTAGGTATCTACTTACAGATTTAATTTAATATACTTTTTGCATTGGTTCGATGTTTAAATTAAGGTTATTTATAATGCGTAGTGAATTCGGTTCATATCGTAAACAAAAATTTATAAATGTCACTTGTCCATTTGAAGGCCATTCTAATGGTGGTTTTATATCTAATTAAGTGGTTCAAATAGGTATATAAAATATGAAGACATATGAATTTTAATATTCAATAATATACAATAATTTAGTGAAATAATGTATTGTTGTTTACCAGTGCACGGTTCATTAGAACCTTCTTGGGGGATATTTGTGAATTCCAGTACCCTTTCAACCGATGTCATGTGGTTTTCTAATTCAGCCACTTGTCTCATCGCCCATTGCAAAACTCCAGCTATTCCATAAGTTTGTGTTATAGCAAGACCAACATTTCCTCCAAATGTACCTGAGTACGGTTGGTAAATTCAAATCGTATTATATGGTAATAAAAAAATATTTATTATTATAATGTGCACAATTACTATTTCTTATTGCAATGAAACTGAATGTGACTATACATGTGTAGATAAAACAAATAATATCCAACCAAAATCCAAATGCTCTGCTTGATGTTAAAAATAAATACCATGCTGAAGAATGTAAGTCCTATAGGACATTTTAAATACATGAACTCACACAAATTAATATTAATTTGTAGAACTCACTTGATGAACATCAAATTCATTTGATAAAATGTTTTCCGCTTTAAATGCTCTAATAGTTGTTAGACCTTGAATACTCGCATTCAAATGTGTAAAGACAGGACTACGAGCTATAATATTAAAATTAAAATTATTTTAAAATATAAATTTATATTTTATTATATAATCTTAAATTATATTTTATATAGTAATATACTTGGTTTATAATTTAGAACTTACTTATTCCTTCTAACCGTTTTACACTTCTAGACAATGATAAATAGAAAACTGTTATCTTGTAAAAGACAAAAGTTAAGATGATGGTTGGTAATATTAGGTAAATGTTTATATACACAACAATGACAAAAACTGCCAAACAATGCAATACCAACTAATTAAAAAAATTATTTATTAATAAACAATCTTTAAAATATATTATGATAAATTATATTACAAGTATACATTCGCTCATGGTTTGTGGCAATTTCTCATCTATAATACCTATGTCCTTAGAAAAACGGTTAAGAATAGAGCCTAGAATATAAATTTAAAATTTTACCCAGTTAACGAAAATATTACAAAATATAATAACTAAAATAGTCCTGACCTGATAAATTTGCATTAAAGAAATTTATTTCAGCTCTAATCAAAGCGCTTAACATATTGTCGTGCAAATTCTTGGAAACTTTAATACACACTACTACAAAAGCAAATATTTTAAGATTGAGTGCTATTATTATGATGACAATAATAGCAACGAAAACATAAATACAGGCTTCTCGATTAATTGTCCATTGAAAAATTGTGTTGATTGAGTTTTTGGTCGTTGATATTGGCAAAGAGTCATTAAGAAATACTGATTCCTCTAGATTAACCCTAAATTAAATATTCAGTAAAAAACATTTAATACGAGTTCAGCAATAAATATTACCATATTATTATATATTAAAAATACCAATATGTAATCCATAAATCTCCGCAAGATGATGCTGCTTGAAACAAAATACACGAAAATATTAAACATAATAATTTGCATATCTTTCCGCCATTTAAAAAGTATGACAAATAGGTGTCCCATGAAATATTTCCCGAAGATCGAATTTCAACTATTTTCTCTTGCTCTTCTTGATTAGTGTTTTCTTTACTATCACACAATAATGACACGTTACTCGTTGCAGATGTTTTTCGATCACATATAGATCTTTTGCTGACGTTGAAATCACCATAATTATTAATAAATATAGATTGATTATCGGGTTTGGTTGAAGACTGAAGATTTTTCAGAAAGTTTAAATCAGTGGTTTGAAGTTCTTCATAAGTGCGTTTCACTATTATATTTGCCTGAAAACAAAAATGATAAATATTTTAAATTTGAAAAATGTATACTGGAATATAACATAACATATCATAACAAATTATTTACATTGTCTATGTGAACAATTTGATCCACTTTATCCAAGTACTGTATTTGATGTGTAATTAAAACACAAGTTTTTTCAATAAGGAAATCTGTAAAATAATAATGTTCAAAAATCTTGTGTTTATGGTTTAAAATTATTAAAGATAACCTTTAATGCACTTTTCAAATAAATGACTGCTAACGAGTGGATCCACAGCCGAAAGAGGATCGTCCAATAAATAAATATCAGCTTGTTTATAGATGGCTCTAAAAATAATATATACTTGATTAAGTATTTCATGAATTATTGCACTTATATTTTTACCGAGCTAAATTTATTCTTGATTTTTGTCCTCCGCTTAGGGTAACTCCTCTTTCTCCCACAATTGTTTTATCACCATATGGAAACTGTTCGAAATCACTTTTCAATGCACATACTTTAATAACCTATTTTATAACCGACAAGAGAATCAAACGTTATATTATTTTAAAGTAATCACATTTTAAATTTTAAGACATTACTTGTTTATAACGATATTCATCAATTGGTGAATTGAAAACGATATTCTGTTTTATAGAGCCAGAAAATACCCATGGTTCTTGGGATGCATAAGAAATTTCACCATAAATGTCTATAGAGCCTTTGGAAAGTGGTAATTCACGTAGAATAGCTTGGAATAATGAACTCTATAATGCACATTTTAAAGTAAAGGCATATTATGCTTATTATATTTTTATGTAATTTATGACATACTTTTCCAGCACCCACGGGACCAATTATACCGACCAATTGACCCGATGGCACAGTCAGATTAATGTTTTCTAGAGTGTTACTTGTCTGAATATCTGTCCACTTAGCAGTTGCTTTTGATAATACTATGCCATGAGTATTTTTAAGTCCAGTATTTTGTCTTAAAACGCCATTATCATTAGCAATGCACTTTGTTAAATTGTTTAAAGTATTATTTATTGATTCAGTAGATTTTGATTTATTTTGTGATTGATTATCCTTTTCTTCTTGTAGTAAAAAATCCTTTAAATAAAAATTAATGATTTTTTTTTATTGATTAAAAATTTGAGTTAGTCAAATAGTTAATACAGGCTATAGCCTGCATAGACTATTGTATATGTTACTAATAATATAAAAAAACCTGCATGCGTTTGATTGAAACTTGTAATTCGATTATTTCCGATATACTTTGACAAAAAGCACTCGTAGGTTGGATTGTTATACAGTACAAAGTATAGATGATAAAAACCTATTAGTGCAATTAATAATGGGTAAAAACAATATTATCATATTTAAAAAATAATTGAATATGTTTGTTACTTTTTGTGCTGAGATATAATTTCCTAGAAATACGTAAGACATAATACCAAAAAATAATTGAAGTCTTGATTGAAGTAATGATACAGACATCATAATATTCTTGATATACATTGCTATTTGTATATGTTGAGTTTCCGTTCTGAAATCATATAAATATTCTTATTTATTATTTAACTATATTTTATTGTATAGATAGGTACTTTCTTATATATTTAATTAGTTCTCCAAAAGGTATTTCCCAAGTGTACATCTTGATTACTTTTATGCCAGAAATTATTTCATTCATATAACGAATTCTTTCATCAGTTATTTTAGCCAACTTCTTTCGTTGTTCGCCAAGTTTTTTCCCTAACGTAGCTGAAAATGTTACAATGATGTTTAACTACATAATTTGTATTGTCTAATTTTCCACAAACCTTGAAACAAAATAATAAAACATAGTAAAACTATGGCTAGTAACGAAGATATACCAATTTCCAGCCACAAAAAATACGTGACCACAATTGTTAGAAGTGGACTAATCCATATGTAATGGAGAAATGTAACTGATGTATCGAATCGACTTACATCATTTGATAACAAATTAATCATTCGACCGACTGTAGTATTTCCAATAGCTTTGTGACTTAGGCGTAATGACTGAGTATAAATATATATTTATTCATTAAATTTTATAAGAATTATTGAAACTTATTTCTATATATATTTTACTATTATAATTCAATGAATTTGTTGAGTGGCATAGAATATTATAATTAATATTGTTGTTAGTAGTTAACATGGCCATATTAATAAAATAGATAATTTATTTTAAATGTTAGATGAATATTTATGCAATATGATTCTCCGCAACTTGATTCTTTAATGGTTATAATGTATTATACCTTTCTATATATAACCGAACAGCAAGCAACTCGAATTTTCATCCCACAATGTAAGATTTCAATTTGTGACGAATGATATAAAATGATTGAAGTAAACATGCTAAGTGTTAGACCAAATGCACAAATTAATGCATACTCTAATTTTGCTTTTTCAGAACTATTTGAGTTGAAATATGATAATATTCCACCAATTAACAAAGGTTGAGTTGGTCTATGAGTGAAAAACATGTAAAATAATGTCATAAAAGATATTATGGTTATAGAAATAGAACCTTATAAAAATCTTGAAAGATCTATTTTGCATCGGTTTCAATGATTAAAACCCTTAATTTAATTCTTACCTCACAATAACTCTGTCAATAAAGAGTATAAATCCATAAAACATAAATTTATATCCAAATATCCCAATCAAAATTCTCAATAGACAAGGATTTCGATTTGTCTTATGTGCATTCACAAGTTCTAATCTCCATTTTCTTCAGTAAAAATATAATTAACTTTAATACAAATAATAAAATACACACAAATATTTTTAATTTATGAGCTCTTACTTTTCTAGTTCGTTTCCCAACAATGACGAACTGTGGTCGTCTAATGCCGTATATAAATCATCTTCTTCTAAATCCCTTGTTTGTCCTATCTTAAATAGGTTCAACATCCAGCTGTTAGATAGAAAAATAAACAACTTAAACATTAAGGATATTAGAAACACTTTATCCTATTGAATATTGGATTGGCAACATGTTGTTCAAAATAATTATGTACATGTAAATTACAAATTGAATTAGGCCACGAAATAACTATATTAAACGGATCTAGGACATTTTGGCGTGGCCGTTTTGGCGTGGCCGTTGTGGCGTAGCCGTTTTGACATGAAGCCGTTTTGACGTGAAGCCGTTTTGGCGTAAATTCTCAGGTTATTTAAAATAAAATTATTTATTCAATTTAAAAATTTTTTAAAAAAATTCAAAAAATCTTAAAAAATACAACGGACAATTGATAACTGATAATATAATTAAAAAGCTTACTAAAAAAACATTATTATTGTAAAGAAATATTATGTGCTACACCTCTTAAATATGTTAAAATGTCTCGTGTATCTGCTTCTTGAACTTTTTTTAATAGACGTTTGTCTGTGTCAATATATTTTTTGAGCTTTTTAGGGGGACTCCTTCCTGATTCCAATTGAAATAATAATAAGTATCTCTTCCAGCTTGAATCTTTTTTAAACACGTTATAAATGACCATAATGTAGGATGAACCATTCCTATTTCAACATTTATTCTACGGTTGGCAGCCTCTGCATGATTATTTGTTCTGTGTATACAATTTAGTGTTCGCTCATATAAATTCCAAATTGATGGTGGAATCTAGCAGGTCTCCGCCCACGTCCATTTCTATTTAATCTTCCGATATAATTATCTTCTAACCATTCAAGCAAGGGCTGAAGTTCTTCTGGTAAATATGCATCTAACGCGTCGATTGCCATGTCAATATTGTTGATGCAAACAAATGCAATTGCAATTATCATTTTAACATGAATAGAAAAATCTGCATCGTTATTATATTTTGATATAAGATGCGCTTCGCCAATTTTTTTTTTTTAAATTTTTTGTCAGATGAAAGAAACAACCATAAATAAAAATTTTTTGGGAAATGTTTTTTCATTGCATTTATAACAGCTAATTCAAATTCTAATGAAATAAATGTAGGATTTAACCCAGGACATAGATTTATTAAAATTTGAAAAAGTTTTTCATACGTTTTTGTATATTTATCAGGCAGTAATGCATATATAATAGGGTGTCACCATTTAAATATTCGGCAAGTATGACATACACTTGAGTAAAAAGTGGGGGTGAAATTTTAAAAGTCCCATCTCCTAACCATGTCTTAGAGTTTCGTAGAATATTCAAATATCGACGTCTTCCAAAAATTAAAATTCTTTCTGCCCCAGGTCCACTATCAGCTAATAAAAATTGCTCTTCATGCCCTTCAGAAGGTGAATACATTTTATACACTTCAGGTATTTCTAAAGTTATAAAATCTTTCAGTGCTTCAGGTACGGTTTGTATACATATCATTTAGTTTTCTTCATACTTGTTTTTTTAATGCATAATTAGATTGAATAGCTCCCCAAAAAAAATTATAACATAATAATTAATAGGGACAATAATTTCATCTATAATAATATTATTATGTTAATTATAAACAGAACTAATAAATATTCAATAAATCTCGAGCTATCACAATTAATTTCCTTATGGGATGTATCATAATTATCTTAAATAGCGAGTTGTAAAATATTTTACCAGATAATTGTTGCGTACGTAAGATAGTTTGTACCTATATAATTAGGAAATATAAAGATTATTTGTATACAATTTTATGTGAGATAAGAAAGATCCAATCAGTGGTTTTCGGTGACAAGCGAAATAAAGTAAAAATAATATTAATAATTACGACTTATTTAATTTAATTTGAATTAAAACCTGAGCTACTGTATTCGATAATATAATCAATATTAATATTGATATTTATAATGTATATAAGTAGTATATATTTGTATGTTCACAGCCAGCTTTTCCACGGTAAAATTTTTTTTTCAAGGGGAAAATTCCCCCTTGGAGCACACTGATTTACCGCGTAACACAATACGGTGATTACACAAGATTGTCCACCTATTTGCCCCTTACACAAAAATATTTACCGTATCAACTATTTTTTTCCTTTTTTTAAAATTTTTTCAATCAAATATCGCTAATTTTTATAAAAATTATATTTCAAGTAAAGAACACAAATTATTTAATAAACTTTTTTTATTTTGTTCAATAAAATTACACAAGTTTTCTTACTTCTCTAGTAAAAGGTACATATTCTACAATACGATCATGAATTAATAAACAATAAGCAGTTACACCTGTAAGGGATTCCGATGCTTCAATTTCCAATTGAACATCCACTGCTGAGGCTGTTGCCGAATCATTCTGTTTTGAAGTATCAATAACTATGATGGGTGCGTTTGATAGAAAAGTAGATGGACTCAATATAGGGTTCCGTATACTTTTTTCATAGTACGATTCTTGAAATGATGTATACATATCATATAATAATGTAAAATTATATCGAGTTTAGAAATACTTTAACGTTCGTTAGACTACAATGGTCGAATATACTACAATCTTTTGTTATTGTATTTTTACGACCTTTTTGTAATCCAATTATAATAAATCGTGGTTTTTCTAATTTTGAAGCGGTTTTCAAGTTCCATACTACTTTTTTAGTAGTTCCGAGTTCAGGATATTCAAAAGTTTCGAAAGATCTAAAAGGAATAAACAAACTTTTTTCTTTTTCTACAAGTTTCAATAACTTTAACCTTTCTTCATCATAAAATTTTTAAAAAAGGAAAAAAATAGTTGATACGGTAAATATTTTTGTGTAAGAGGCAAATAGGTGGACAATCTTGTGTAATCACCGTATTGTGTTACGCGGTAAATCAGTGTGCTCCAAGGGGGAATAAAAAATTTTACCGTGGAAAAGCTGGCTGTGAACATACAAATATATACTACTTATATATTAGTAGTATATACCTATACCTATATATATATATATATATATACCTATATATATATATATATATATATATTAGGTACTATATTAGAATTACACCTACTTTAGCTGCTTCTGATAATCCGGCCAGACATTCATTTATGACATTTGATGTGGATTCCGTGGTTTCAGCTGCACGTCGTTTTATACGGTTAACTGCTATATTTCCTTCGATTTTTGGTGCTTCAGAATCATGAGTATGTTCATTTATTGATTTTATTATTTCAATATCGTCTACTGTTGTGTTTACCCGAGCTTTGCATTCATTTTTATTTCGGCAACGCCAAAAACGACGTTTTCCATCACTACTTAATGCAACAAATAAATACATATAACCATTGTTCACTAAAACATCTCGTTCTTTCGTGGATTCAATTAATTTTGACATTATAAATAAGTATTAATTGATTAAATAATTTAATAAAACTCACTACTTGTATAAAAGAATTAAATGTATATAAAAACTCATTATTTGTGTGAAATATGTATACTGTATCTATTTTAATAAACTTATCGCACGGCAGACAAGAAACGACAACGGGTACAAATCATTAAAAACGTAGATAATCGATCTAATCAATAGTATATGTTTTGACTGGTCAACTGGTTAATTTTAACCTTAGTTAAAAACCTATAGGGCACAAGTACAGCATACTAGCATAGTAATATTATAAACTTATCATTAAATTCCAACAATACGTATACAATAAATATTATTAAAAAATAAAAATAAAAATATACCTCTAATGGTAAATTAATTAATATAATAACCTGAGACACTTACGCCAAAACGGCTACACCAAAACGGCCACGCCAAAATGTCCCATTTCGATATTAAACTACATAACATTATATTTAACACATTGGTGTAGATACGTTTTTTTTCCTAGGTGGGAGGGGCATAGTGATGTATGTTACTAATATATTTCATTTACATGAAGACATGCAGTATGTCAGTTTAGGATATTTTATTTTTAATATAATATATATTTTATATATTTTTTTCTTATTCTTGTTTTTATTATTAATACTATAGGTAGGTTGAATTTGAAATTATTTTTGCAAAAAAATATTCAATCTGTATTACATTTGGTAATAATTGATGATATAATCATATGGCGATAGTTGTTTAAATCTGTTCTAAACCAGCTGAAAAAATCTTGAAACTATTATGGTTGTTGGTATTATAAATTGCTATTTTAAAATTGATTTTATATCTATTAGAAATGACTAACGTAATTTACTGTGTGTATTGATTATGATGTTGAATAAGATTTTTTGTATAGGAAAAAAATTTCAAGGGGTGATAGAACCCTAAAACCCTACCCCTGCTTGAGCCACTGGCTGCGATTTATTTAAATCCTGTACACATACCACCTACAATATTTTGTATTAAGAGAACACCGCACCCACATTTGTTGTGTCCGTCTTACAAATGTACAACATAGCAAAAACTGTTTTGCAGTGACAACTTTACTCTCTCTGTATTTATAGTGGAATGACCAAAATCTTACAATGCATAGAGAAATAATTTATCTATGTTGCAGTGCTTTTATTATTTTGATAATATAAATACAATTAAAGTATCAATTTGAGAACATAAGTTTTTTATTTTTTATTTAGTTATTAAAAATTAGTATTTAGTGCGCTGTCAAATAAATAAAAACGCTATGTCAAAAATAAATTTCTTTTTTATGTATGAATTTTGGTAATTCTACTATAAATACAGTGAAAATAAATATATCCCTCTTTTATTATCCCTTTATTAAATTTACCTAAATGTAATAACTTCAAATACATTTGCATTTTTTCTCGGATTTTCAGGCCGTATGACGTTATTATCTGCATCCGTTATTACTCTAAAACATTTTAATTTTAATATATACACCTAGTGATTACAATAAAAATATACCTAATTAAATATTAATAGACATTTAATGACTGACCTGTACATATTGTGAAGAGAAAAATAATTATAAGTGGTTAAAAAAATAGTTTCGTATTAAGTATTTTGAATTGATTCTTCCTTGGTAGTAAATAAAAAAATAAAAATTTTAATTAATATTTAAACTTACAACAGAGATATTAAATTTTACATTTTAAAAATAATTAGTGTTAATATAATTCAACTCAACAAATTGTATCCAAGTAATATACTTAAATCCAAATTGTTTAAAGTAAATATTCATAAATTTATAAAATTTTGAGAATTGATTTTAATTTAAAGTTACCTGTTGTAATTTGAAAATAATATTATTTTATATTTTAGGAAAGTCATCTACACATGATTGAAGCGGAACAACAATATTATGGTAAGACACATGTTATTTTTATGATTTATATTATAAAATAAACTATATTATTTAATCAGCCAAGTCAACTGTTTGTTTCTGATAATGATGAATTCTTTAGAAAGTTTAGAAGAATATAAAATGTATACTCCTAAAAATTACAAATACTTATAACTTACCAACCTATGATAATTTGTGGTCTTATCTTTATTACTGAATTGAGAGGATCAAATTACTGTTTGATTATTTAAGAAGTGGTGCGTCATAAAAAAATCGAAGGTACAGGTACTTGAGTATAAACCGATATTTATACTATATTTCCAAGCTACACTAAGCCTATTTTCGATATCAATGTTTTAATTTATTTAATACTCTAACACCTAAAGAGGAATTAAGATATTTTTACCATTCACGAAAAATAATAATAATAATTAGGGCTGGGATTTCGATGCACTTTGCATTGTTTTCCAAAGCTTACTGCGCGATGCTCGTCTGGTCACAAATTTGTTTTATGTACTTGTGAATGAGAATAAGAAAGTTTATTTTGCATTTTCTGGGATTTTTTAGTTTTTAGGTCATTTTCTTAATTTTTAGGGCATTTTAGAGTTATTGGAGCATTTTTTGAGTTTTTGGAAACCAAGTATGAATTTGAAATTTTATTTTAAGATTTTCATACCAACATGGTTTTTATATAGATATGAGAGATCATAAGTAGGTAGGTACGTAATTAATACGTAATTCGTATTATACTATCGGACAAGGTTTGAGTAAACACTATTCGTATTTCCTGTTAATAATCTTAAGTCGGTAAAATCGACATCCGATGATATCGTTCGACGTTCAGTACGAGTTTTGTCGTCGTAAACACCGTTTTATTAGGTACTTTAGTTAATTTTTTAAGGTCATTTTTTTGGGAATTATTTAGTGTTTTTAGGTCATAAAAGTATTTTTTATGGCATTTTTTGGGGTTTTTAGGGAATTAAAATCCTAGCCCTAAAAATAATTAAATAATGTTATGTCACTCAAGTACGTAAACAAATATTCTGTGATCTGATTTATAGTGTTTGATGTACTAATTCTTTATTTCTGAAGTTTTCGGACACATCTCAAAAGTAAGAAGAGCTTTGCACCCGAATTACATTGCACCCGTGTTCAGTTTTCGACTAAAAAATAAATTCATTGATAAGTGACATTCGTTCGCAATCGTGTTATATCCTACTAACACGTATCTAAATAAGATTATACATGTAACACATTACGATTTAGATAACATTATCTGTATTGTCATTATTTTTCCTTATCCCCACTTATGTACCTCTAATTACGTATACACTATACAGCCCGACTATGTTATGGATATCGCCAAATGTTTAGTTTAGGATTTAGACTTAATTTATTTTAATTGTTGAATTTTATAACAGTTTTAAACTAGAAGTTATTTAAAAATGATATTACAAAAAGTATAGGTATTTAAAAATTTCATGAATTAGGATTTGAATAAATATATTAATGAAAAACTATGACGAGTGTTGAGTATTCAAGCTGAATCACTCTGTATGATAAAATATACTTTTTTTTCCGATTTATAACCGTCGGTAGAGGAGGGCCTGTTTGCACAATACTACTCTTCTACTGCCATAGTTTATTAATGACAAACATTAAAAACATTTAAACTCAATAATTAACAAACAAATATACATAGCGCAAATAATTAACATCAAAAATCTTTTGCATTTCTTCACCTAATACTAAACAATATAGTTAATAATTATGATATCAGTTCCGTTTGTCAATCCTATTCCCGGCCATGATAAAATATACTTAATAATAATAGCATGTCACCTCTCTGAATCATTTTTCATTTCATTTATTGTTTAATTCAAATCGTACTAATTCATTAGTATGACCTACTTACTGACGAACTACACACGACATATATTGTACAGTAACCACTATCGTTACCTACTTCCCCACTTTTCAATACAATACATGTTTTAGAAATTTGTCTCTAGCTAAAATTGTATATACAATTTCATATAATAAAGCGGTTCATGGGTATTTTAAAGCAAAAGTAAACTCAATGCCTATTAATCTTAATGTTTATTTTCATAGAAATATTTTTACTTTTAAATTTTAATATTTTCTAAAAAGAATATGATCAAACAAGGAGAGATGGAGATATGAAAATCTTAGGATTAAAAAAGTAATGTTCCAAATACCTCACACGATATTTTGTTATAGTTTGCCCAAAATATTTTGAATACTGAAATGTAAAATTGATAATTCTTGATGAATTTTGTCAATAATTTGACTTTAAATGCTTGTAAAAAAAAAAAAATAGTGTCAACATATCTTAAGACGGCTGGAGGCGGTATATATATAATTACGTAAGACAGGCTAAATGCTATGCCAAGTCCAACATTCAAACGTCTTTAGCTATTAACCTAACCTATTAATGGCCACTGTGGCCATTAGCGACCGTTTCTATAAAAGCTGTCAAATCTATAAGAATTGTTTCTGACCAATTTTTTTTAAGGTTTTCGTTGTTTTGGTTACCTACTTATTAAAACAAAAACATATTTATGATTTATAGATTTTACTTGTAGAGGAAAATATCGAGTAGAATACTATAGTTTTGATACACATTTTTTTGAAATAATAATTAATTTTAACAGTTATATTTATAAATATATGATATCATGATTAGGTTTCACTTTAGGTACTTATAATTTATACGGTAACGCTGTCGAAGTAATGCGCGAGCACTTCAGGCAGCGCTGTCTGTAAAACGAAAAAAATAAGGTACCCATATGATATTAATTCTGGATGACTGAATTTTTAATACAGGTTTTAAGGATAGATTTTCTACAATGTTAAGATTAAATAAAACACGATTATAACGAAAAAACTTGATATTTATTGTGGTAACGTTGATAATATTTTATATATTTATTATTTTTCTATAACTGTATTACATTACATAACAAGTGTTCAATTTTTCCTTATGGCATTTAATAATCATGAAATATATTTTATTTTATTGTTAAATGCTCCTTAAAATAAATATAACGAATTTGAATAAATATGCTTTGTAACAATCTGTAGGCTTAATAAATAATTTATCTATAATAAAATGTTTTGTTTACTGTATAAATTACAGTGAATATATTTTATAGATTATATATTTAATATAAAACAATAACACAACAAATTAGCATTTTTATACAAATCACGTTCTTAATAGCCTAATGTTATTATTATTTACCTACAAATAATTTAAATTGAACAATTATTATAAATATTTAAATTATTATAAAATATTACTAATATTGTAAACTTAATCGAAATACAACATGTACTCAACAATAAAACAGTAATGATATTTTATTTCGTAATATATTATGTTCTTAACAATAAATACATTTTTGTGTGGAGCTATATATAAATTACTAAGTTGCACATCATAATTAACAATTTTACTACCTATGTAAATCGTATGCATATATTATATAATATTATGTAAATGTATGTGTTTTTAATAAATTATTTTAAAAAAAAATACAATAATGCATTACATTATTATTTACTTGTATAAAAATTGGTATTATTTAAAAGCACCAGCAGATAGCAATATTTGTATACAAATAATCAACTAAAATTCGCCTTAAGCTAAGTGACTGTTTAAGTTGATAAATAAAAATAAAAATGGACGTTTACTTTTATCATCACGAATGTATTGGTTAGCATATGATTCAAAAAAGTGTATTCAATACAATGAATATAAACTAGAGCATATAAATTTATTATAATAAGCGAAGGTTATTGACTTAACAATATTATCATATATTATTTTTTGTGCAATGATCTTTTTTTGATATTTTGATCTATTTTATATTTGTAATTTTATTTATTAATAACTTGTACTAAATAATATTATGTATAGGTACATTAATAAACTTATATTATTAATTAAATTAAATATTTTGACAGCTTAAAGGTTCAAAACTTATTATAATAAATTATGATATACAATCATAAAATATATTATCTTAGTTCTAATAAACGAATTATTAACGTTTATTGAAAACTTTATTCATAGTTTTATTTTTATTGGAATAATTATATTTTAATATGCACTGTTAAATGTTTCTTACACACACAAACAACGACCTTTTATTAGAAATCTACTACCAAGAGTAGGCATTTAATTTAATATACTAACGTTATGTACTTGTTTTACGTATATTAAATTATGTTATTTGTTGGAATTTTAATACATATCTATACTAATTTATTAATCGTGTTTAGATTAAATCTAACTGTTAAATATGTTTATAATGTTTAAAGTTTTTATTAATTTATATTTTAATTTAAATAAAGTAATATAAATAAATAATTATGTTTTATTGTTATTAACAACTCGTGTTATATACTAGTGTAAATACCTAGATTGATGTTTAATATTTTAAACTCATACAGGATACAGATACTATTTGGTTAAATGTGTATTATGTTAGTTATATTTATACCGTATTCAATAGAGAAATAGAATAATAAGTTAAAAGTAATATACAATATTAAATGTTTTCAATATAGGTAATAAATAAATAACATTATATAAATGATGTTGAGCGATCCAATATAATATTATTGTGATGAGATTGCATATGAATTATAATGAAGTTGGTATACTTAACAT
The DNA here is from genome assembly GCF_037042655.1 of Diuraphis noxia. Lineage (NCBI taxonomy): Eukaryota > Metazoa > Arthropoda > Insecta > Hemiptera > Aphididae > Diuraphis > Diuraphis noxia. Next base: position 74,752,893 of record NW_028301713.1, read on the forward strand.
ATTAAATAATATTAAATGTATATGTATTATGTGAAGAGTATAGGTTTTATTACCTGCAAAAGATGAATTTTGAAGTTCAATAAATATAAACATAAGAAGTGGAATGAATGGCAATTGAATAATGAGAATAACACTAAAGGTTCATATTAAATGAATGACTATTATATACTGTATTATATTATTGTCTTTTAAAAACGGTTAAAAAATTATATTATTTCTATTTATTTTCTTTGATATTGAGCTTTTTTTCCGTGTAAAGTTTCAGTATCTATTTCTCTCCGTACGCTTTTGACAGCGACGCAAAATAATTATAATATTCTTAATACTTACATAATATACTTAAATATAACTTAGTTTTATTTCACAATATTGATTCTAAATCTAATAATGAAATCAGATATTTTGTGCTTGAAATTACACGTCGAACAAAATCACAGAACTGTCTCCATTTCGGCGATTTCTGTCCTGAAAATAGGGTTTTATAGTTGACAGTGAAAGTGAAATAATAATTTTTATGAAATTAAAATATTTATTAAAATCTTAAATATAAGCACTATTGGTTACAACTATGGTTATTGTACTTAGGTTATAAAAAAAAAAAAAAAAAAAAAAAAAACAAATATATATTTAGAATAGTAATATTTATATAGTAAACAATTATTTATTATTGCTTAACTATTTTAAGTTAAACATTATTTTATAGAGCATCTATTAATTATTAACATTTAAAAAAATTTTTATCGTTTTACAAATTTCTAATCAATTAGTTTTTCATTTGATGAAAAACAAAAAAAAACATAGTTTATATAGGAAAAAGTTAATTTGATTATGTTTATATAATAACCTTTTATTTTTGTATTATTAGTTTTTATTACTTAGTGATTATAAGTGACATTAATATTTCTTAGATGAATTAACTAATTAAATTCTTATTTACGAAGGATAAAAATGAAAACGTATATTTTTCAATTAAGATAGGTACACAAATATATCGATTTTTTTACAATTTTGAAATAAGTATTATTGATTAATTATTAATTATATATAATATTATACAATCAACAAACATTAAGTACCAATAACCATTGTATGCTTTAATATCTAGATAAATTTAAGCATTTTACCTGACAGGTTCGTGATCATATCTATTTGTGTATTCTGTTGAAATAATACTGGGTCTCACTAGGTCACGTTGTCTAAGTGGCGATGCTGGAGAAAATTGATATCTTTAAAAAAAAAAGATGTCATCAGATAAAACATTGAATAAAATAAATAAACATATATGGTAAAAAATACACATATATTTATGGTAGCTAATTTTTTAATGTAAGATTTGTCTTTACATAATTAACGCACATGCTTCTAACTATTTACATTTAAATAATAATATTAGTTGATCTATTTAACGCGTCAAGCAGTATAATATTATAGTGATATTAACTAGGCTCATCATAATATATTTGTTTTTTAATGTATTGTTCCACCTAACTACCCGGTTCTAGAAATCTATAAGCTTCGATTAAAAGCTTCGGTCCCAACAATATTATCTTACCCCACTGCCTATACTAAAATTTAGCGCTGCAAAGCGATTTCGATGATCGTCTACCTATCCTATATTTTTTTTTTTTTTAGCTCTTACTGTTTTTTATCCGGGTATTTATCGTGGTTGTCAGTGATACACTGAAATAACCTAGCGGAAGGTGACATCGATTTCTTCCTCCTGACGACACAAGTTTAATTTTGTTCAAAATGTCCTGATAACACTATAAAAATTATTTTTACCTTTTTTCAGACTTCAGTTTCCTCAATTCAAGTTCCTTTTCCAACTGTTTCATTTTAGAATAAGTGCTCATCAGCTGATTTCTGAGTAATTGGTATTGTGAGTCACAAACCGCATCTTTGCAACGACGGAACTTTAGGAAATCTTGAGCTTCAAATACAGCCCCACGAAATGTCAACGATTTCCCCATGCTCTGTAAAAAAATGAAATACATACAGATATTGATAAATTTATGTATAATATATTAATCATAAACAATATTACCAAACTTATAAGAGCACAACATCCACCTTGATCAGTTTTCGCTAACTTTTTTCTGAAGAAGTTGAAATATAAACATTCCAACAGTAATATTAGAGCTGCCAACAATGTGCCACCCATTAACAGTAAAAATGCTGACAAGAACTGTTCTAAGGCTAAGGGGTCACTAGTTGCATTTTGATCGTGATCATCTGGTTTACATGTACCTGTCATCCAAAATCTTTGTAATCTTTCAAGATCACCTGAAAACACATATATTTAAATGTTTGTTCATTTAAATAGTTTTACTGATTTTTTTTTACCATTTTCACGGAAATCTAATAGTCGCTTATTAAACATCTGGACATATTTTGAGTTTCTTTGGAATGCTATAGCGTAACCAGTTTTAGCATACCACGAACCGACAGTCAACAAGCGGCAATCATCATCTTGTGTTACCAAATAGTCAAGTACTGTACCGTCATAAATAAAAGCATCAAGCTCTCTAAAACAATAGAAAACATTTTAAACAACACGTTATTGGTGTTAAAAAAATACATGTTTTTTTTATTGTTATGATATACAAATTTAGTTATTGTTTCTTTTTTCATATTTTTAAATGTAAACATTAAAACCAATATTTTATAATTCCGATTATATTTTTTCACCTATTTTTCAATAGCTATACGAAATACTGTGAACATTTTTAATTGAATTAAAACTGTTAAAACTACTTACGCAGTTAGTAATGAGCTAAGTCCTTCTTGTACTGTAGATCTATTAAAACTTTTCATGTAGCTAAACATTTCTGGAAAGTATTTATGGATAGTCGAATCAATATGAGAATGTGGTACTGTACCAAATTTAAACATAGGTTTGTGGCTATGAGGTTTGCTGAGCTGTAAATAAATAATTATATTCCAATAATTAGTTACCGTAATTTCTGTTATTCACACATGAACTGAATACACTATTTAATTACCCTATAATCGTCGATTCCCATAAAATCATAATATTCTTCTCGGGTAATCATGAATGCAGCCAAATTAGCAGTATATATAGCCAAAAATACCACGGCAAACATAGCCCATATATTTGTCATAAACCTAAAGTAACATATAAATAATAAATATATCGAATTTGTCATTAACCGTTATTATAAATAATTATGATATAACATTATAGGGATAGTTTATAGTTATTATTTTATACTTGGTTTATGACATGGATAATAATTATTCCAGTAGTTATACCTGGATGTTATACCCTTTGGTATATCCACTTGTACTGCTGCTTGAAATAGCACTGCCCATATAAGCCAGTATGTTCTGAATAAAGAAAATCTGTGATTTGGAGCTTGTGAAACAGACTGAAATTAAATTTAAAAAAGTTTAAAAAAAAACTCTTATAAATGTACTTCATAAAACTCCATACTTTCATATCAAAGCCGGATGGACTCATCCACTCAAAAGCAAATATTGAAAATGTTGCAGCTTGTATTGCTACTACTCCTACCAACATCCATGACGCAGTGTCAAATGGTTCTGTTTTACAATGTAAAGAGTTTAATTTACATGGTAAATTATCATAACATTTAAGTTTAAATAAATTATATACCCAAAAATGCTGTGGGTGAAATGATACCAGTTCGCTTAGTGACTGCTATAGATATTCCAGTCTCCATAAACGGTAGACTGAAATCGACTACTGATTCTCGATCTGAATTTATCATTAACGAAGTCATGACCATGTCAGTTTTTCTATTCACCAGTTCTGATATTAAACCGTTCCATTTTCCATTCTAAAATAGGAAATCAATAAGATATATAATGCAAAATGATTTAATTAAAAATGATACTTACTTCTAGGGTTCCCCATTTACCGTCTTCCACTCTAACAAGTTCGTACGTAAATCCCAAATCCTCAGCAAATTTTTCTAATAAATCGATACAAAATCCTGAACAACACTGGTAATAACTACTGTTATGTCTGGCTTCAATGACGTCCACCCTGCGGTTCGATATCAATATGAATTTTTTACTACTTATATTCATGGTACATTATGAATGTGATATTATGACTATATTAAATTATATACCCTTGCAAATCTTTTCCTCGAGCAATCCGGCATAAAACACCCCTGTTCATGCTACATTTTCCAGTTATCGGGTCTGGTGGTGCAAGTGTAATGTAAGGAGCTTCTTCCAAAAATGTAATTCTTAAATTGAATTTCTCTGGGACTCCTTGAGGTGGAGTGTGACTATCTCCTGGCCATACGATATCTTTGATATAAAGGCCTTCACGTTCCCAAGATTTCCAAACTCCGATCTACAAAATATTTTATTGTATTTATTACATAAGGAAATCTTAACCATAATGATTAATATCTTGACAAGTGGCTTGCTCAACATTTGTCTAATAATATAAAAACGTGAGTAATGTTGTATGAAATTATTTAAGTTCCTAGTGTAGGTATAGTTTAATATTATACTCCTAATTATACTATTATATAGTCAAACGCAATCAAAAGTTAATTACCCATTTTTTGGATATATCAATTTATATTTAAACAGTGACAATTTAATAAAATATAGATCCTTTATGAACATTTTAATTTGTAATTTGAGCTTATTTATAATGGTACACTGTTGAATTACTGTTATGTTGTTTCTTAATAAAAATGGTTGAATAAAGATTGAATTTCAAATAAAAAAAAATAGTTGTCATTTGCGTATTATTTTCTTTAAAAATTACAATTAAAATTAAATTAAAAATCTGTACTGAGTTTATAAGTTTAGAGCTATAAATAGGTTAGAAAAAAACCTATGATTAAAAAATAATAATTTAAAGGTTTCGTTAATGTAATAATAATTTTAAAATTCGTATTATGATATGAAATTTATAATATATTTTTAAATATATAATATTATAATGATATGATAGGAAAAATATTTTTGGAATTGATACATATAATGTATGTAAATAATTAATGAAACACAAATCTACCTTTTATCGATGTTTTTGAATGTTAATATTTGATAAGGAATTTTAATAATTAACTAAAATATAGTTCATGATATGATAATGTAAAAACCAAACATTAATTTGTTTAGAGTATAAAATATATTAAGACTAATTTACGTTTTTATTTATTTACCTCTTCCCAAACAAGTGAGTTTCCTACACCAGGTCTTAAATTCATGATTTTCAATTCTGCGGATTTTAGAACACCATCAGCAGTAAACTCCACTTTTGGTTTGGCTGGTTCTGTATGCTCGACGCTTACATTTCTTAAATACCTAAACAACATTTCAACTTGAAGTCAGTTAGGTACTTTATAAATATTATAAATGTGTTTTTGAAATAAAAAAGATATTTAAGAACACAAATTAAGACTATAGTGGAAGCCATTCTACTAAGTATTATGATTACATACAAATACATATAAAATGGTTATTGTTTATTATTATTTTTTTTTTTATTGATCTAATAAAACCCGGAAGCTACATGGCCATTAGTTACAATAAATTATGGTAGGTTTACAAGATTTAAGATTTTAACAATATTTTTTTTTAAGAGGTATTTGGCGTGAGAGTTTAGTTTCTTACTTTTTATATAAAAGGAAAACAAAAACAAAAAAAGGAGGAAACAGATGCAAATTATTAAATTAAGTTATAGAGGCCTGTTGACTTCAAAAAAACTATCATTTTATTGTTCTCCACAGCATTGGGTCCCAATATGATGGTCGTATTCAATCTAGTTTATTATTTTATTAATATACTAACTTGTAAAATTTTTCACCAGTGACCCAACGTGATTCACCTTCACCCTCACATGATAATTGCGTCGTAAGAGTTTCGTTTATATTTTGGGGGTCGTTGACAAAATCTTCTACGCCATGTGCAAACACTCTTATGGCTGTAGTGATTTCTTTTACCAAACTATCACTGCTGGTATCAAAGTGCACTCCTATAATTTAAATTAAATATTAACACTATGTTATTATTATTTTATTATGATATATTTTTTGAAATTATAACACATCAGTTAATGTTCTTGTATTCTTTTTTTTAATTACAATTGTTGACATTTTAATAACAAAAATATATAGTATACACTATACAATATAGTATAGATGATATGTAACTTCCTATCTGGTACTATAATATTTTATCATATACGAATGCTAAGGTTTATTATTAAATTTATTTTAAGATTATAAAATATATAGGTAATATAATTTATAAAAGTGTATAAATTGATAATAGAAATTTAGAATGTTTTCATTATTAAGACGAAACCGATGAAAAATATTTTACAAAGCCGTAGTTGTTAGCGTACTTCTCAAGTTACATGGTTACACTGAACACTCATTCAGCAATGGAATACTTAGATTAGATTAGACGTATGTTTCAGAATTGAACATGATTTAAAAAAAATATATAGATATCTTCTTTTTTTTTAAATCATTATTTTAAACTGATCCAATTATCCGGTATAGTACTAAGTATTATGTTAAAAGTATTTAAGATTTGATACTATATAGTATGTCCCTCTAAAACAAAAATGGTAAAAGAAAAAAAAATTTTCAAAAATTTTTAACTATTTAAAAATTAAAATAATCAACATTAATGCTACGTTATGGACGTCAAATAAATCTAGTTATAACAATCAATAAGGTAAATACGTAATGTAGCTATTATGGCGAAATATCTACTATTATATTATATTAAAATAAGTTATGCATAAATAGTTTATAAGTTTAAATTATTATTATTACCATATATTAAAATTTAATATACCTTTTAACATTATGTATTAAATAATTATTCGAACATATTAATTTTATTAAACAAAAAGATTACAAGCAAATTATTAAAATTGATTAATTACTAATTTTTAAAATAATTCCTACTTCACTATTAATCTGTATTATGATGAAAAACGATTTAAAGAATTTTTATAATAACACCATCTCTCACATGTAGAAAAATGGGAGAGTATTATTGAAGTAGGTATATCCAAGTCACTTTATAAAAAAGTTCACAAACTAAAAAGATGTCATAATATTATGTTGACATATGTTATACTGTGTATTCACCAATTTAGGGAACACTGAATTTCTTGGCTGGATTATGTTGGAATAAATAGACTTTTTTTTTACAAGTTAGTGGTATATAAATACACATTTTCAGATAAATTTAAAATTTTTAACCCTCTCGGTACGCGCATGTGCAATGCAAATTAATTTTTTTTAAAGAGCAACTGGTATTTTTGATACCAAATTCGGATAGACTGAATTTTTATTTAGTCATTTAGACCTAATTGGTTAGGTCTTTCTGTTACTCCTTGTATATATACCATATGGTTACCAATTTATTTAGGAAACACTGAATTTCTCGGTCGGACTATGTTGGAATAAATAAAAATTTTTTACAAGCTAGTAGTACTTAAATAGTTACCAATTTTCAGATAAATTTAAAAATTTTAACCCTCTCGGTACGCGCATGTGCAATGCAAATCAATTTTTTTTAAAGAGCAACTGGTATTTTTGATACCAAATTCGGATAGACTGAATTTTTATTTAGTCATTTAGACCAATTAACCATGGCTCTAAAACCAAAATTGACTGAATGAAAGCCGTTAAAATTTCAATAAATAATACATTTTTAAAATTCATTATAATATAATGCATAAAACCATTTATAATTATTCATTATTGGTTACTTTTTGAATATTTGTATGTATTTATTTTTTTTATACGTGTTATAAATTAGATTAACATAATATAGATATAAAATTATAAAATTAAAACTGATGACACCAGTATACATAAAAATATTCAAAAAGTAATGAATAATAAATAATTATAAATGGTTTTAGATCCATGGTTAATTGGTCAAAATGACTAAATAAAATTCAGTCTATCCGAGTTCGGTATCAAAAATACCAGTTGCTATTGAAAATAAATAAGTTGCATTGCGCACGTGGGTACCGAGAGTGTTAACATTTTGAAATTTATCTAAAAATGTGTAATGTGTATTTGAGTACCATTAGCTTGTAAAAAAAATTCAATTTATTCCAACATAATCGGCCGAGAAATTCAGTTTTCTCTAAATTGTTGAACACACGGTATGTTTCATATGACAAAAAAATGTTTAATAGTCACTTCAAGCGTGGATTTCATTTAACACATGAACCATATTAAATTATTAAATATCTTGTATATACACAATTAACTTATATTCTTCCTTCTCTTTTAAATGAAATGAAAAATTAAATACAAATATCGATGTGAATAATATACGAATTTTTGTTTGAAACAGACTTATTGTAATAGCATTGTAATTTTGAGATTCTGTTAAATCTTCAAATAAAAACTATTTAAGCTTTTCTATTCATGTACCTATAAAACATTAGTAAGGTTTCATCTCTATGAATTTCTCCGATGATACACTTTATTATAATTTGTAATTCTAATCTAAGTATTAAAACAAGAACTGAAGCTGCCTTTGATTCAAACATTTCAAACTATAAGCTTAAACTTAAACAATTGCATGTATTCAAGAACTATCACAGATAACCCAAGATAGGAAAAATAAATAAACCAGAAATTATATACTGAGTTTTTCTTGATTCAAATAAATACGAGATATCCATACAACTTGTTCAATTTTTATTTTTTATTTTTTTTAAGTACATACAATATTAAATTAATTATTTAAATATAAAGTGACAATTTTTTTTAAAATACAAAAAATATATTCGGATTAAATTAAAATTATTTTTCATTGTTTTATATAGAACAATTATTTTGCTAAAGGTTAATGATATTTGCTTTTGTTCTATATTTTGTAGCATTATACTGTATATTAAACATATTATACCTACTTTTATAAAATAATGATATTTTTCCCTAGATATTTGTGTTGTGTACTTTGTGGATTTAGTTCGTTGACTCGGTTTTTACTTTTATTTATCAATTTAAAATACTTTTGGGATATCTAGTGGAGGATTGATATTGAAATTGTATTTTTTGTTGTTATCTGTACTTTAGTTTACTCGTTTCGAATGAAATATGTTGGAAATTTTTTTATACACTGAAGTAGTTATTTTTATAATTTAAAAAAATGTAAATTCATTATTCACTGCTATTATTTTTTTACTATGTGTTTAATAATTTAAAAAAATTTTTTTCATTAATTAATACTTACTAATAATTTTATATTTTTATCGTCATATTTTCATAAGAACATGATAAATATGATAAAATGAAGGTATTGTTATAGAATTGTGTGTTTTTTCATTAACATTCAGCATAATATATTACATTTGGTCTATTGAGTTTTAAAAACTCTTAATTAGGAGTGTGGGTTAAAAAATTACTCCAGTTTTTATTTATAGTATATTTTATACTGTGCACTTGTTCATCTATGAATAAAGCTTAATTTACCTTCACCTTGTAAACATATTAAATAACTATCAATAATAATATTATATGGAAAAAATATTGCTAAACTCTTCAAAAATGAAATGCAATAATTATTTATGCTTTAAAATAATATTATGAGTAACTATGTATTTTTTTTATGATAAATTGTGTTTTCGTAAATTTTCATTTTACATTAAATTTTTTATTTACATATATTTTGTAACTTGTAATAATGTGTTTAAAAATGATTAAAAAATGTATGCTATTTTGTTAAAGGTTAAATATTTACCTTAAGGGCCAAAAGTAATAGTGTAAGAGCACGTGGAATGTGTGGCTTAAGTATTTTAGATATTTACAATTTTTCCATGGGTTCATATTAATATTATTAAATACTTTTTTATTGTAAATTGATTTTAAAATGTAGGTACTGAAATATATTGAATATAAAAACATTATAATACGAAGAACAACTAAATGTAACATGAAACATTGATTAATTAATTTCTAATATTCATGGAATATTGTTTCATATTTATTATCGATTTATGTCAATTGAAATTCCCTCCCCCCCCCCAAAAAAAAAAAAAAATTGTATTACTATTAAATTAAGCTAAATATTTATTTATAATTTTCATAATAATAATGAAAATGAAAATATGTCGATTTTTATCAACAATTTTAAACAAAAATCATTTCTGCTTTTTCTATACCTATAATCCATTTATATAACTTAATATATAGTAAGTTATCAATAATTGCCTTAAAACGTAATATACTAAATGGCAGTTTGACACCCACGGTTTATATTACGTTTATATATTTGTATGCCTTGCTACTATAATAGTAGTAATTACGATTTTTTCCATTTTAGATTCTGAGCGGAGCGATGAATGTATTGATTTTATCATGTGTTTTTTTTTTTTTTTTTTTGTGTCTGTCATCACGTTATGGGGCAGTAAAAGTGCTTCGATTTTTGACTTCAGTACCTCGTTCGATCAGAAAGTGACTTCAGAATACTTTTCTAAATAATCGAGAAAAAACGGGAAATTTTACGCACAATCAGTTTTCGACAAAATCGACTTTGGTTTTCTATATAATTTTAAAACAAATGACCATAGATACATGAAACTTTCACCGAATGTTTGTATAAGTATATTCTATTCACCATGCAATTTTCAAAAATTTTCGACTTAAGTTGAACTATTCATAGGCATTTTAAATTTTCGATCATTATTAGTTTTTTTTAAATTAATATCGATAAAAATTTATATGTAAGCTTGAAAAGCTTGAAAATGTAATAAAAGGCTCTTAACATATTGTTAAAATAGCAGTTGAAAAATAAAATAAATTCATAGTCACAATTTTTTTTTATAAGCATTCAAAGTTTGAATTTTTGACAAAATACGTAAAAATCACGAAAATTGACAAATTATTTTAAGCTATAAATTCATAAAAAATTTTCTTTTTAAATCTAAAATTTTAAAATTTAATACAATATTCCTTACAAGTTTGTCAATCTTTATCACAAATAAAAAGTCCACCACCGGAAATTCAAATAAAATTTTTATGAGTATTTGAAATTTAAATTTTTACAACTTTGGATTTTCACTGGATTTCACATTTAGCGATTTTTCTTATTTTGGTATAACTCTAAAACGAATGACCGCAGGTACTTGAAATTTTCACTGAATTTTTATATAAGAATTTTCTATATTTGATAAAATTTTCAAAATATTTAGATTTGTTTTGAGCTGTTTACTGACATTTTAATTTTTCAAATTTTTTAGTTTTTTTTTCTATAAATATCGATAAAAATTTATTTGTTTGGTAGAAAAGCTTGAAAATTTAATACAGGGCTTCTAACACATTTTAACAATAGAACTTGAAAAATAAAATAAATTCATTGTCACAATTTTTTTTTTTACAAGGATTTAAAGTTTGAATTTTTACAACATACGTAAAAATCATGAAAAATCATGAAAATTCGTAAATTATTTTAAGCTAGAAATTCATAAACAATTTTAATTTTATATCTAAGATTTGAAAATTTAATACATGTCTCCTATCATATTTTTACAATAGCAATTGAAAAATAAAATAAATGCGTAGTCTTAATTTTTTTTTACAAGCATTCAAAGTTTGAATTTTGACAACATATTATGTAAAAATCACGAAAATTCGCAAATTATTTTAAACTAGAAATTCATAAAAATGTTTCTTTTTAAATTTAAGACTTGAAAATTTTTAATAATCTATAATATATCCTAGACGGATAAACCGTCTTTGCTCAGAATCATTTTTCGTATACAATGATATAATATCATTGGATTCAAATTTAATTCCATCCATTACAGTAACCCACTTGTAACCTACTGTACAGTAGAGTGACATCCACGACTTACCCGCCTTTTTTTTTTTTTAATTTATCTATTTGTACATGATCATATTATTTTATAATATTTGGACTTAATAATTTTTTATCGATTAGATTTATAAATTGTCTAGTTTTAGATTATATTATTATGATATTGTTTAGCATTACCTTCAGTTTAAGTGTTAACTTTTTTTTAAACGATCCTCAGTGTTTTAAGTCATTAATAAGTTATTTTGATAAAATATATGAATTATCTTTAAAACAATATTTATAATTAACTTTAGCGTAATATAACCCTTACATATTATATGTTAAAATAATTTACACTATGGGTTGTGGTTAATCAAGCAAGTCTTTTTTTTTGATGAAAGAGGAGCTGTACAAATTAATCCTACCAAAATAAACGAACCTTAACATACTGATGGATTTTAATTAATTTTTTTAATTATATGGTGTAATATTTAATCCTATCCTCAAACCAAACACTGAATAACATTCAAATTATGTATTACATATTATAAAATATGATAAGCATAATGTCCAAGATTATGAATGTATTAAAGCTTAATTTGATTGTAATGTAAAATTTAAACGTTGATTCGATTCATAATTGTTTTATTAACAATTAAATTTTATTGAAAATGGTTAAAATTTGTACGATTTTAAATTACGATATAAAGATAATATCTAAAAACTAGATATTTCACTCTCATTGTAACATTAATAATTTATATCATTCAATAGTATATTTATTATGTAAGTGACAGGTTACACGTTTTTCTATTCAAAGGTTTTTTTGCTGTTGTTAAATTTAATAGAGATATTAGTATTAATAGCATTTGTAATATGATGATATACATATACTTTTTTATAAATTAATATATTTACATATTTACATGAGACATAATACGAATAGCAAGATAACTAGATACGTAAGTTATACAGATTAAAGTGATGTAAAATGTGTCTCTCGGTCTAGTTTGGAAACGTGGAAGAATTATCATTTAAGTAAGTAGTAAGGGCACTCAAAGTGACGAAATAGTATTTCATGGAGAAAAAATAATCCAATTTTACCATCCTAATTTTCAAAGAATCAAGATTCAATAATTATAGAAGCACCTGGTAAGGATCATGAAGTTTTCATAGTACATTACATTTGAAGCATAAAAACTATAATAAATCATGATGACTTTATATTGGAATTAAACAATATTATTTTTATTATTTTATTCTAATTTAATATTTAATACCCACCTAGTTATATATCATCTAAAATGTCTTAAAGATTTACAATTATTAAAATGAATCATAAAATTTATTCAAAACGTATTAATTTATATATTATGTACTTACCCAACATTCCGACAGGGAACAATTGTGGCGCTTGTAAATTCTCCATCACACTTTGAGTTACTACCCATACGTAATTTTCACCTGTGATTTTGTAACCTCTTGCTGCCTGTAATATTCTAAGTGCTTCTTCCCTCGTGCAGTAAAGTAACATTACTCGTGATTCTGAAGCAACCAACTGTTGTAAATCTGAGTTTTTAGTGACCAACACTGAATTCAGTATTGTAAACCTAGGATTCAATAAATAACGATACATTAAATGCATGTGAACTTCGGGTGCAGACAATGTATAAGATTTTGAAAATAAACTTGAAATAATAAGGTTTAACGTACAATATTATACTGTCGATCTTCAGAAGGAAATAAATTGAATATTTTTCTTCTCCAAATCAAGAAACTTTTAATTACTAAAGACATTTTGTATTGAGAATTTTTTAATCAGTGATTCTTAATATAATTTAACTTTTAACAACTTTTCTATGCGTGTACTAAGGTTGTATTTTTCTTTTAAACTCATCAAACTGTAAGTTTTTGTTTGCGATCATTATTTATGAGAATTGATCACAAGGAAAACTACTGAAATGTCAAATTTTCAGCAAGACATACTTTTTTTTTGCTAAAAACGGAGTAGGTACTCGCTGTAGAAACAACAGTAAAAACTCTATGAAGCAGCTTTATTTAAACTGATTGATTGGAAAACAAATAAGCGTAGAGTTAACTCTTCTGTTTTTACTTATATTTTTTTATTTTATCGAGTACCAAGTATATAACAGATCAGACATAACATTCTCAAAAGTAATTTTGGTTTTAACATGTTTCCAAGTATTTTTATTTAGTTAAGTATTATGAATATTTTATTTTGTTTAAATATTGGAAAATATAATTAAAATACAAATAATTCTAAATCAAATAAAAAAATAAAACCGGTAAAAACACTTGAGCTTAGTGAAATAAAATAACTTTATTATTATTAGTTGTATCAACGACGGAAAGTTATAAGAATTGTTTCACCATACATAACCAATTTCAAATGGATATACATGAATATACGGTTATTATTAATATCGGATGAGCCGTACTAAAATAACTGGTTTAATCTATTATGTAAACTTGAATTGGTCGAGTATTTTTGATTCTTTTATTCTCGGAAATATAATTGGCTTTTCACATGCCCATGGTCTCTATTTTAACACTCTCATGGACCATCCAGAATTCAAAATGATATTTGTTCATATTGTTCAAAAAAATGTGGATTTACACATTATGCATCGTATAAATAAAACTCGACTATTATTTATAATATCTGTATTAATCAACCATCTATTATTAGCAATCTATTTAAAATTTCCGTTTTTCATCAATTGAAATAATCTCAACTATTTTTTTTTATTTATAATTATAATCTCAACTTGACACTTCGCCTTTTATATAC